>NW_024346667.1:19292343-19417874 GCF_902729225.1 Pteropus medius
CAGAGTTACCTCTACTCTCCCCCACGCCCCCGCCCCAGGCTTTTTGGCGGATCTTGCTTCGTTTAATTACTATTTCCCCCCTGCTGCAAGCCTTTCTTGGGTGTTTATACAAATATATTTTGCACTGAGAAGGAAGAGCACTTTACAAGTTAAAATACAATGGGTATATATGTGGCTTTTTCCTCCACTGTGGATACGTATATTTTGAGACTATAGGCCTGAATTTTTTGTCTCAAACCATCTCTCTTTCGTTTCTTACCCTTTACGTCCAGAGTGCAAGGCCTTTAATACTGCAAGTTGCAGGGAAAATGTAATTTCAACTTTCCGTTTTGCATGTTAGCTTTTGTGCAGATGTCCTTTTCCCAAAAGGGTTTTAATAGAGTTAGTTAAAATAGTTGTGGAGTTCAGTGATATAAATAGCCAGGGGAAGAGAGATTTAGGTAAAAGCAAGAGGGGGGGCCGTGAGGGGAATGCGTAGAGAAAACCGGGTTGGAATATTTAGCAAGGAATGGAAGTAAAGGAGGAGAAAGGTAATTGCTCTGAGGATTACTTTAGTACATTTTGGCGTTGCTGAATATCTTCATCTAGTAAAATCCATTCTAGATCTAGACTCAGTTTCTTTCTCCATAGATCCAGGATATTTCTTCCTCGGTGTTAAGAGTGAAATAGACCCATTCAGGGACTAAACCAATTTTCCAGGCCTTTTTTTCAATATTTAGTTAGATAATTAAATCTTTGAAAAAGTTAACGTCGAATTGACTTATGGTTTGCTGTAAACAAGTTGCTTCTTGACCTTGTTGAATAAGTGAAATTAAAATTGTTTTGCACAAGATGATGAGAAATTAACAAAATTAATTCTTCGCAAGGTCCTTTGGAATCAGAGTTAAGGTGAGGGGGAGGCAAAACAAGCTTCCTTTGACAGTCTCTTCACCAGCATTCATTTCGGCTTTTCCTCTCTGGAGCCAGTGATTTGCTGGTAATGAAAAGCAAGAAATGGGTGGTGAGTGTTGTTTGCTGTATATGCGCTTTGGTGATAGAGTTCATATGAATCATTACTCCTCACCCAGGCAGTAATGTTCCTGAAGTTTTCTCTTCGTTCCATGTTTTATGGTAGTCTAACCTTATTGACTCTTCTGCAGGCTTTTTGTATACTTAAAGGAAAACTCTCTAACTTTTGGTATTTGCTCTTTTCTGGTAGGTCTTGCTTGAATGTAAGGCTTTTTATTGTATTTGAAGGGAAGGGAAAATGGAAGGGAAGTTTTGAACACATATACATGTTAATGACAGTACATGGCCTTTAAATATTTTCTCCCTGGAATTGCTCTTTTTTTTTTTCCCTAACGAAATACCAACTATTGGGGACTAACCTTTTTTCAAATTAAAGCTCTGGGGTGGTGGTTGTATTTGTGGGCAGTACTAGACTATTAGTATCATGCCAACCATGGATACCATCTCGCTGTTTATGAGAGTAAACATGAACAGAACTCAATTTTAATTGGTATGTTTTCTTTTTCCAGGAGCTGGAGGAGGGAATGATATTCAGTGGTGTTTTTCTCAGGTGAAAGGAGCAGTAGATGATGATGTAGCAGAAGGTAAGAAAGCATTTAATAATGCTTTTTGAATATAGAATCTTCAAAATCTTGATTACTGAAGGATTTCCTTGCAGAGGAGTCTTTTATAGTTTAAGAACATTTTGTGTTGTCTAAGCAGTAGAAGAACAGTTTTAAAAGTCATCTCTGGAAAATAGTATTAGATCTTTCATTCTTTATGCTTCATTTTATTATTATTTTTCCCTGAATTAAATGAAAAGAACAGTCGATGATATATACATATAAAACCACCAAAAAAAAATCTAAGGTCTGTATGACAAAGGTTTCGTTGCTATATAAATTCCACGTACAAATAAATGGTGATGCATTTTCATGTTTGTACATTATTTTTAGATAATTAAATTGAAAAAGGTACCATCAACATTTAGCTCAGAAGCATTTTGACAGCATATTTTATTTTGGGGGGAAGATTTTTAGGTGTTTTTTGAACTTGCTTACTTTGAGAGTGTGTTGTTGGTTGGCATATTCTGTGAAGACATCTGGTTCAAATGATGCATTTTTTTGTCTGGTAAGGATTAATTTAGGTGGATAAGAAAACGATGCTAAAGCTATATCACATGTTTTCTGGGGAGCTTATTTTTCTGCTGTTAGAAGCTGAATTTGACCAGTTGAAGTACTTAAGTCTTAATTTTACCCCCAAATTTGTTTATTAGTGTATTTTAGAAGTTTAAAGTTCTGACACTTTAGGGTTTTGCACTCATTTGAGATGGTCTTAGGTGGAGGAGGCATTATTTCCCTCAAAATAGTTACATTATTTCATTGTTCAAAAATATTTAAAATTTGAATTTTAATAGTATTCAGTGTCTTGAATTACAGTAGGAATTTTCTAACAAAACTCATAAATTAAACATGTCCTTTTAATTTTTAAAAGTTGTCTAGTGAAAGTTTATAAGTCATCTTTATCTAGATTGTTTTGTCTTCATAATGAGACCCTAGTTCTGATGCGTTTGAGTACTGGTTTTTGAGATTTTGTCCAGGTGATGGTAGGATGATGGCCTTATGTTGAGCCAGTAGAATTCTTGAATTTTCTTGTGTCATTTTTAGTGAAGTGTCTGATCAGAGTTCAGTGAGTCTGTGGGCAGCCAACTGGCATACATTGTATTTGTGATGCTTATAGCGCACTCTCACGTTTCTTTTCTTTTGAATCCTTGGCTGATTTTCAGATGAGAAACCGGAAGCTTAAAGACTCACTGGTGGTCACACAAATAGGACAAATCAAGGTTTTTTTGGTGACGCTTATGTTATTTGACTTGTTTAGAGAAATAAATCCTAAGTTCAAGGGAGGAATCATGTGTTACTCATTTTCTAATTCCTTTACCTGTTGAATGGTAGGCACTCAGATATTGGATCATTAGCTCTGTGCTGTTGTGTGATACTCACCAAGCTGTGAAAGTGCTATATACTTGAAAAACTTTCCTTGGTTGATTTACATTTATTCCTTTTATCAGAGATATGTTGGGGGCTTCTTAAAATCTGAGCATGGGCTGTGGCGTGTAGATCATGAACCCTGCCCAGAAAGCCTTCATAGTTTGTTTACTTGCGAAACGGTAGACCACATGGATTTTTGTTTTGTTTTCTAAATAGGAGAAAAATGTCCAAAATTGATTGCAGATATACATGAGGGGATGCCCTAAGAAATGAGACTCGAACGTATTGGACTGTTGAGGTTTATATGCCATTTTGGACAAAAGAGAATGGGGGACAGGAGTCTGGGATTTCAAAGGGAAAGGCAATTTACAGGTAGATGAGAAAGAGTGAACGTGTGGTAAACAAATTCTTGCTGGGCCACCCAGAAACAATGGCACACAGAAGGAAGTTCAACAAACAGGCTTTGCTAGATTTCTCTGTCTGCCACGGTTAATTTATATTAGGATGCTAAGGTGATGCTCCCTTCCTTTAAGGAGGTTTTTCTATCTGATTTCCTTTAGGCCGCGGGTAAAGGGGAAGGGTCAGAGGTTCTTTCACAGTCTTTTTTTCCTAACAACCAGCCCTAAATCAATATTCCAAAAGGCATATTTTGGGGTGGCAAAAACTTTGGTCTCCTTCAGCCCCGCCTTTGAAACTTTGAATTAAAAGTTTCACATTTCAGAAGCTAAATTGGTAGATTGCTTCTTTTTCATCGAACTAGTCATTCATTCCTGAGAGTAATAAGTCTAGTTAAAGCACTGTGTTATTTCATTTCAGAAGGTGGTGCAGATGGGCTCCCAAATTAGGCACATGGGTTTTATCAGAAGAAATTGATGATTCCAAATTTAGCTAACTGAACCAAATGATTATGATGAGATGGATTAATTGTAGTTCTCTTCTGCTAATACTTAGTAGCTGCATTTTGCTACTTATGCATTAAATAATTTTGAGGTTGTTAAATATTAACATGCAGTGCATTTCTGGCATCTTAACATGCTGTGGCTTGGTATGTATATTTCAATAAAAACATGACTTGTTCTATTTATGTTTATGCAAATTATTAAGTATGAAAAGCACCCAATTTTCAAATTATACTGCTTTAATTTGGGTATTTTTGCACACTATGCATATCAGTCTATTATGTTTATTTTACTAAGGGAAGATTTACTTTTCTGAAGTAAGATTAAAAAGTTTTCTCCAGTGGTTTAGATTAATCTCTTAACAGGTTACATCTAGCTCAACCTTTAGCTTAGCTTGCCTGTCTTCTGTTAATCATACATCCCAAATTCTTTCTCATTAAAGGCTCCAAATTGTCGGTCTTTCCCCTCCTACATACTGTTGGCTGTTACAGCATACCATTTTTACTTCTGTCCTGTTTTAATCTTTCCGCATACCCACTTTCACCCTTGTTCAGGTTCTCAGTATCTCTCATTAGGATTGCAGTAACTTCCAGAATGATTCCCTGCTTCTTGTCCTATGTTTTCTTCTAAGTTATCCTTTAATGCAGTCTCAGTGTTATTTTCCTCATAATATTCAGTGGTCAGTGTATCCACAGGATTATTAATTACTTTCAGGTATTTCAGCCTAGAATGTGAACCTGGCCCATACTTCACTAAGTTTGTTTGATAGTATGGTTTACTATCCAGCTAAACGGATATTGTCCTTCCAACAAGTCCTGTACACTCTTACTTTGGGGTCTTTGGTTTTGCTGTTCTCACTTTGGAATGCCTGATACTCCTCTCATAGTTCTCCTCTTACCAGAATCCAATTTATCCTTCAAGTCACGCCTATAACCCTTTTACTTACCTCCTTTTCTTAGGAAATATTTAAAAAATCTTTTGTTATTTCATTTCATGTCTATAATATTTAGTACTTCAAACTTTACTGTGATACTGTAAGCTTAGTGCAGGACTAATATATCTTTGTGCTCAGTGCCAGATGCCCTATATAAACTGCTGTGCATAGAACAATGCCTAGCACATAGTAGGTGTTCAGTATTGAATGAAAGAATGTAAATGTTACTATTATGAGGTTATGAAGGGGGAAGAGAACAGGTGAAAGGTAGGCTGATGGAGATATACTTCTGGCAGTCACGGATTTATTTATTTGGCAGGCTTTATAACTGGATTGATGAGATACAGCTGTATAATAGAAAAGTCAGGAGACCTTGGGTTTTTAACCCAGTGACAAGCTAGTACATGTCACTTTGGATAAGTACTTCTCTGGGTTCCAGTATGTTTAGCCTCAAGATGATAGGACTGAATTAGGTGATTTCTATTGTTCCTCCTACTCTAAACTTGTTAATTTTCAAAGATGTCTTAGAAAGAAACAGCCCAACATTATTACTACGGAAAGTTAAATTGTTTGAGATGTTGGCCTCTCTGGGAGCCTTAATTAAAAAATAAGTCTGTACTTGACTTTGTTACTCAGGGCTTAGAATTTTTATTAATATTAATATTGTTAAATGATAAATTTTTATAATTTTTATTATTTTAATGTAAGTATAATTTTCCTCATCATATTTGGTAGTCTTAAACTTTGTAGGAAATTTAGAATATGTTTTTATTACATGAAGCCTGTTTTTATGAAACTTGGATCCAAATGCATTGCATCTTTTCAACAGTTTACTTCCTGTTTATTTTTGGTAGGATTTAGACTTGTGGACTGTTTTTTGGGGGAAAAAATTTCAATAGTAGAGTCTAAATACTCCCCAAATAAGGACATAAGTAAAATTTCGAGAAATAATCTGCGGCGTATCACATAATATTTAATGGTTTTAAATTCATTCCATATGTAATGCTACAGTATAAACAAAATAAAAGATAATTTGTGTTCTATGTTTCTTAGACTGGTATGTATGGTGGATTTACGCGCTAGGATTAGTAGAAAAAGGAAGAAATCTGTATTTTGCAAATTTCAAATATCGGCGTGCTAAATGACCCGTAGCAAAGGTTTTATTTAACATTATTACCTTGTACCCCATGTGACATACTTCCTTTCTTTTAATACTAGCGTTATTACTGATGGAGGTCTAGTACTTACGCAATATACTCAAAGTAGTGTAAATTTCCCTATTAAATAACATGAATGGCCATATTTATCTAGTATTAGGCAATGAAAACAATTAGGAATTGTTTTCTTTTAAGATGTTAAGTTTTTTTCTTATTCCTTTATGGATTAAAAAAATTAGAGATAATGGCTTTGAAAAAGTATTAACTGACATTTTGTCTCAGGTTATTAAAATAAGCAAAAACCAAAATTTAAACAGGTATTAATACTCTTTTACTGAACTGGACTTTAAAATCATTGAAAATTGTGGAATAAGCAGAATGACAAGAGATTGTTTAAAGCAAAGAATTTATTTTATTAGTAAAAAGATTATATATATTACGTATTTGCACACATATGTCGCCTAGTTAAGGAGGAAAGGTAAACTATATTTTAAGTTTTTTGCTGTTAAGTAGAAAAATTGAAGGGTTGGCGTGGCGATAGATGTTTTAGCTAATATCCTCAGCTATAATGGTTTTTCCGTTTTCTTAGGTGGTAGTGGAAATTATGATTGAATAATCAGGGTGTACAAGTTGCTTTCTTAGTAGAAGAAAAGAAAAGTAAAGGCCTGAGGATATATAAATTAGGTTTCTTACGGATAATCGAATGTAATTATTACCACTAGATAGTCAGTATAAGGAAGAGGTGGTATGGCCACCTTAAGTAATCATGACAGGCAGCATTTATTGAGTGCCTCGCTATGTGCCAGATAGTGTTTTAGGTGTTTCATACATATTAATTTATTAATTTTGACAAAAACTCCACAATATAAGTAGATCTTGTTGTTTTTTCCATGTTACAGATGAGAAACTAGGTGTGGTAGGTTAATTTTTTAACTGTGTATGCTTGAATAGGTATTGGAGGTGGGATTCTTACTTCAAACCTTTTGCTTTCCCTAGTGTGATTTTATTTATTTCAAACCTGAACTATTTCTTTTAGTTCAAGTGAAGATGTTTGAGGTTGTTGGAATGTGACTTGTTATAACAGAGTTTATAATGCCTAGTAGATTATTGTTGTTTTGAAGTAATTAAATTCAGTTTGGAGACTTTAGAGTGAATTTTCTGCTAACGGAATTCTTAAGCTAGAATGTTATAAATGGACTCTAAGGGCTTTGTGAACCTTCTGAGATTGTATGTAAAATTGTGTGTGCTGGTACAAACGTGCATTTTTTCTGGTCAGAGGGTCTATAACCATTGTTAAAACAGCCATCATTTATTGCATTTCAAAGTGTGGTCTGGGCAAACCTTCAGCTCTTTCAAAAGGTTTATGAAGTCAAAACTGTTTTCATAATAACACTAAGACACATTTGTATCAATGGTATAAAAACAGCATGGGTAAGTCTGCTGGTGCCTTAACATGAAATAAGTCCTTGGCACCAAACAGTACCCGTAAGTTGTCATGGTCGTTTTCCATCACCTCATATAAGTATAGCAGTTAAAAAATGCCAAATTTTCTTAAGAATGTCCTTGATGAAGCAATAAACATTATTAATTTTACTAAATCTTGACTCTTCAGTACACGTCTGTTTCTGTATAACAAAATGGGAAGTACACCTAAAGCACTTCTGCTACAGACCAGAGCACAGTGCTTGTCTGGAGGAAAAGCATTGGTGTAATTATTTGCTTTTCAAGCTGAACTAACTGCTCTTTTCTTGTAACATCATTTTTACTAGTAAGAACTACTGACAAACTATAGTTATTCAGACTTGGATGTTTGGCAGACATTTTCTTGGATGGATAGTAAATCTGTTTGTCTCAATGGATAGTATTTGTTGCTCATGACAAATATTGAGTTTTCATGCAAAAATCAGAATTTTGGAAAATGCATATCTGCTATCTGGAACTTGATAACTAACTTCCCAATACTTAAAGATTTCTCAGGTGAAATCAATAGTAAAAATAATGACTGTGATTTTTGATATTGTATAATGAAATGTGTCAGCAGTTGGAAATTTTTCATAACTCGAAATCAGTATTTTACAAATGACCAATGCCTGTGATGTTAAAAAAAATTATGCATAAAACTGAAAGCCCTTTAGATTTTAATGTAACTGATAGGGTTTCAGATTTCACAAACCTTTAAGAAACTACTGCTTACCAAGTTTTGGTGTAGTATCAAAGAAAATCCATAACTACTTGTAATGCCTATTAAAATATTCCTCCCTTTCCTACTGTATACCTTTGTGAGGCTGGATTTTCTTCATACAGCCAACACAACCAGAGTAGTATGTTGAATGCAGAAGCACTTAGAGAATCTAGGCATATTCTGTTAAATAAGACATTAGAGACTTGCTGCAGTGTAAAACAATGCCGTTCTTCTCACTAATTTTTTTGGTGGGGGAGGGGAAACAGTCATTTTTCATAACTTTTATTAATGTATATAGCTTATTACTATTTTTAAATGAATAAATATTTTACAATTTAAAGGTCTTTGGGGTTAGCAGATTTTAATAGTGTAAGGAAAATCCTGCCATCCAGAAATATCTGACAACTGTTGTAATGCATTAAAAGATTCTCATGAACCACAAGTGATCAGAATAGTGTGATGCCTTTGTGCATGAATGTCTTAAAGCTTTCCTATGACTTGAGACTGTTCCAGACTATTTCCTTACTGTTCTTCAGATACCAAATTAGATCTGCCTTAAACTCTTTCATCTGGTGATCTTGTGAAGAAAGGATACCTTCAGAACTTTAAAATATGTGTTTTGAAACTTACCTGTCCCTTAGATTAAATACCAGTACATAGTTGCCAACATAGTTTAGCTTTAAAAGTTCTTTTAGAGCATTTCCCACTCTCTGCTCAGGTCCAGTTGTCGTTAATACTTCATGTAAGATTACTGAACTCCTCAGAGCCCACTCTAGTGCCATTTCTGGGATGGCTGCCTGATCATTAGAAATGAGTGAGTGCCCTTGACATTGTTTTATTTTGAGCCCAACATGTAGCAGTTCGATGTGTTATATTTTCCCTGGAAGAAAGGCGTAAAATTGGCATGGTAACATTCTGTTTTCCAATTCGTAACTGAAGGGAGGAAAAGGTGAAGGAACAGTTTTTTTCTTTAAATTCTACTTTAAAGTACAACATAATTCTGTTTTAAAATAGTTGCTGAATTTCTCATTCTAAGAACGCAGTATTAACTATTGTTTAGTATTTTCAAATTTTTTGTGGCTATTTTTCTACCCTTTTAAAAAATTTTGTTGAAGCATGTTGGACTTTTAAAACTAGCTGTACGAGTTTCCATTCATGTTTAAACATTGGGTTTTTTGTTAAAGCTATTTTTATTAATATGAATATTTTTAATTAATACTAGCAGTAATTGATTAAAATGTCATCTAGATCTTTGCCAGTGGCATATGTGGAGTTCTTGGCAAGTCATTATTGAATGCTTCTATATACCACTATACCAAGGGTTATATACTCTTGTAAATTTAGTTTCTGTTGACTTCCTTGAACGTTTAAATATCCACTGGGATTTTTTCTCAAGTCTGTGAATGATGTCTTTATCCAATTCAAGGGGATTCATGGACCATGATCCAGTTTAAGAACCTCTGCTTTAATCTAAAGTTTTGCTTATGGTGATATGCTTACTGAAATTTAGAGGAGTCAAGGATATTTTACATGATAATGATAATTTTTAGCCTATTAAGAAGGTATTCTGAGGATTTCTCTTAGTATTTACTGTTCTTGATGTATTATTAGAGGGATGACTCTTCTCTAAGATATTGGACTTGACAGGTTTAGTGTATTTCCTTCTTAATTTTTAAAAAATTAAATACTGTCACTTTAACCATAGGTAAAAATGTTAGAGGAATATATTGGGTTTTGAGCCAATTGCTTTATATTTCATTTATATTTCATTAAATTCTTCTTCAGTTACCTATATTAAGAGAGACACCGAAGTAGATAAAGGGGATTGGAAATTTTAAAATATTTTCTAAAGCTCCGGAATCTGCTATTGTAGAGTTTCAGGTTTGCTCCATGTGAAAGTAGAAACAGAACCTTTTCAGTACCTTCTGTCTGTTTTTTCTAGCTTACCTCAAGGTAAGAATTTTATGGACCTGGAGCAGATATGTTTCTAAGATGCCATAAGAGGAATTTTTGATATTTTCTGTTAGCTAATAAATTGGGAAGGCTCTATGTCAAGATAAACAGGCTGTTGTAGGCAGTAAATAATTCTTGTCAAATTTTTATGTAGAGATGCAACATGCAGAAAAGGTTATTATAAAAATTGTTAATAGAGATGGGATTGTAGGCTTTTTTCCCTTGGCATAAAAAGAGAATTATTAATTTTTTTCCAGCAGCAGGACCAATTCAAGTGAAATATGTTTTGGTTTCTTATTATTTTAATGCATTTTTTAATTGTAAAAAACATTTGACAAAGTTTTCCATTTTAATCATTTTTAAGTGTACAGTTCAGTAGTGTTAATTATTAATTATATTCACATTGTAAAACATCTATAGAAATGTCTCATCTTACAAAACTGAAACTGGAACCATTAAACAACTCCCCATTCTGCCCTCCTCTCAGCCCCTGCGTTTTCGTTTCTACGAATTTGCTTAATTTAGATACCTCATGAAATGGAATCTTAAGTATTTGTCTTTTTGTGACTGGATTTCACGTCTTCAAGGTTCATCCATGTGGCATGTGGCAGGACTTCCTTTTTAAGGTTGAATAGTATTTCAGTGTATTTATATATTGCATTTTGTTTATTCATCCATTAATGGACACTTAGGTTGCTTCCACTTCTTAGCTCTTGTGCACTCCTTGTCTTTTTATATAGCTAGGGTTCTGTGGGAGAACATTGTACTTCCTGTAAGTGATTGAAGGTGGACAGAAAGAGCCCAAGTTAGAACATGGAAGTATCAGATTAGAGGATATTAAAGAATACAGCTTGGTATTGCTGTGAGACCAATCTGTTATCATAGGTTAACAGTTTGAAAACTGGAACTGCTTTACTTTAATTTTTAGTCTCTTTCAAGATAGGATTAAGTAAAATCCAAATTTTTGACTGAAGTTTCACCTCATTTATTCTGCAGTTTCTGGTTAAAAATAGAAGACCCCATAGATATTACAAATTATTTTCCCTTACTGTGAAACATTTGATAGTAACAATAAAGACAGCTAGTACATTGTTTCATGTATGTTTTAATTGAGCAAAGTCTTCAGCATAATAGGAAATTTTGATAACTGCATTGCATTTCTTTGTAATGAAATTGTAGATAAGGAATGATCAAGATTGCATTTCTTAACAATAGCCTTCAAGGTAGATATTGTCATTTTGTAAATGAGGACACTGAAGCTCAAAGGAGGTTAGCAATATTAACCTAATATTATGAGTTAGTAAAACTTTTCCATCTGCTCTTTAGGCTCCCACATTGCTTCTGTGTGGTTCAATTTTTAAAACTACTGTTTGATTAAATATAAATCTCTGGTTCTCATAGGGAGGGGGCGGAGCTAAGGTGAGGCTTTATTTATTCATCCACAAGTCAACAAGTATATGTTCAGTGCCCAGCACAATGGAGAATGTGAAGGAAATAGAAATGGTTCCTTCACTTTAGGTATTATTAAGGACAATTTTATTAAAATAAACATTTTCCGTAGCATTATGTGGCTTTTGATATTTAACCTGTTCATGTTACTAGGAGATCCTTGGTTAATCCCATGCAGAAATTTTACAGGTAATGCTAGAATGTAAGTAGTAAATTATTTTCTCTTTTCCAAATTGACATTATGTTGTTTCATGTTGAAATGGTGCTGTAGTACAAATACTTAGTTGTTCCTGGGGATTAAATGAAAGAATTACATATATCTCAAGTCTTTCTAAGACATGGAAATATGTCTTTCAGTGGTTTCAAATGATTGTGAGTTGAATTTACTGATGAATATTAGTGGAGATTTTCTAGGTAAATGTGGTAAAAAGTTTATAAGCCTTTTTCTCTTTTTCCTCTGTATACTATGTTTCAAAACCTTCATTTTTAACAGTTTGGCTGTTCCTTAAAAGGTTAAATATAAATTTACCATATAACCCATTACTCCTACTCCGGGGTGTATACCTAAGAGAATTGAAAACATGTATCCAAAAAATTTGTATATGAATGTTTCGAGTAACATCATTCTTAATAACCAAACGGAAACAGGCCAATTGTGTGTTAGCTGATGATGTATGAAGGAAAGATGATGTGTCCATACAGTGTTATGCAGCCATAGAAAGGAGTGAAGTATGAATATAGGCAACATGGGTGAACTTTGAAAACATTATGCTAAGTGAAGAAGCCAGTCACAAAAGACCATAAATTATATGATTCCATTTTTTTGAAATGATTGGAATAGGCAAATGTATTGAGACAGAAAGATTAGTGGTTGCTAGTGCCAGGAGGTGGGGAGCGTAAGGGCAGTGACTGCCAGCACCTGTAAGTGATGGTGAAAATGTTCTGGATAGTGATGATGATTGCACAATTCTGTGAAAGGAGTAAAAACTATTGAATTATATACTAAATTTGAAAAAAGAGTAATAGTAAATAAACTAAAAAATAAACAGGAGAGACAAGGTAGGATTCCCTTTCTTAAACAGGTTTCTAGAACCAGTAAAAAACTTGCATTCATGGAAAACAGTCTGGGGGTTTCTCAGAAAATTAAAAGTGGATAAACCTTTTGATTGAGCAATTGCACTTCTGGGTATTTGGCCAGAGAAAACCAAAACAATAATTTGTAAAGATCTATGCACCCCTGTGTTCATGGCAGCACAATTTACAATAGTCAAGATATGGAAGCAACCTAAATGCCCATCAACAGACAATTGGATAAAGAAATTATAGTTCACGTATACAAAAGAATGTTACTCAGCCATTAAAAAAAATGAAATCCTACCATTTGCAACGACATGGATGGATCTAGAGGTTCTTATGCTGAGTGAAATAAGTCAGATAGAGAAAGATAAATACCATATGATTGCACTTACATGCGGAATCTAGGGAACAAAAAGAACAAACTAATCAAAAACAGACTTACAAATAATAGAAGACAATTTGGTGACGGTGCGGGGCTGGGAGAAAAGGGTGAAGGTTTAAAGAAGTACACATTAGTAGTTGATAGATGGTCACAGGGATGGGGAGCACAGCATAGGGAAGCACAGCATAGGGAATGCAGTTAGCATTAATGCAATGGCTAGATGGAGAGCCAGAGGAGAGAGCAATTGGGGAACGTTTTATAAACTATATAAATGTCTAACCAATGTACTGTATACTTGAAACTAATAATAAAATAAAATTTAGAAAAAACTTGCATTCACAAAAGAAAAAGCTTTCATGTTTCAGTACATCTATCCCATACACAAGCTGCATCTCCATCTGACTTTCTCCACTGTATTAACCAAATCTAGTTTGCACATCTTTTTTAAAAACCAATATAAGGCAGTTATTTTTATATTTTACTAACTTGGATTAAACACATATAATGGTAAATCGAAAGATGTGTACAGCAAAAGTGTGTCTGTCTCTTACCCATTCTTCCAGGTTCTGTGTCCCCAGAGGTACTGTCACAAATTTCTTATTCCAGAAGTATTTCATAGAGCACGTTTTTACTTAACCAGAGTATGTTCATCATTTCAGATTTGAAAGTTGGAAAATACATTCTAAATATCCATGATCGGCAGGGTCTGTAGGCTCTGTCTTAGAGAGGATCTGATGAATTGCCCAAGTAGCTTCCATTTTCTTATAACTGGCCTGTGATTTCTATAGCTTCAGTCTGAATAGTTGCTGAGAAGATCGTACAGGTTTGTGATATGCATCAAGATACGCAATTAGTGGACTCTAAAAGCTAAGTAAAATTTATCATTAATATCTAAGAGATCCAAGTCTTTAGAAATAACAATTTGGGTTTATTGATGCCTAGAGAGCCTGTGTCTTACTCCTTATTAAATTAGACTTTAAACTTTTCTACAATTGAATCTTATTGTTCCTGATGGTATCTGAAATGACCAGGTTTTTTTGATGTTTATTTAATTAGTACTGTACTAGCCATTATAGAGTAGTCTAGGTCCTAAAGACCGAATGTGTCTTTTAAACACATAGATTCTTTGGTTCACATGTTTACCATCTCTAATTCTCAACTGAATTTCTTGGGAATTTTGTTAATATTGTTTAAAATGCCAAAATGTCATGATTTATATACTCAAATTGATGAGAATATAGCTTTATTGTTGCTATGCAGTAATTTGTTAGTATTAAGAATTTTTATTCTTTAAGGAAAAATAACTTTCTGAACATAAACGTGTCTGATATAGTTTAAAAATAAGTGCTCAAGAAACTTAGCTACCTGCTATCAGTGTAAGTACTTTTACATGCATTATCTCATTTAATCTTCTCAACCAGCCTCTGAGGATAGGTATTATTATTTTCATTTTATAGATGAGGAAATTGAGGTTAGATAAAGTAACTTGACCAAGGTCACACAGTTGGTAAGTGGGGGAGCCAGGGGTTGGATGTTCTTTTTGTTCTTCTGATTTCAAAACCACCAGAAGTAAATGAAAAAAATAAAATCTCATATCATTTCACCATTTTTAGATGACATCTGTTAAAATTTTGACATAGATCTTTCCAGTTTGTGGTCCTTTTTCTTTTGCGAATGTATATTTTCAAAACTGGCATTACATGTATAGTCTTGTATTTTTTCCCCCTAGTAACATATAAGAAAATAAATGGTTGTATGATATTTAATTGGATTTCTGGTGTATTTAATTTGGACGTTTAGGTTCTTTGATTTTTGCTATTATAAATAAATTTATGATGAACATTCTTGTTGAAAATTTATTGCATTAGGGTTATTTCTCGAAGTAGAATTGCTGGTCAAAAAATGTGATCTTTTTCTTACCACTTATGGTGTGTATTACCAAATTCTTTTCTAAATTTTTCTAAATTTGGCTTTCACTTCTTCCAGCAGTGAATGGGAGTGCCCGTTTCCTGACCTGTTGGCAGTGTCAGGCACAGCATTACCATTCAGAAAAATCTTTCCCACTTATTTGTGTTTAGTGTGTAGATTCTGTTCATGTCCTTTTGTTCTTTGTGGATGCTTTTTTTTCTTATTCATTTGTGGTAGCATAGTCTCCCTTTTCCCCTTGGGTTATGTTATAGCTGAGTAAAGTTGCATGGAAGCTCAAAGAAATAATTCGGAAGCTGAAGTGGATGGGAAAGGCTTTGTAAATTAAGTGATTTTCTTTGTTTTTGTTAGGCTAAGGAAGGCAGAGTGTAAGGAAACAAACATTTGAGAACTACTACTATGTGTTTTCTTATCTGTAAATGAGAATAATAGTACTTCTTATTGAGGATTAAATGTACATGACTACTTAGTGTGGGCACATACTAATCACTCAGAAAATTTAGCTGCTGCAGTTGTTATTTAATGCGTGATTAACAGAAATGACAGAGTAACCATTAAATCAAGATCAACTTTTTGTTTTTGAGCTTTGAGCACAGTTATAGGCACTTACATTAAGTGCATGTTGCATTAATGGAAACAACTTTAGCTTGGTTGGGTTAGGAGTTTGGGAAATCCAAAGAGAAGTAGGAAGATTAGTTTCATTAGAATTGGGGTTAGGCTGGAGTCTTACATTTTGACTATTAGTTTGACTAATTAAAATTAATGTGTGGCAGCAAAAGTTCAAACTTGTTTCTTTTTAATTTTTTTTTTCTCATTTTCCCAGTTTTCTCAAGTTGCTCCAGTGTTTTGTTCTTTCCTGTGGTTATATACTCTACATCTGCTCTCACGAATAATATAATTGGGGAGCGAGGGGGGACTTTGAACATGCACTAGAGCCTCAAGTATCTTTCGCTATTAGTTTGATTTTCCCTTAGAAGGGAGGAGTGGAGTTCAGGAGCACCTGAAGGTATGATCACAGGAAAACCTTGTTAGAAGTATTGACCCCTAGCCCCTGAGACTCTAAAAAGTCCTGTGTACCTCTCCCCCTCCCTCCTCCCCACCCCTTTGTTGCCTTAGACAACATCGTATCATATTCTTTTACATTATAAATATTTTCTCATTACTCTTTCCTTCATTCTTCAGCTGTTCTATGATGGTCTGAATCCTTCACCAGACCTTGAGTAGGCTGAGGAATATACGTAGATCTTGGCAAAAAAAAAAAGTTTGATAGGAATCTGAAGAGAAAGCAAATTTTACTGTACCAGTGAACACCCTTATTCCTTCCCTTGATTCCTTCAGAAGCGTGCGGTGTTTTGTCAGAAGAATTGTATTAGCCCAGTACCAGTACTTAAGTTTATGAATTTCCTGGGAATCTTGTTAAAATGCAGATTATGATTCTGCATGTAGATCTGGGATGGAGACTGATTTTGCATTTCTAATCAGCTTCAGTGATGGCCATGTTTCTGCTGCTGCTGGTCTGCAGTCCACACTTGGAGTGACAAGGCAGCTTATAGCCTTTTTTTTTAGGAGAAGGGAGAACAGGTAGAGTATAGTATCTTAATCCTTTTATTCAACATTTCTGGCAGACTGTACAGATCCATTGTGCTATTCTCACATTAGTTAACATTTGTTCAGTAAATGAACAAACACCTCCTGGGGAGCTTTGTTCTGGCCGTTAAAAGAGCAGCCTGCATGTTAGCCATCCCTGATTGTTATATTTGCGTTTGTATTTCAAGTTTAGCTCAGACTCTGCCAAAAGGTTTTTTGTTTTGTTTTGTTTTGTTTTGTTTTTGGTTTGTTTTTGCTAGTTATTTGTCTTTTAAGTAAATTGTCCCCCAGTACTGTGAGGATGAATTTAACAAATGAAATCTTAACTCCATAAGTGGTTGTTTATAACCTCTAATACATGAGTAACCTTTTAATTTTTGTTTGTGATTTTGTTTGCTCCATTAGCCTTGAGGTACCTTTTCAGTCTCCAATCAAGATTTCTCTCCCTCCTCAGGTACTTAATATTAGCTTTGTTTTAGGCTGATTTTGATTTTATCTGTAAGCTCATGCGTATGTTTTAACAAGTCAACAGTTTCAAAATGCTTGTCAGGAAAATTGTTTTCTGTCCCTCTTATTTATCCTCACCTCGAGTTTCCTTCCTCAGACTCTTTAGCTATTTCTTCTTGTCTTTATTTTCCTCTTTCTAGACATGCCTCATACAGCTGTTTCTTTATCAATTTTAGGTATCCTCAAATATAAATGGTAGCTGAGAATATTCTGCCCCTCTTGCTTGCTCCTACCCTGCTTTCTCAGTATTTTTAAACTAGTGTTCAGAGTTGTAGCAGGTTAAATAATGCCATTTTCCCCCACCCCCTGCCAAAAATCTACATTCTAATTCTGGGAACCAGTGAATATTTCCTGATATGGCAAAAGGCCCTGCGATGTGTTTAAAATAATGATTTTGAGATAGGGATATTATTTTGGATTTTCCTTTTAGGCCCTAAATGTAAACACAAAGCCCCTTATAAGGAAAAAGGGAGATAAGATTTAAGGGGAAAATAGTAGCTGTGAAACTGGAAGCAGGAGGTCGCAGTGATGCAAGGAAAGGGTCACACAAGCCAAGGAATGCAGGTGGCCTCCAGAAGCTGAAAAAGGCAAGGAGAAGCAGATTATTCCTTAGAGCGTCTAGAAGGAGCTAGCCTAGCTGATACCTTTAGTCTAGTAAAACTGATTTTGGACTTCTGGCTTCCAGAACTATAAGATAAATTTGTGTTGTATTAAAGCACCAAATTTGTGGTAAATTGTTACAGTAGCTGTAGGAAACTAATACAAGAGTAGACATGTCCATGTAAATACTGTTCACTGCTGCTAGGTAATGAATTATGATTATATCCTTTTGCTATAACATTTACTCTAGAGTTAATAAGTACCTTGTTTTTCCTCTTTGTTTGATTCTACTGTCATTGTTTTCTTTCTGCATCTTTCAATAAAATTTTCTACATGCTTGAAAGAACCAGATAATCCATTCTATTTATGTTCCCCCCCCTTTTGCCTCCTCTATCATGTTGTTTCAGTCTGGAGTGATTTGATTCACTTTCTGTGACTATCAATCATCCTCAAGTCTCCTATCAGCATATTTAAGCACATGAGAGATTTTACTGGTTTTACTTTTGCCTTGCGCTTATTCCTCCCATACTTCTTCAGTCTGGCCTGTGTGTTTTCTAATTTTATTGCATAGCTGTTGTCCTTTGGATTTTGTTTTGCTCTTAACCACTTTCACCATGGTGGGAATTCCATTTACCTCTCCTCTGTGGGATCTCCTTGTTCTACTTGGCTTGTTCCTTAATTTTAGTGGTGCACAACATCCAGTATTTCATGAGAAGGAGTTTATGGGTAGTACCGTTTTTGAGATCATGCCTATCTGGAAAAGATGTCTTTATTTTCACAGTTCCAGGTTTGGCTGGTGATTGGAAATAATTTTCCTCAGAATTTTCTGTTAACTCTTCTTTTTCCTTTCTGGATGGTGTGCCTGTCTGTGGGTCTTTTTCATTAATTTGACTAGTACTCATTGAGCCCTTTCAACGTTTCACTGATTTCCTTCAGAGTTTTTCTGTTTTATTTATTCTTTCTGGAACTCACGTTATATGGACTTTAGACTTTCTGCACTGATTCTCTGTTTTTCCCCCCATTCTGTTTTCCATCGTGTTTACATTTTGTTCTACTTTCTGGGAGAGTTCATCCATTCCAACTCTGTCACTGATTTTTACAATTCCAATTATTACATTTTTTAAAGCTTTTTTCTCCCTTTGGAGTATTTCTTTTTCTTTTTTTTTTCCAGCATTGTCTGTTTTGTAAATGGAACACCTTTGAGAAGATTAATTTTATTAAAAATTTTCTAATCTTGGCATTCATTTCAAGTTTCTTTTTTATTTGTGATAGTAGACTACAGTATCTGGTGATCCTTGGTTGTCTATTAGCGTTTAAGAATGAGGTGCTAAAAAGTAGATTGGAAATTCGGTGTTCACTGGCAGGGCTAATTAGCTGGTGAGCTTCACTGTAAGGTGATGAGCTAGGGACCCTCAGTGTCTCAGTGTCAGAAGGAACTTCCAGGGTCTGATCTTGGGCAGATGTGTGTGTGGGAAATGTCATACTCAAGTCTGACTGCTGACGTTCTGGGAGCCAGGAAGATAGCTGAGCATCTCATTGTTTAGTATGCATCCTTTTACTTAATATTGTTTTCAGTTTGGTACTTCACTGATATCTTCATAAGGCTAAAGTAGTTCTCTCCCTCCTAGTGGGGCTTCTGTGCATCTCATGTAGATGTTTCATCCAGTATCCCTCTTTTGAACCCCAGGACTCCCAGTGGTCCTTTCCTGACCCTTTGTAGGGTGGATCTGCTTGCCTCTCTTTGGCACCTCCTTCCACATGCTTTTGGGTTTCAGTTTCCTTTATCCTGCTGAGTTATCTGCTTTCCATTTTCCAGCACATTTGTCTGTGTTCTTTCTGCTTCCTTGTATGTCTGCTTTGTTCTTATTGTCTTAAATTGTTTTACTTATTGTCATTTGTGCGATGTAGAGGGGGAGAGAGAAATGAATGTATTTTAAATCTCCTTGTTTAACAAGTGTATCATTAAAATGTTTATAGTTAGGTTTCATTTATATCTCAGAACACTTGGTAATCACTTTCTCTGGCGTGGAAAGGGAGAATTCACAGAATTTATATTTGTAATTTTTTAATATCAAAGTAGATTTAATTGTTTTCTTATATCTAAATCATGACGTGTACTATTGTTTTTAATACACGAAGCCTTGTTAAATTGTGGAATTCTTTTTCTTAATTTCAGCAAAATGAGGTAAATTAAAAGACACTAACTTGTATTTTCAAACCTAAATTTTAGGAATTTAGGAGCCAAAAGCAATGAGATTTATTTATTATTATTTTTTTTTTACCATTTTTAAACTTTGAAATGTATTCTGATTTATTAAACTCTACAAAGACTGAGTCTTTATTTACTGCTATATATTTTGCACCTGCAGCAGTGTCTATTGTACATAGTAGGTGCTCATGAAATATTCGACTGAATGCATAAGAAATTTGTTCACATTTAAAATGTCATAGAAAGCTTTGGCTTTATTAAATATGAATGAGGTTTAAGATTTTTCTACTCTTAAAATCACTTTTAATTAACTAAAATATTGGTCCCAGAGTAAAGACATTTATAAGTAAAATGTTAGATTGTAGTCAGTTACCAATTGCAGGGCATTTGAGATCATAATCTTCTATTGAGAATACCATTTGTTTCTGAAACCAAGACACAGAATTAAGGGAATAATAGTTTTTCTGTTTTTCATAAAGAGCACTCATCCCCTGATTTCTGTGCTTAACATAAGGCTGCCTCTTCCTGCCTCTCAGATCTTTTCTGTCATTCTCCCTTGCTCACTAGTAGTTCCAGCCACAGGGGCTTTCTTGGTGGTCCAGGAACATACACTATCTTAATCTTGCTGAAGGTTTTGAACTTGCCCTGTGTAACCTAGAATATACTTTACTCAGAGCTTTGCATGGTTTTGACTACCCTGTGTAAATTGACTATCCTTCCCAATCCCAGAGTATACTCAATGTTATCTGCTTTTTTTCCTCTTCATATATTATTATTATTTTATTATTATTATTATTAGAAATAATTTTTTATTTGCTTGCTTATAGGTTTCCTGTCATATTTTAAGTTTTATGCGTGTGGGAATGAACTATTTCTTTTGTTCTACCACTTTAGTCTTATCTCTAATAGTTTTAGGCACTTAAAAGTATCTGACACTTAGTGGGCATTTTGTAATTATTTGTCGAATGGGTAGATAAATTGTGCAAGGTGTTTTCACATGTCCCATTTTAAAAAATTTTTTATTTTACTAAATGCATACATTTTTTTTTTTATGGGAAATGCAGTAAGCTAAAGAAGTTAATAGCACACATCATTCTTCTTAGTTTTGTGAGCCAATAAAAGGAGGCCCAGACCAGTACCCAGAGTCACACAGCTATTATACGCCAACCTACTTTGAAAGACCCAAATATAAAAATGGTTCCCAAAGTTAGAAGCAATTTCTCTCTCTTGTAACCCAGCAGTGGTGGAGAGGAGTCTGAAATGTATAAGCTGCTTTTGGTAGAGATTATTCAGCATCCCAGGTTATCTTCTGCCTTGCTGTTCACCTTTCTGTAGTGTATTGCTGTTGTCTGCGTGGTCAGATCAAGCGCATATCTGTGTTCAGCACCCAGGATAGAAATGAAGGCAAGTAACTTTTTTGAAAGAGGTGACATGGAAGTTTTACACTCATATTTCATTGTTCAGAACTTGATCACATGGCCTCAAGAGAGCCCAAGAAATGTAACCTCTTATTTCTTGTTAAAACCCTTTGTGGTTTTGCTGGTGGAGGGGAAAAGTGGGTGCCAGGGTGTTTTATTACTAAAAGGAAAAACAGAGAAAATGGCCACCTGTAGGGAGTTAGACTCTGCCATAGCTAGTAATTCTTAGAACTTTTACTCAGGACTGCTGACTCCTTAGTTCAGTGCTCTTTCCTTCCTACCTCATCTGCACCTAGTGTTAGGAATTTTCTTCAGGAAATTAAAAAGTAAGAATGTCACACACTTTCATTGTCAGATAAAATATTGGTTAGTACAGAATGGGATAGATTCTAGAGTAGTAGTAACAATTTTAAAAATTAAAAATCTTCACCCTTGGTTTGGTTGTGTCTTATTTGATGGGGTGCGGAAAAGGCTTACATCTCCCTTTTAAGAGACATGAATTTTTCTTCAATTATGAGTGCCCTGTGTCGCCTGCTTAGAATAGGGGAGATTATTAGACTGAGTGATGATTTGGGGAAGTTATGCCATCTTAGATCTTTGTTTTCATATGTATGATTAGATGAGAAAAGGCCAGTCTGGCATTTTTTTCATTGGTGGATTTTTTCATAGGTAGATTGACGGTTTTAAAATTAAGCTAAATATGAAATGAAGTTAGACATAATATTAGATCTATACAAGGAAATATGAAGAGCTGTATCTTCTTGGAGAGCTGGAAGGAGCCAGGGAGTGGGAGCAGTGGCTCTTTGAAAGGCTTCTTAGCTCTAAAAAGAACCCAAAGAAGAAAGTCTCTCTCTCTCTTTTTTTTTCTTTTTTTTGGCTACAGTATATAAGAATATATCTGGAGCTGCTGTATTCCTTCCCTCTATTCTTCTCTTTGCCAACTTATTTTGAAAAATTTGAAACTCATAAAGAAGTTGAAAAATAAATACAGCTGTAGCTATTCTTTGTATTCACCAATTGTAAACATTCTGCCACATTTGGTTTATCTCTTCTCACACACAGATCTGCACTCCTGCCCCCAGGTCTTTTGAAAGTAAGTTGGAAACGGCATGTGGCTCTTTATCCCTAAATAACTTAACATTTATCTCTTAAGAACAAGAATATTCTGTTATACAACCACAATACCGTTATAATACCCAAGAAATTTAGCATTAATTCAGAAATGTTCTCTCTTACACAGTCCATGTTTAAACTTCTTCAGCTGGCTCAAAAACTGTCCTTAAATTTTTTTCTCGATCCAGGATTCAGTCAGCATTTGGTTAATTTTGAAGAGTCAAATATCAAATATCACTTTCTGGATTTCACCAACTGTTTTCTTTTAATTAAATCCAGGTTAAATATTTTTGGCAAGACATATTACATAAGTGTACGTAATATATACTTCCTGGTGCATCAAATCATATAAATTTGTCTCATTATTAACAATTCTTAGTTTGATCACTTGGTCATGTAGTGTCCTCCAGATCTCTAAAAAAAGAACCTTTTTACCCCATTTGTAAGTAATAGGCATTCATTCATGGTCTTTGCCTGAGGCATTCTGCATTGGTGGATGCAGAAGGGTGATTTTTTAAATCTTTCTTTGGTATCACTGTGGACTTAGGTTCTTTTTTTTTATCATCATTCTATGTATTAACAGTCTTATCAATGCCACCATTCCTTTTGATGCTCAAGTTATCTGAAATTTGGACAAATGAGAGACCCATCAAATCCCCTCGGTATCCCTTTTACATGCCCCAGTCAGTCTTGGATCACTCCCTATTTACTGACACAAGATGATACAGATTGTACTTTTTGTGTCCAGACTTGGCTGGAATCAGTATTTTTCTACCGATCCTTGGGTTCCGTTAGTAGGGAATGGTATTTAGAAACCATTTTATGTGCTGTATTCTTTACTCCTGGAATGTCATTATTTCTAGGCCCTTTTTGTCTAGACAGCTAGGAAATTTAAAAATTGGGGGGTTCTGTTTTGCTTTTAAATCTTGAATTCATATAGGAAGAACTGTAATATACCCGGTTTCTTCAAAAGATAAATTGTAAGAAAAAAACAGGAGGGACGTAGAGATTTAAAAAGGCTTAAAAGGTAATCAATTTTAGTTTGAAAACCTTACTGGGTCATAATTGAAAAAGATAAAAAAATTTTCGGACATAAGCAATTGGGAATTTGAACATACACTGAATGTTTGATATTAAGAAAGTACTATTGATTTTTTTTTTTTTTTAGATATAATGGTGTTTGGTTATATTTTAAATGGTCTTACACCTTCTGAAATATTTATGGGTGAAATAATTTGATATCTGGGATGTGCATAAAATATTCTGAGATGGCTGTATAGAGAAAACAAGATTGTCCGTGAGTTTTTAATTGCTGAAACTGGGTACTGGGTACATAGGGATTCATTCTACTCTGCTCTTCTGCATATTTTTACATATGATTGAAATACTCCGTAATACAATTTTTAAAATCAGTTTACACTGATCCGCCAATTTAAATCAAATACCACAGAATTATATTCGTATTTTTGTATATTTGTATCTTTTTCTCCCACAGTGAGAACCCTAGTTCCCAACCCTATAGATAAAGATTGCCAGATAACGATTAAAAGAACCTGGATCTGTGATGAAATAAACAAGTGAATTAATTAACCCTGGATTTAATTGCCCTGCCTTAGGCCTATGGGAGCTAACTAATAATTCTTGTTATGAGAGATAACATTTTTTTATTGTAGTAAAATATACATAAGATTGTTTTAACCATTTTTCACTGTACAGTTCAGTGGCATTAAATATGTACACGTGTTGTGCAGCCATCACCACCATCTTCAGAACTTTTTTCATCTTCCCAAATTGAAACTCCATACCCATTAAATGGTATCTCCCCATTTTCTCCTTCCCCATCCCTTGGCAATTCACATTCTACTTTCTGTCTCTCTGAATCTCACTATACTAGGTACCTCATAGAAGTAGAATTATACAGTATTTGTCCTTTTGTGACTGGCTTATTTCATTTGGCCTTATGTCCTTGTCTTAGTCTGTTTAGGCTTCCATACAAACTACCATGGACTGGGTGGCTTAAACAGCAGTTCATTTCTCACAGTTCTGGAAAGTCCAAGATCAAAGCACTGACAGATTCTGTGTCTGTGAGGGCCTGCTTCTTCGTTCACAGAGTGCTGTCTTCTCACTGGGTCCTCACGTGGCAAAAGGGGTAAGAGAGTGCTAGGATTTTTAATTTCTTCACATTCTCAGCAACACTAGTTATTTTGTTTTTGTTTGATGCTAGCCATCCTTAACTGATGTGAAGTGGTTTCTCATTATGGTTTTGATTTACATTTTCCAGATGATTAGTTATGTTGAGCATCTTTTCTTGTTTTTTTAGCTGTGTGTATATCTTTAGAGAAATGTCTTTTCAAATTCTTTACGTATTTTAAAATTGTTTTGTAGTTGTTTAATTGTAGGAGTTCTTTATATATTCTGTATTAATCCAGTATTAGATATATGATTTGTACATATTTTCTCTCATTCCATGGGTTGCTACACGGGTAACCGTGTCTTTTGATGCACAAAAGTTTTTTAATATTGATGAAGTTCAATTTATCTATTTTTTTTCTTTTGTTGCTTGTTTTTTCAGAGTCATATTCACGAAATCATTACCAAACCCAAAGTCATGAAGCTTTTTCCTTATGTTCTCTTCTACGAGTTTTATAGTTTTAGGTGTTACGTTTAGATCTTTCATCTGTTTTAAGTTAATTTTTGTAAATTATATAAGGTAAGGGTCCAACTTCATTCTTTTGCATGTGGATATCTAGTTTTTCCAGCACCATGTGTTCACCTTGTCTAAAAACGTTTGACCATATGTGGAATAGAATAGAGTGTTTATTTCTGGACTTTCTATTCCTTTGGTCTATATGTCTGTCTTTATGTCAGTGCCACACTGTTTTGATTACTGTTGCTTCGTAGGGGGTTTTGACATCAGGAAGTGTGAGATCTCCAACTTTGTTCTTTTTGAAGATTATTCTGGCTATTCAGGTCCCATGAGATTCCATATGAATTTGGGGATAGATTTTTCTATGTGTATTCTTGCTTTTTTCCAGCAGTATAAGTGTTTCACCTCATTAAGATTATTCCTAAATATTTTATTTCTTTTAATGCTATTGTAAAATGAATTGTTTACACAATTTTCTTTTTGGATTATTCATTGCTAGTGTATAGAAACGCAACTGATTTTTTTGTATTGATTTTGTATCCTGCAACTTTGCTGAGGTATGAAGTAATTTTATTCCTTAAGTGAAGTGCTAAAATATTTGAAAGTCCCTTTGACTAAGAACATATCACCTAGAAATCTGATTAGATCAGATACAGACAAGGTTTAATTCTTAGACACTCTGTGTGTGTATAGGATGGCTGCTTGTGCAGGTTAGATCTCGTGTAGCAGTAAGTGGTGGCCTTGTGTCTCCTGAATGCATTTGTGTTAAGTCCCTTCTTATTTGTTTCCTGCATGTTCATCAGAGGGCAAAGAACCTAAATTCTAATTATCCAGTAGACTATACCTGTCTGTACCAGAGTATTCCATACATCAGGAAATTTAATACCTGATTTAGTTTTTGTCGATTTTTCTCCTACCCTTTTTTTATTAGTGTTCTAAGGAAATAGGGAGAATAAGTTACCTTTGGAGAATGAGGGTAAGGTAGAGAATAACATGGTATAGGAAAATTTTTTTCATCATTAAACGAAAAATGGATATTTTGGTTTGTGAGTTAGTATACTATTAGTGTTCTGATGGACTGAACATTTGTCGTTAAGTATTATGATCTTTCCTCAGTGCTAGGTCCCCAATGCTGGACACATAGTTATAGGGACATTTTTACGACTGTGATTAGTTTATCCTTCTGAGCAGCTGTGTGTCTGATTCCTTTTAAGATTGTAAGTACATTGTTAAAGTGTTTCTGTGCTTACTAAGTTTTGTAATTACATCTCAAACTGAACTAAGCTTGGTGATACTGCATTTTTTTAGAAATCAGCAAAATTTACTTAAATTACCACAGTAGATTATATCCTGGGAATTGATGATGCAGATTAAAACATCTTTTGTTCTATCCAACAATAGAATTGAATTATATGGCTAGGAAAACTAACATGCATTTCCCGTCATATTTATCAAAACAGTCTTTTAAAGAATGTGTAAAGTGCTTTACTGAAACAAATAGCTGTGCTAACTTCTGCCAGAGGATGATGATCTAAGCCCATGTGTTAAAACAAATAGACAAACACACAGTGAAATGACCAACAAGCATAATGGGGCGAGTTCAGTTTCCTTGGAAACCCTGAAAGGCTGCCATAATTAAACTAAAAAGAATTTTGGCAAGAAACAGTACAAATGAGAAACATAGTTAGGGAAGTACTTACTGGTTGACCTGGTGTACATTTTTGTGGTTGAGAAGCCCTCCTGGGGTTTAAGTAAAGGGACCTACTTTGAGCAGCCAGAGCTAGGATTGAAGGATGGTCCATGTTTTGTACTTTGAAATTAAAAACTGAATGACTCAGAATGGTCTTACGAAGAGGAATATGATCAATAGAGAGAGGCTGGCTTCCCATGGTTGCAGAAGAGAAACTCATCATAGAGCACAAAGTTGAAACTCCATGCTCCAAAGCTGCCTTCTTTGGCCTACAACCTTGCTACCTGACTACATATTGCTAAATCTATAAGCTGACCAAAGAAGTGTATCAGTTAGCCTCTAAAGTGGCCCCCAATACTCCCTGCCTCCTAGTATTCATGTCCTTGAATGTAATTCCCTCCCCTTGAGTGTGGCTGGACCTAGTGACTTGCTTCTACATACAAGTGATGAGATGTCACTTTGGAGGTTAGTTTACAAGAAGCTTTTGGCTTCTTGTTGGGGCTGCCCTCTCTCATTTGCTCTCAGGGAAAGCATCTCATTTTATAAGCTTCTCTGTGGACCTCACATGGCAAGGATCTAGCGTCTCTGGCCAACATCCAGTGAAGACCTGATGCCTGTCGATAACTGTGTGTATGAGCTTGTATTGCAAGCAAATTCTTTCACCATCAGATTTTGAAATGACAGTGGCCTTGGCTGATGCAATGACTGCAGCCTTGTGAGACACTGAGCTAGATGCTCCCAGCTAAGCCACATTCAGATTCCTGATTCACAGAATCTGAGATAATACATGTTTGTTTTAAGCTGCTAAATTCGGGGTTGTTAGGCAGCAATTGAGAACTAATATAGGAAGTAACAATGTAAACATCCCCCCTTCCAAAAAAAGATTTGAACTTGGTTCTAAATGTTTCCGATTGAACACAAGACAATTCCCAATATTATATAAAAACAGATCTTTCTCTTTAAAGTTTAATACACACATAGAAAAACAGACTCAGTAGTCTGAAAGGTGATTTCCTATGAAACAGACTTATTGCCAGAAACAAGAGAAAATATTGACATTTAAAGAACAACTAATTAGTGTTCTGAAGGAGACTCATGAGTAGTAGAAGAAAAAGAATCGGAGCAGGGAGGAGTTCTTATGTGAAATTCGTAATTCTTAACTGTCGACTTTTTGGAGGCAGGTAGCAGCAAGGCTTTAGAAATATTCCCACAATTCAGAGGAAAAAAAATAACATGAAAAATATAGGCAAAAATATAAGAAACAAAGAATAGATCCAGGGCGTGATAAAAGTTTAGAATGAGAGGTCAGAGGAAGCAGATAAAAGATAAAATCAGAGAAACAGTAAAACTTTTCCTGAACCTGAGAGAACAGATGAAAAGGCCTCAGGGAATGTTGCTAACATTTATCGAACGCTTATTATGTGCCAAGTATTTGTCAAGTGGAAGCTCATTCAAAATTCTCTACAACTCCCATGTAGTAGGGCCTGTTACTATTACTGTTACAGATAACTAAAGTGTATACCAAGCAAAATGGGATCCATACCTAGGAATAGCCTAGTAAAATTTTTAATTTCGGTTATAGAAATAATTAGTACAACTGTCCAGACAAGAAACAGTTTACTTGCAAAGCAAGGTGTATCAGGTAGGTATTGCCTTTGTCTTCTGTATGCTTGGACAGGCTCACGGTAGCCACTACCTTCGTGTGGTTATTAAAGTTAATTAAAATCAAATAAATTCATTTCCTCAGTTTCACTGCCCGTAGTTTAAATGCTCAGTAAGTAGCTGCATGTAGCTGGTGGTTACCATGTTTGGACAGTACTGTGCTAAAAGATAGTGGAGTGGCACCTAGAAAACCGAGGAAAAACTTTTATAACCTAAGAATCTTCGGTTGATTGAAACTATCCTTCCCTTAGGCAAGGCAACAAAATGGCATTTTTCAGGCTTGCAATAAGTCCAAGTATGTCACTCAAGTACTTTTCTTGGGGGCCCGGGGGAAGTACTGCTCTCAGTGCACTCAACCAACTGAGAAGCGTGATGGGTCAGTTTTACAGTCCTGTGTTGTTTAACCCTCTTTTCCAGAATAACTAAAGGCATATAAAAGTAAGAGAAAATCTTCATCAATGGCAGATATAAAAGGTGATGATGCCCTTTATAAGTTAAATTTCAGATTGTCAGAACAGTGATTTCACCTAGACAGCTCAGCTCCAGATCTGCCGCTTCTCACAACCATAAAATAAAGCCACAGAAAACAACTTTTATTTTAAGGATACTAATCCACTGAAACTACTTTTGCTGAAATTAATTCTCAGCCCTCAGTTTACTTGATCTTTATGCACTTTTTGAAGCAGTTCATCACTGCTTCACTCCTTCTAGAAACACTGTCTTTGCCTGGCTTCCAGAAAAGCTCTTACTACCTCACCAGTAGTTCCTGCACAACCTTCTTTCCTAGCTGATTCCTCCTCGTCAGTGTTAAACGTGGGAGAGCCTCAAAGCTCAGTCCTCAGACCAGACCTCTTCTTTTTTTAATCTGTACTCTCTCACTAGGAAATCACATTTAGTCTTTCAATGCCTTCTATTACCTGATGACACCCTAATTTATATCTCCTCTTTCTTCTTTAAACTGCTGTGAAATCTGCCTTGCTGCCTATATGACATTTTGATTTGCATGTCTGGTTGAAATCAACACCACAGATGTGCAAAATGGAATTTTCGGCTCTTTTCTGTTGTCTCTCTCCCCAGTAATTGGCACTGCCTTTTCTCTATAGGTCTTAACTCTAAAACCTTGGAATCATCCTCTACCCATCAGCAAGTTCTAGTAGTGCTGTCTTCAGAATGTATTCTGAGTTCACCATTTCTTTATGGCTGCCACCCGAATTCAGACCATCATCATCTTTTGCTTAGGCTATTACAATAACTTACGAACAATTCTTTTTTCTTCCAATTTTGTACTATATTCATACAACAGATAATCAGTTTAAAACAGAAATTGGAAACACTCCATTGGCTTCTTATACTCATATAACAAATCCACAGCCCTCTGTCATGGCCTACCAGGCTATATATGGTCTGGCCTCGGCTAAATGCTCGATCTCCTCTACCACATTATTCTGCATTAGTCTTACCACTTTAGTGAACTCATTTCTACTTAGGTCCTCTGGAATATAAGTTTAGATGATTACTTCCCTGTTCATTTTGGTTTTTGCCTAATCACCTCTTCAGAGGAGCTTTCTCTGACCATCCTACCTGAAATACCCCCCCCCATTACTTTCTATTCTTTTCTTGGTTTTTATATTTTTATAGTATTTAACACTACCTCTGGTACATTTTATATTTATTATTCATTTGTAGTAATATGTTCCCATCACTAGAATACAAAATCTAGAATGGCAGGGATTTTTTTTGTCTCATTTAGTCTTGTATCCTTAACACCTAGGAATATGAGCATGAGGTAGAAGGGTATCTATCATGTAATAGATGCTCAGTTATTAAAGGAGTGACTCTCAAGAATGAACAAGACAAAGTGCACAAGATTTATAAAAAAAATAAGACCAGTTTTTAGAATTAGAGGAATAAACTTTTAGTTCAAGTGGAGAAAACCTTTAATGTTCTTCTTCTTCAGTGAGATTCATGAAAGAAATTGCATCTTTGAAAATAGAACCATGTGAAAATAATTTCCAATCATTTGAAAAAACGATTATAATTATTTAAAATGGAAACATGAATTGCAGTGTAAATACAATTGAAAACAAGATCAGGAAATTATCACCTTGAGCAAATTAACCTACCAGAACCAAGAGGAAAAGGATAAAAAAAGGAAAAGATGAACAGAAAGGATTTTTTTTAAAGTTCTTTTTTTTGGTAATTGTATATGATGTATATTCCTTTGGTTAAGAGTTTTGGTGAAATCATGATATAATCTTTTTTTATTATTTAGCCAATGGATGTTAACTTTTTTCTGTAACCTGAAAATTTAAATGCTGTTAAATAATACTTAATGTAAGGTAAATATTTATTTATTGATGGTATCAAGTACATTTAGCCAGCAAAAAGACTTGGATATTATTCTTGGCTTTTAAAAATATTTAGCTCTCTACAACCTTATCAATAATCAATGAAGTTTATAAAGCTTTGCTTGGATTTTTAAATCTATACACCTCTGTTCCCTGTGTTGCTTTTATGCTTTAGTTTCTTCCTCTGTTGAATGACTATACTAATACAACCAACTTTGTAGGTATCGTGTGAGGATTAAATACCTAACATGCTATAAGTGCATTTTAAATGTTAGCTACTTATGATAATATTATTACTGTACTATACTGGATTAGATCACTACCTTTGCATACCAGGATTTCTGGAGTAACTCCATATTGATCTCCAGACTTCCTTCTACTTACCTCCTTCTCCCAGTTCCCAGTCCTCTTCACTTCAGTCCGAGTAGTCAAAGCACATCTAATTGGATTACTCTAATATTTAAAATTTCTCAGTGGGCTCTATTTTGCCATTAGAATAAAGTCTAAGATTTTCTATAGCATACCTTAGAGATCTCTAGCCTCTTTAAATATTCTGTCCCTTTGTACCCAGTTTTTAGGTGAACAGGAGGAATCCTGTCAGAAAACAAACTTGAGTTGGGCGTAACTCTACCAAGAGAAATAGAAAATAAAGTGCTTTCTGGTTCTTATAACATGGCTATAGCAATCTTAGTTTATAAAGATTTTAGGTAGATATTAATAACCAGATACCCACTCTAGTTATAAAAATATCTCGATAAGGCATGTGTAGATGTGCAGGAAATTTGTGCAATACTTGTTTGTATAATCTCCATGAAAAACTGTTTGCATTATATTTGATAAGGCAACTTAATGAGGTGATTTGCTTTGTGAAATTAATTATGAGCTAGTTAAAAATTGGTGAACATCTAATAAAGATGTAACTTTAGGTCTAGAATGGCCCATTTAGAACTCTTCTTTCTAACATTATGTAACATTAATACACCAAGGCTTGTTTGTTAAGATTTCACCTATAGACTAAATGTATTAGCAACTGTTTATCTTTCTGTTCTTTGTTGCAGGAAGGTATGGTTCCATTCCATTTTATCCAAACATGATATCAGATTATCCAGGAACAAGTTAAAAAGGAGGGAGACTGGTTCCAGAACACATCTCTGGAAATTACTCTATGGACCCTGACTCTCATGGCAACATTACAATGTAGGTTCTGTATGAGCATCTATAGCCAGTGAGTGGTCTTTATTGAGCTTATCACATAACATGTTCCTGTTCAGAGTCAGAGGCTTAGAAAAGTTATAAAGGCCCTTAGCACTTAACTTCATTTTTAGAAATCATAGTGTAATTGAGGCGATATTTTGCCAAGAGACACAGGAGTACAGATCCTGTCCTTGAGCATCAGGCTTCAACCTGAAGACCCTTTGGTGTCTATGTAAAAAATCACCAAAATCACCAAAACAAGGCACCTGTAATACTTTACAACTTTGGGCTTTAGCCTCGGGCTCCACAGAGCTAAACTGGACCATTTAGAGAACTCCTTACCTGGGCTAGATTGACTTCAACAGCCTAGAAACAAATAAGGTTAAATGCTTGTTTCTACTTTGTGCAACAAAGGCTAAATCCCAGCCAACATCTTCTGATTACCAATGTGCCTGCCATCCGCCTCATACAAGGCTCATCTCTTTGTACTTATTGCCTGTTTAGCACTCAAGAAAACTCTGTGAGGTAGGTATTTTAAAATTAGGAAACTGAGTCTTTAAAAGGCTGAGTTACTTCCTCAGAGTCATATAGACAGGTGAAGTGGAGATTTGGCAGTCTTGACTTTTGGTCATTTCCTACATAAATTCTACAGATATGGCCCCAAGAATGTGTTACAGGTGTACTAAGCTAATGGTCCCTCAGTCTTTGGGGGTGGGTGCCTGAGTTGAGTCTTAGCTGATTAGTGTTCCTGGGTAGACACGAGTAGCCTGGTGTTATCTTTATATTAGTATGCTATGCAAGTATCATATTGTGCGTATGCCTTGACACAATGTAGATTGAGATGGACTGGCCTGCTACACTAAAAGTACCACGGGTCAGCAAGAGGGAGCATGTGCCCCCCTGTGGTTACCCTCCTTTCAGCCTCTCAGGCTATGCAGTAAAATGCCCTGGTCAATGGCAAGTGGCAAAGAATGTTTGAAGAGGGTCACAGAAGACTGGAGGAGAAACAAATAGTTGGGGCCTTCTCTCCCTGGAGCAGGTGAGGTTAAACCATAATCACTTTGGAGGAGCAATAAATCCTTAAAGGGATGGCACACATTTAACTTGCTCTTAGGCACCACAATAATATATTCTTAAAATATGAATAAACCGCTGTCGTGGAAGTGTCCTCAACTTTGGGAAGAAGTAACAAAAACTTTGAGCTCCCTCTAGAGGTCAACAGTCATAAAAGCGCATCATAGTAGTCTGTAGGGAAATAACTATGTCTAAAGTTAGCCTACTGCCTTCAACAGGAAACTTGTTTTATAGATGCTTTATCTCGTAAAGTATTTCCTTATATTGGGGAGTAATTAGTTATCTATGAGAAGAAATTTGGGTTAATTATATTCTAATTAGCTAAGTTGGGTCAATCCTAAAGTTTGCCATAGAAGGTATATATTGAACTAATAAAGTAGAAAAGATCATGAAAATGGATCATGTGTCCAAACTAAATAGCATACTTCTTAATGGGAGCTCTAAGTATTGAAACAAACCACATTAAAATGAGAGTTAATTTCTGTGCTGTTATGTGCCAGATGTTTTGACAGCAGCCCCTTGCCTTTAACAGAGAGAGATAAAGGTGACAGTATACCTGCTGTGTTCTCACCCCCACCTCCTCAGCGTCTGAAAAGAAAAGCACAGTGAGCACCAGAAGATTAACATTATGAAATCCACCTTGCAGGCATATATTAAAACTTCTAAGAAAGCCAACACATAGAATTTCTTACTTACAGAACCTCAGCTGACCAAATGAGAAATCTATTCCAGGACAGAAATCTTAGTCATGTCAGAGTACTTGGAGGAGGAGAGTTAGTTATAGTGCTAACCTTTACTCTGGTTATACCTTTCGTTCTCAGTATATTTACACTTCTCACTGAGAGAGTTCAGTTCTTAAAACTTGGTATAAAACTATAGAATGAAAGAAGTTAATGTTTAATTCATAATAATATAAAGACTGTGAAGGTTACACATTTTTTAAAAAGTTCCAGAAGAGCCCCAAAAAACAGAAGGTAAGGAGCATGTCAAGGAGACCCAGGGACCAACCTAAAAGAACTCTCAGTGGGCAAATCTGGTACAATTTGAGCAACACAATAAAGTACATTGTATTAGTATGAATACAATGAGTTGATACTGATTGCATAAACAAATGGATGGGAAGAGACAAATTTCCCATACAGAAGAATTCCAAGTAATTTACGGATATTCCCTTCCCCTCAGAGGGGCGGAGCATAACACTCCCCATCCCTTCAGTGTGGGCTGTACTCAGTAACTTCCTTCCAGAATACCTTGTGTGTGGGTGGGGGTTGTGCAGGCAGGTAACTTTATAGTACAGAAACCTGGCAGACAGTACCAGTAGGCTAGATAATCTAGGTTATTATCAATAAGTCATATTGATAGGATGTACCCTTGATATGATGTGATAAGAATGATATTTCACCTTAATTGTCCTGCCAATAACCCATAATTGTAGTGTCATCATGAGAAAAACACCTGCAATCCCAAATTGAGGGACATACCACAAAGTGCCTGACCAGTACTCTTCAAAACTGTCAAGGTCATCAAAACAAGAAAAATCTGAGAAACTCTCGTAGACCAGAGGAAGCTAAAGAGACAAGATGACTAAGTGTAATGTGGGATCCTGGAACAGAAAAAGGATACTGGGGGAAAAGTAGTGAAATCTGAACAAAGCGTGGAGTTTAGTTGATCATAATATTCCAATGTCGGTTCCTTAGTTATGACAAGTGGACCATAGTAATATAAGGTGAAAATAATAGGAGAAAGTAGGTGAATGGTATACAGGAACTCTCTGTAATATCTTTGCAACTCCTCTGCAAATCTAAAATTATGCTAAAATTTATGGAAAACAAAAGGATTCAGCTCAGCTCTTCTGCTGTACAAGGTTTTGTTAGTGATGTTTGAAAATTGGAGAACTTTTCGGTTATGTGTATATGCATTATTTTTTGCAGTTAAGTAGCTTCTGAGGATGAGCCCATCTCAGATGTGTAAAGAATAATGATAGGATGTGAGAATCTCTAGTACGGTGGTTTAGTACTGTATCAGTGGTGGGAGTTGAGCAGAGCAGAAAGTATCATGCTTCATTGTCTCAGTTCCATTCTGATCCCACCATTGATTGGCTTGTAACTTACTGGAAGTGACTTTCATTAAGTCACTATTGATGAATTGAGGTTAAAAAGAAAGAAATCTTGGATCCATTTTATTAGAGTGAGATCTCTAGAGAAGTCCCATGATCCTGGGTAGAGTAACACAGCTTTTGCAATGTGTTTCCCTTTGGGTGTTCAATTTTTTCGTATTGGAAGTTCCCTAAGAAAAACATATTTTTCTCCAGTCATTATTCTGTTTTCTTCCTCCCCTAAATGCAAAGAGTTTAAGTATGTGAATACATGTCGGATATGCTCTGTGAAGGAGAAATTCTCTGAAAGAGATCATCCATATGTTTCCTTGCAGGTGAAGAAATTTGAAGTTCATAGGGATTAATGACCTTACTCATGGTCAAATTATTACTTAAATAGAGCTGAGACTACATCCCCAGGCATCTTGTTCTTGCCTGATGGTTAATGAAGAGCCAAGGCTTGTAGGGAAAGGAGTGAAAAGAGAGGAGGATTTCAGGGAAAATTAGAGCAAAATCTGAAAATATATTGGCAGAATAAGAAAATTTGATTTTTCTCATACTCTAACACCAAATAATTTAAAAATATTAGTGAGCACCTTTATACATTAAAGATTTTTTTGATTATTTCACTAGGGTGGCTTCTGGAACTGACAGTTCAAAGGAAATGAATACATTGTGGCTTTTAATGTAAAATATGAAATAATTTTCCAGAGTAATATATACTCCCTCCATTGTAGGTAAATATGAGTCTTTTGAACACTTTGTATTTTTCTTACAGTTTACATGACAGAAAATAGTGTTTAAAAAAATTTTTTTTTTTAATTTGATTTGGCTGGCTATTTCCTTACATTTTACCAGTATTGTTATTCTGCAAATTATCTTATGTTGTATGAATTGTTTTTAGAAATACAAGTATTTTTCCTAGTCTACTTGTCTTTTTAGTTTTTATGTAAATCACATTTTTATTTTATTAAATTTATAGCCATTGTCCTTCTGTTGTATTACTACCTCTCCAGGGATATAATACGAGTTTCTTCCCCTCCCTCTACCCCCACCATTGGGCCACATACAGAAGGTCTAAAAGAATGCGGAGAGGAAAGGATGTGTTTTAGGCAAGATAGACAGTACATCAAGCTAAAGGAGGCATGAGGGTGGGCATAAGTATATATGTGGGAGGTAGAAAGCATTTAACCTTCCTAAAGATTCTAGTGAATACTATGGTATTAGAAAGTAAGATGGTACATACTTACTTCAGTGTTCAAATTATGGAGGGGATTTAATGCCAGGATTAGCCAAAATCTTATGGTATTCCTTAGAAGACCTTTGAAGGTTTTAGAGCAGGAAAGCATGGTGAAGCCAGTAAGTAAACATGTCATATTAGGATTTTTGGATGTCTGGGAAAAGATTCTAGTATCTAGATTTTGTAGTTGTTTTCTTATAATTTACATACAGTGAAATTCATCCTTTTTAGCATAAGTTCTTCAAGCTTTGATAAAAACCACGCAGTGATATAGTCACTTACAATCAAGATAAAAAGCAGTCCCATCTCTCCAGAACCACTGATCTGTTGTTCTCTGTCCCTCTAGTTAGTTGTACCTTTTCCAGAATGTCAGATAAATGGAATCATATATTTTGAATTTGAATGGAATTTGAATCATATATTTTGAATGGAATCATGTATTTTGAATCTTTTGCTTAGCATAATACATTTTGAGTTTTATCCATATTATTGCTTATATCAGTAGTTTGTTCCTTTTTATTGCTGAGTGGTATTTCATTGTATGAATATACCACATTTTGTTTGTTCATTCCTCATTTGAGGATGACTTGAGTTGTGTCCAGTTTTTGGTATTATAAATAAAGCTGCTAAGAATATTAGCATACAAATTTTTGTGTGAATATAAGTTTTCTTTTGACTTGGATAAATATCCAGTAATGTGATTGTCGGGTCACATGGTGTTTTTTAACTTTATAAGAAACTGCCAAACTTTGTTTTTTCCCCCAAAGTAGGTGTGCCTTGTTGTGTTCCTCCCAGCCCTGTGTGAAAGTTCCAGTTGCTCAATACCAACCCTAGGGGTTGTCTTTTTCTTTTTCTTTCCTTTTTTTTTTTTTAATTTCAGTTATTTGAATCAGGTGTGTGTGTAGTGGTATTGCATCACTTTCTTTACCTTGTAGAAATTCATTTGTTGTCAGTTTTGATGTTACTGTTATGCTAATAGCTGTCAAGCATCTGTTCCTTGGTCTCCCTGTCGTAAGCTTTAATTCCATAATGCTGATTGTTTTAATATTATACAAAAAAGATTAAATATGCTTTGTAATATTGTTTTAACTCAGTGATATAATGTAAACATTCTTTCTCAATAGAATCAGATCTGTTATTTTTGTTCTAAGCATGTGAAGTACACATGGAAAAACTTTGGAAGGATATATACTAAAAAAACCATAGTGGTTTTCTGAAATGGGACTCATTTTAAGAGTTATGATTATCTATTTTTACAAAGTAGTTTATTTGTGGAATAAAAAAAAGAGTAAAGCTATTTTAATTAATCCATTAATCTGGGATTAAATGATTTTACAGAAATCATGTCATATTTTGCAATTTAAATGAGTTTGCTAAAACTCGGTTATCACCTATGGTTATGTTATTTCTTGGTGGTGGTATTTCAAGTTTTTTATTTCAATTTTTATAAGTGGGTTTATAGTGACCATTGTGTCATTTTTTAACAACAATGCTGTCTTAAATATTTATGTACATAGGTTCCTATAAGTCTTTTTGAAGTATTTTTATTGCAATACTGATTTTTTTGCCCTTAGCATTTTAAGATTACCAAGTGGTTGAGCATAACCAGTAGTTATTATTCTTTAGCTAATTTTATCGTGGTTAGAGAATGTGATCTTTAAATTTATAATTAGACGATTAGAATTCTTCAAGAGACTCTCTGTGGCTCAATGTATGAGTTTCTTAAAAATTACATAACTCTTCGGAAGCAATATATGTTTTTTACATTGATAATAAAGTTCCCTCTGCGTTTATCAATTATATTTTTCAAGTGTCTATCCCTTCATCCCATATCTCTCCCTTTCCTGCCCCCCGTTTTAAAAATCCATCAGGCATGGAGAAGGATATGTCAGTCTTTTGTAATTATGGTTTTTGTCAACTCCTCTATTCCTAGTAACCTTGAGATACATAAAAATTTTTGAGCATAAAGATTTGACTTTTCCATCTTCACTGTACCTTGTATTTATTTTATATACATGTATATAAAATAAACTTTTGTACTATTGAATTCTTTTTTACTGAATTTTGCCAATGATCAGAGGCATTTTTGGCATTTACTAGTCATGGCTCAAGTGTGCTTGTTATTTGGAAGTTTGCAGGACAACCTTGAACAAGAAAAAATTAACCCATGGCCTTCATAACTCAGAATATTCTGCCAAATGTTTGTGGTGCTGAAAAAAAACCTTTTATTTTCTAAGCCTAAAACTCAACATATTAAGTATTTTTTGCATGGGTTTAATGTATATACTGAAGTTTACGGTGTAAATCAAGGGAAAATTATGCTGTGAAATATTGGAATTTTACAAAGAATTTTTCATGATTTTGCAAAGTTCAAGGCTATTGATAGTTTTTGAATTGCCACTATTATATATTGGTTTGATTATTTTACTTACAGTATCACCGTGTTTGAACACTTATATACTGGTCAGTTTTTCAAATATAATCCATCTTTTTTCCCAGGATTGCAGTGATAACATATATTAGAACATGTGATGTTATCCTGCAAGTCAGGTGTTCTTTTTTTCCTCTCTTTGCTTCACTTTGTTTTGATTCCACTGTTAGGCCTTCAGGTTCTTATCTTAATCTTTTCTACACAGTGTCTAATCTATTAATCCTATCCAATGTATCTTTCAGTGCAGAAGTTCATTTTTCATTTTTAAATGTTCCTTCTTTATCTTTTGTCTTGCATTTCTAATCACATTCGTGATTTATTTTACATTCTTGAACATATGGAGAATATTTACAATAGCCATTTAAGGTCCTTGTCTGCTAGGACATTAATTCTATCATTTTGTCGTTTCTAGTTCTTTTTTAGTTTTTTCTTCTGGTTATGGGTCATATTTTCCTGATGATTTTAGATTGGATGCCAGCCATTGTGAATTTACGTTGTTGCGTGTAGGATTTTGTTCTGGCACATAGATACTTGAGACTAACTTGATCCTTTTAAAGTTTGCTTTTAAGCTTTGTGTGGAACATTCAGTGTTTAGTGCTGATATAGTTCCACTACTAAAGTTATACTCTTCTGTGGACTCTACCTGATGCCTCCTTAATTATGCGGTTTCTCAATTCCGGATGGTGGGAGCACTAACTATTCTGAGCCTTCATAAGCTTTCTGGTGGTTCTTTTCCTAGGCCTTGTGGAGTCTCAATGACATATCCTCAGATCCGTTAATCAAAGATTCTAAGTGATCCCTATTTAGATCGCTTGAGCTCTCTCTACTTACTCTGCCTGCAAATTTAGCTGCTTCAACTTTTCCCCTAACCCCAGTTTCTGTCTCCACAGCTCAGTGAGATTGCTGGCCGGTGTTTAGATTCTTCCTGACTCACTGCACTGTCCAGGCAGCAAGCCGGGGCAAATATAGGATTTGCTTTCTCTGCAGGTTCACAGTGTTACACTCTTTTATCTGAAAAGTTTTATATTTTTGTTTTCTAGTCGTTGACTGCAAGAACATGAATCCAGATTGTCTTACTCCCTCATGGCCAGAAGCAGGAGGCCAATTGCAGATTTTTAATTTTTACTTTTGTCTTTCGCTTAAACCTTTTGAAAGAGGAAATGCTAAGTTACTGCACATTTTTATTGGGTACTTTTTTGGATACCGTTGTTTATGCAGTTAGTTTTAGTGTTCTTTGCTAATCTTTATTTTTACTGAAATGGAACAAAAAGGAGAGGAGACTGATTAACCTGATAGAATTTTGTGGGAAATCAAATATTATTTGTAAAAAGATACGACTCAGTATATAGCTAACTTGATAAGTTCATTTTCTTTCGGTTATGAGTTTCATTCATATCTAGAATACCACACTGGCAACTGCTGTTGTAGCAAGTCTTTGCAGACACTTGCTCTTTTTACCAGTCTCCTTTAAGATAATATTCTGAACACAGAATTTTAAGAAACAGTGATTATTCATAGAATTTTTGTGTGCCTCATGATTATCTTGAGATTTATATTGTCTTATGTCACATAAGGTAGATATGTCTGAATTTTTAGAGTTGTTTATTTGCTGCAGCAATGTTTATGGTATTTCATGAGTTTCAACCTTTAAAATTTTCTTCTATGCTATTTAGCTTTAAAGCCTTAATCACATTGAGAAAAAGAAATGTGATAGAAGATGTCAGCATCCAATGGATGCTATATTAACTGTTTCAAGTGGGACTTTGAGGAATCTGTAATTCAGATAGTTAAAAATGGATATGCAATTCCTCCCAGTTGATTTCTTCCATTTTAAAAAGGAGGGGGTATCTTAACATATTTACTCAGTCTTTATGTCTTGGAATTTATTTTGTAGTTGTTTATTTTGCTTTATGATATACCTTCTTTGGTTTTATTAAACATTCACTAAATCCTTTCTTGGTTAACTGTTCATCTGTTGTGGTTACATCTCACTTTCTGATAAACCTCTTTCAGGGGTAGAATTTAGAATGTGGATTACCAACTGTTTTGAATGTAGCAGGCACTGAAAAAAATACTTAAAGGGACAGACAGTAGGGACACACAGTAGTTGTAATGTGGTCATTAGTAAATAGTATAAAATTTGTAGTTTGTATTTAATTGAACACAGGCATTTTAGCAATGAAAAAGATGCAGTAAACTGAACACTTAAACATTATTCCTTTATTCATTATTCAGTGACTTACAGAATTCTGTGCTGCTACCTTATCCATATGATTGCTCACACCTGCTAAATTTGAATTTTGGCTCTCACACTGGGTAGAGGTGTGATGGGTGAATTATTTAACCTCTCAGTGCTTTACTGTATTCTTGTGTAAATTAAAATGATATATATAGCATAATAGTATTAGGATTAAATGAGAATATATGTAAATGCTCACTCAGCATAGTGCTTGGCATGTTATAGTTGTACATATATGTGTGTACAGTGTGTGCTTTGACATTAGTTAATATATAATTTTATTAATATACAGAAGCAGCAGTTCACAAGCATTTTCTGTAAAGGGCCAGATAGTCAATATTGCCAGTCTGTCCCAACTATTCAACTCTATAGCCAAAGATATTATATTGAAAAATGGACGTGGCTGGATTCCAGTAAACATTATTCCTAAAAACAGATGATGGGCATTAGTTTTCAAACTTGTGTACTAGATGTTACTTTTATATTTCCTAATTATTGTATGTTTAAAATGCATTCAGCTTTTTTAGTTACATGGGTAATGCAGTTATAACCATTTCTGTACTCACTTTCATTGGTTTCTTTCAAATTATTTATTTGGACCATAGTCCTGAAATAGAATTATAAAGTCAGTGAGTAACCCTGTTAAAGTGTTTCACAATGAAAGAATTGAAGTGTTCAGAGAATGTCAGAGCTAATAATAATTTGGTCATTTAAAATATAGTAATTATTGTCAATTACTACCATTTGTACTATTTATTACTTCTCATCTGATTTTATTACTGAGAGTATTTTGAATCTTTGGCTGTCTGATTGTGTCCTGTTCTGTTTATAATATAGCACATAAGAAATAGAGATAGGTAACAAGAAGGGAATGGTGTGGTGCGCCTGATCAAGGAAAATCAGACCAGCAGTACATGTGTACTGCTGTCGTCATTCCCACTACCACCACCGACCACCATTCCACCCCCAAAAGAAAGCAGTTATTTTGCCATCTCAGGATGAAACCCAATGCTGATGGTTTAGAAAGAAGGAGTTAGAAGAAATAAGAATTCCATTTTATATAACACATTACAAATTTTTTGGTTTTTCTTAATAGTGTATAGAATTTAACAACAAAGATCAAAAGCATTGTGAGTTTTTTTCTTACCAAAAATTTGAGTGTGCCTTTAAATGCTGCCTTTATGTTGCACAGTTTAGAAGTCAGCATGTGACTAAAATTGCTGTGTGTTGACTTACTTAATGCACAGAAGGGCAGTTGACTAATGTTCTGAAAGGGAGCCCTTCCTTTTTATTATAGTGAAAGTTTCTTTTATAATAGGCATTTTTTTTTTTCCCATTGTAAAATAATGTTTTTATTGGTCATAGAAAGATTCTTATTTTCCTCTTTGAAAGAGAAAGTTTTTTGTTTGGTTTTTGTGGCTTTGTTTTGGTGGTTTGTGAGAACATGACCCCGTTAATGTGTTACACTGGACCATGGCTGGAGTTCAGTCTTCTGGCTCTAAAAGTGAGATTAATGTCTTTGCCTTTTTAAAGCATGTTATAGTAGTTACTTTAATCTTGAGCAAAATTTTCTTAAGTATTCATAGCTTTCATGAATAGTTTGTTTTAAAACTCTGGTATCCAGGATTCTAAATTTTCATGAAACGACGTTGTATTTTCAGCCTGATCGTTCTTGAGTCTACAATCCTGTAACTAAGATAGTTTCATTTTAACCCAGAGTGCATTGTTGAAAGGTTCAAAATTCTCTTAGTCCTGGCATTCTTCGCTTTGCAGTGAAAATCAGTGTCTACTCTGAAATAAATGTTTTAGACCTAGGCTTTTCAGTATGGTGGCCACTAGGCATATATGAGTAAATTTTTAAAAAAATTCAGAAGCCACAGATTGCTAGTGATTTCTGTATTGGACAGTGCAGATACAAGACTCATCCATCATAACAGAAAATTCTTTTGAACAGCGCTATTGTAGACTTTCTGCAATCATTACTTAGTAATTTTTTTAATGGTATAGCAATCAGCATTAGAAGAATATTTCCTAGGAATAGATTTATGTTATGTTCAGAAACATAGGTACCAGTATTTGGCCAACTTTGGGTATAGCATGATGTGGGAGCACTATTTTTAGAGCCACACTTCCTCACCTTTTACACATCAAGGTATACTGAGGTTACAGATTTGGGCGCTCTGCTCTGCAAGAATCCAAGCAAACCTGTAATGCATTATTTGCACACCAGTGTGTGTGGCACATATGGTTCAAAGTTCAGTTTCATAGTGTTCTCCTTAATTTATTCTTGGATGTTTTTATGGTCTATAAGCATAATTTGTTTTCCTTCTCCCTTTTATTCATCCTTTTTATATGTCATATTCCCAATGAGATCTTGGCATTTTATGACTTAGAAAAAATTTTAAAGCATCATGTATAAACTTGGAGATTTAACAGGTGCTTATGTATATGATGTCTCAGACTTGTACAGATGGCCGAGCATCCAGAAGTAATGGTGTTTTCTTTTTTCTTTTTTGAGGGGGAAAAGATGAAGGAACACAATGACATAGTGCCTATAAATTCCATTGTACAAACCAAGAAAATAATTTACTTATCTGAAATATGGCTATATTAAATATATGAAGTATAAAAGTCACATCAAGAAAGCCATGAGTCTGTCCACCTACCCTTCCCATACACAGAATTTCTCTACACTGTTCTACTAAGTAGCAGCTTGGTTGGCTATTACTAAAATTGCTCTTTGTTCATTGGCTTTTGGCCAGATAATGTCACCAGTGTCTTAAGAAAATCTATAGAGAAAATTGTCTGCCTTTCACCCAAAATTTCTATCGCTCAGGCATTTAATGTGGGTCAACTTTTATGGTGTAAATCTTTGGTTCTTGTCTTGCCTGATGTCCAGCGCTTCTTGACATTTGGGCCAGTTGTTTCTGAGATTCCTTGGCCTATCTCAAGTATTCCTCTAAGGTTTCTACCCTTGCTACAAAGCTGATTCAGTCCTAAACACATATCACATCACTTTACTCTGGAACTCTCCTTGTGAGATAACTATTCCTGGGATAAGAAGTGACACTTTTTAAGCAAATGTCTTATTCCTGTTGCATCTTGCAATAAATTAGTTTTTTTCCCTCTTCTGTCCACATCCCTTTTCCTCCCCACCATTCACACACACATACAATATACTTCCTCTTCTTTCCCTCTCGCCACATGATCAGTGACTGCATTATAACTAGCTGTGAGTCAGTACTATCTTCTGTACTTTGGGATATTGTGCCTGCTGCTTTATTACCTGTTCCTGTTCTGTCTTCTAAGAATAATATAGGTGTGGAATCCCCACCATCACCCTCCTTATCCCAAATCTCCTCAATCCTTTTATTATAATAATCTCTTTGCTGACTTAATCACCTGTAGGTTTTTCTGCTGTCCAGCTCACCTAGAAGATTAAGATTTCCACCCTATCAGAAATTGAGCCCCTAATGCAGCACATCTTTCCCATGTTTTTCATTACTGTTTAGCTGAGTCTGGTCATACCATGATCATTGACATAGCCTTTATTATATTAAGTTTAGCTATAACAGCACATCTACGTAACAAGGAGTTGTAATTTCTTTAATTTATGTGAATGCAACAATTTGGACCTGGGAAAAAGATGAAATAATTTAAATACTGAGCCAAGACTGCCTATTATTCCATTGAAGAGAATAAATCTGGTGTTGGTGTCAGGTGTGAGCATTTCACCAAGCCAGGAGCATATTCTAGAGTTAAAGATAGGATTTTTGCTGCACAAATTAACTAGTTTATTTGATGGGTTAGCCAGAGAAACCACAAATTTATCAGTGCTGTGGAGAAAATTGTCTAGAGTTTGAGTTATAAGAATTGCAACTTGAAAGTGACGGCGTCTAATGGATTGGCTTTAGTACATTTGAATTTTACCTCATTTCCTAATTTTAGAGCCTAACATTCAAATAAGCTGTGATTCCATATAGTCTGTCTAATATATTATTAGTTCCCACTTATTTTCTCTCTCTAGCTATACTTTGTTGAGATTTAAATACAGAGACTATATATATCTTTTATTAATATTCACTACAGAAGTCAGTGCAGTATAGAGCACCTAATAGAATGACCTTTAAGTTCTTATTGATAATTTGGTTTTGCAGAGTAGTCTAATACATTGTTTTACACCTTTGTGTTACATATGCATGCAGTGTAAACAGTAATTTCCTCCTGATACCACTAACTGTAGTGGGCCATCTGGGCTAAGGTTTTTAACCTGGAGGTGAGGTGCTGTCAGACCCTCTGAAATTGTATCCAAATTTCTTAGTGCGCTTAAATAGGTCCAGTTTCTTGGGAGAGCATGTGTAACTTTCAGTAGGTTTTCAGAGAGTTTCAGAAAGATAAAATGCCTTGGACCTAGACAGTGGAGGAAGCAAAGAAAACTTCCCCAAGTCAAGCTGGACTTAGATCACTAAAAAGAAAATTATAAAATACAGTGCTGGACAGATTATTGATAAAACTACACTGGTTAAATTTATGGGTATATATAGTGTTCTCTATTATATAAAGTCACATTGTTAAATTCTTAGAGTGAGCCAGTGTAGATCAGAAGATAACCAGTCCTTCCTTCTCTTATAGAAAAAGTTGACTGATTCGTTTAAAATGCATATGATGGAGTTTTTCCTAATTTGGCATTTGCTTGAAGAACTTGTTAGTAACAGTGGTGAACTGTACAGTATAATTGCTTTATCCTAATGCCCAATTCTGTAACTTAGACTTTTTTCTTAATAAAATGGCTCTGGTGTCAAAAAGCAAGAGAGAAAAAAATGATTTTATTTGAACTTGACTGTGAAGTTAGGCACCTACTTTGGGTGCAGCATGACTGATTCTAGTAGCCCCTGCAGTGTGTATGGGAGCCACAAGAAGAGTTGTACATACTAAAGGTGCATAGCACAAAGCATTTCTGGTATAAGTGTGTTCTATTTGCAAACTTGTTTGAGAGGCCGTAATATGAATTTATTAATTATGACTGTTAAAATTCTATCTGAAATTATTTTTACGTTTAAATTTTTTCCCCCATTTTAGTTATATCTGCCTTAATTTTCGAGGCTGCCTTTTGGTTTACATAAAGGAACTTATCAAAAGTATATAAGAAATAAAATTAGCAAGATGATTATTAATGTTTATTGGTGCTATTATAGAATGTTTTACAAGTTGATGATTTCTTTACAGTCATAAATTTAGTGAAATATTAATAAAACACTGGTATTTATTGTATTCCTCTTTGTTAAAGTAGTGTCATATTGATTTGTTCTGGGAGTCTTTGTTTTGTTTTTTGGTGAACCAAAATACTCAAGAAAACTTAAGATTTGCTTTATTTCTGATGGCAGATTGATATATAGACTTGGAATATGTGGGGAAAACATGCTAAATTCTATAATTCAAGTGAATTGGGAAAGAGAAACTAATGGGATTTTTGTTTGTTTGTTTAATTATACAGCAGATATAATTTCTACAGTAGAATTTAATCATTCTGGAGAATTACTAGCAACAGGAGATAAAGGTGGTAGAGTCGTCATCTTTCAACAGGAGCAGGAGGTAAGTGTTTAAAGTTTAACATATCTAAATCTCAGTTTGCTCTTTGGACTGGAGCTTGTATTGCACTGGAGAGAATATATCTCATCAGAGGATATCAGCAGTTTATCAAGCAGAATATGCAGTGTATAGATAGCTCTGTTTCTCTTAGCTTTGTGTGTGTGTGCACATGTATGTATTGTTTTGATTTAAAAACCTCATGCTTTGATTGTAAAAAGATTTGGTTAGAGAAAGGTCTGGAAAGTGGTGGAATAATGCAAGATATTAACTGGTTTTGTAGCCTGGGCCCTCATTTTTTTTCTTCTTAAAATTCCATACAGCAAAATTGCTTTGATCTCTTCTCAGTTTGCTTTGTGTAATTAGGTGTGGGAAGCTAGCTTAGGGAACAAGCCATTCAATGATTTTGATGTGAGTACATACTCTTACCCTGATTTAAATATAAAGATTTTAAATGACAGTTGCATGTTTATGTATGTAATGTAATTTATAAGCTCAGTACCCCTTTTAAAGTATAGTTGATTTGAAAATTATTTGCTTTTCTCTTTGAAGAAGGGAATTTCTCATTGCAGAATCTTCAGTTAAAGTGGGTTTGGTTTTGTTTTGGGTACAAACCTTAGGCACACTTCTAGATCTGACAGAAGTTTTCACTAAAATTTTATGCTAACCAAAATTTGTCACACTAGACTTTCTCTACTTGTAGATCAGAGTTAAACCTTTAAAATCATTTTTGAAATATCCTGCCCCATCTCTATAATATATTCAAAAAGTTAAAAGTAATGTGGATAAATTGCAGGTTTTACAAATAAATATCTAAATCATAACACAGAATTAGATTTTAAACGATTGTGAAATTCCTTAAATAAGCAAAGAATCTAGTAATAATACTACTACTTTGCACTTCTATAGCGCCTTTGACCTGAGGATCTCAAAAGTGCTTTACAAACACTAATGAATTAATCCTCACAACACCCCAGTGAGGTAGGTAATTTAATTTTAAGAGAAATGATTAATAGTGTCTGATTAGAAGATGCACAAACGCTAAATATGTCTCCTTTTATTATTTTTGGTTGGAAGAAAATATGAAAATAAGACTCAAGCTTTTCTTGACAGAATGTTCTTGTCGGAAGGGGGGGTACAGAATCAGTTTTCTGTTCCTGTTCTGAAGCAGCTCAAAACTTGACCATAAGAATCTTGAAATACTTAGCGTTGAAATGGAACCTTACAGATCATTACAATTTTCTATATTTACAAATGAGAAAGTCATGATATTAAGAGATCATTCGATTACTTAGTGACAGAACTAACAACTAGAACCCAGAACTCTGGCATGTCATCTTTTCAGTGTTCGTTGATGCCTTTCGTGTTAGATAACCAAAATGTGGATGTTAATTTTGCTATTCAGAACTGAGAGCTGCCTTTCCCATAGGCATTTTCTGCCTTTGAATCTCCGCCCCCGACCCGCAACACACATACACATTGAAAGTCAATGGCTTTCTATACTTTGCTCTTGTTTTTAAGGAAAGCGTTTGGAGAAAAACACTTAAAATTAATTTTGTTGCCTAGGCAGTTCTATCTCGAAGGATAAATACATGGGCTTAACATTGAGGGTGTCTGAGAGAGTCTACATTTTTAATGAGGGCTTTATGTTATTTTAAAATCTAAGTTGTTAACTAAAAGCTAATTTAGAAATATTTTGTTTGAGAATGAGGTCATTTTCACCTTCTGTAGAATGTGATTTATTAAAGTCAATTAAATGTGAAAAAAAATGACTCATGTATGGAAGGAGCTGTTTGTTTTAATTGGGGCTCAAAAAACATAGAGTAATAGCTTAGTATTTTCCTAAAGCCTGTCAATAATATATTGAATTGGAATTAAAGGTTGAACATGAAGTGACTAAAACTGCTGAATTTTTTCTTATATTGAAAAGTAAAGCCCCAGAATTTAGGGAATAACTATTTTCTGTGACTTTTTTTCTGAAATTTTACCGAAGGTTCTAAAGCGCTAATATCTAAAATATATATGTTTATAAGAAGGAATGACAAAATGACTTGACTTTTTGAGAAGAGCTGCTGGTAGGAAAAAAGGACTTCCTTTTTTTTTTTTTTTTTTCATTATTCTTAACTGCATTTAAGAATTCAAGACAAGATTCATTATCTGGAATCTCAGATTAGTAGCATGTCTTTTGAGATTTACTTAGTGTAAATATCAGTGTATTTTTTAAGTGATAGGTTAAATAACGATGGTAATAATTGAATCCCCCCAAATGTAATCTAATTAATATTAATCTGGTGTGTTTTACCTAATTTTCTACATTTTAAAGCCGTCTTTTACATTGGAGCTTCTAATATCGTGCCATCTTGAGTACAGTCAATATCTGCATCATTGATTATAAATGTATGTGCCTTACACTTAGAGAGGCACCTTTTTTTGGTACCTACCATATTTAGATTAGATTTTACGAATTCATATATGTATGTCTGTAAAACAGTGTTACATTTTGAAAAGTGGATGAGAACTTAAAGATGTTTCCTCCCGCCCCGCCCAAATTTTTGGATAAATGCCACGAAAACGTTGTATAACGAAGTTGTATTGCTTAGTTTAATAGCAAGGCTCTAAGGTTAGAAGTTGGATCTCTAAATTACAGTCCAGCTTCCTCTAACAACCACAGCTATTATAATACGTTCCAGGGTACGCTGGTGCCTGTCTGGTTAGCATTTCTTAGTCTCTGATAGTGATGCTAGCGCTGTTTGCAGAACACAATGGCATTTACACTATTGTGGCTTTATCCTCTCACCTTCAACTTCAAGTTTGGCAGGATTCCTTACAGAGCTTCAATTGACTCTAGAGACCACAATATTTTCGCCCCCTCTTTTTGTTGTTCTCAATTAAGAAAAAGTAATCAGTAGCAGCAGTGAACCTGGCACATCAGACTTTTACTCTTTAACCCACCTTTCTGTCTTACTTCTCTTACCCTTCAGACATGGCAGGTCATCCTGTCATCTTGTCATGTATGTGTCTCACTGCTTATTTATCCCCTGTTCAAAGAAACCAGGTATTTATTTAGAAGGTCTTAATTCAGTTTGAATGTATTTCAGCCTGATAATCCTCTAACATTTTTGCTCTCATTTAATAGTATTTTTATAACATATATTTGAGTCGTTTTTTGTTTGGCATAATCGCTGTGGTAGAAGAAGCAGATCATGTAGGGAAATTGAGGCACAATGGAAAGGTAATTTCTGTGAGATAGCATACCTACCACGTGGTCAGTAAGGGTCCACATTTTTTTGGATTTATTTCCCACTTAAAGTTGGCACATAATATTATATTAGTTTCAGGCGTACAATATAGCGATTAAACGTTTATACCATATGAAGTGATCACCCCTATTAGGGAGTTCATATTTTTTATATCTAATCCATGTCCTGAAATAGATGACCCATCTATCTTATTTCCATAGTTTATATATCATAGCTTTTGACAGCAAAGTAAGTATGTGATTTTTTTTTTTAATGGACAGTTAAGGAGAAAGATGGGAATGGAGGTGGTTCTTTTTTTCATTTCCTCCTGGATTCTTTCCAGATTGTTATGCAGCTTTTGTGTTTTTGGTGACTACTGGAATTTCTTTCTTGTTTTTGTTTGTTTGTTTGTTTGTTTTTGTTTTTTGGTTCTTAATGTGATATTCCTAAAACTCAACAGTAAATAGAAGAAACCTTAGAAAGCATGCTTATCACAAAAGGTGGATGGTACTGTTAATACAATTGTATTCTCTTTCTAAATTATTTGAAAAGTTGAGACTGGGACTCAAAGTCAAGATGCAGTTTAATAGACTTCACTATCATTTATACAAAGGGGTTGATTTAGTTTGATGTTTATTTAAGAGAAGGAACAGATCTACTGTTTTAGAGTGATGTGGCAGCATTCAGTTAACATGGTACTTATTGTGTGCCAATTAGAATAGCAAATTTAGACATGTCGTGGGGAACGGTTGACGGGATTGAGGCTGTATAACCAGAAGAAGTCACTATGATTTTTAGGGATTCATGTGAAAGAAGAGATTATTTTTATGTGAAAATAAATACAGATGAGTTAGATGCCCATCTGTTAGGAATATTGAAAAAAACACACAAGAAGTTCAAGAAAATAGCAGTATGGTTTCTTCCAAAGTTATCTATAAAATAAGGTTTATTTTCTAAGCTACCAGGCCTTAACTATTTTCATTTTTCATTTACTCTTTGATCTACAATTGTGTTTTTCAGAGTACAACATGTTAGAATCACCTGGGACATTTATTTAAAATGCAGATTCCTAGAAACCCCTAAATCAGAATTTCTTATTTTTTTTTTTAAAACTGTTTTTTTTTTTTTTTTTTTTAATTTTTTTAGGAGAGGCAACCCTTGGTTGATCTCATAGATTGCAAGGACCTTGTCAGCTTACAATCCCTTATTTTTTATTTTTTACACCTTCAGCACCTGGTGTTCCTAGGTGATCTCTCATCCAAGTATTAACTAGGCCTGACCCTACTTAGCTTCTGAAATCAGACAGGATCAGGCTTGTTTAGGGTGGCATGGCCGTAGACTTAAATCAGAATTTCTGGAGGCAAGACTCTGGCACTTCACTTTTTTTTTAAGGTCCTTTGGGGAATTCACCTAATAGAAAATGTAAAATTAAAATTGTTTATATTCCAATACCAGAATGATAAAAGCTCCAGAATAAAGTTTTCAAGTTTATATTATCTAAAAATACTTTTAAACAGTTTTCTCAAGATACATCATGCATATAGAGAAACGCACAGAATCGTAAGTGTACAGTTCCATGAATTTTCACAAAACAAGCACACTTGTGTAACTATCCTCTGGATCAAGAAATGAGATATTACTGGAACTCCAGAAGCCTTCTCTGTCCTCTCCATCACTGCTACTGTCCTCTCCCAAAGTCAACTGAATTTTTTGGCCTGTTTTGAACTTTCTATGTATATAGTGCATTCATAGAAATTGAGAGGTGAAGTTACAGAGTTTGCAAAGGTTCTTAACCTTTTTTTGTGCCATTGATTCCTTCAGTAGCCTGGTAAATTCTGTGGACTTGTCAGAATGTTTTAATTGTATAAAATACAAAGAATTATGAAAGAAATTATATTGAAGTATGTTTTTCAAGGTATAAAAAAACATGGAATAATATGTGTTTTTGTTCTGGGATGTGATTTTTAAAACGTGTCATTTCTATAGTGACAAAGACACAGGTTTTGATAGCACTATAGTTTGTTGCCTACATCTGTAATTAAAAGAAATGCTGAATTTCTGCCAGAGATTAGTGAAAATAAAGTTTCCACCACATCCAAGTTCACAAACTCTCTGGGTCCCGTCTCTGGACCCCTGAGCTTTGGATAGTCTGTGGGCCCCAAATTTACAATGCTTGCTAATGCATCTGCTTTTACCAATAAAGCAACGGGGGTCCCAGACAACAGGTTAACTTATCCAGAGTCATACAGTTAACAAAGAGGTGAGCCCTTAATCCAGAACCCATATATTCTGATTCCCTGCCCATAGCTTTTCCCATTCTGACCTGGGTATATCAATCAACAGCAGTTTATCTGCCAGGGCCCCTAAATCTTAATTCATGAAAGTAATGAAGTTGTATGCACTTTCTGTGTCTTGATTTATTACAAATATATAAATGAAGATGTATGCACACTTTCTGTGTCTTGATTTATTGCAAATATATAAATGAATTGAGACTTAGAGAAAATAACTTTCCTAAGATCACATACCTCATCAAGTGGGTAAAAACTGATTCCATGTAAGTTGGGATGAATGTCCATAATGCTGGATATTGTTACACGTGAAAAAATCTTACTTGCTCTAATGAGCCTAAGGTAATTGAGCCTTTGTAGCACACAGGAAAATCAGTTTCATTACTTTACAGTAATGGGGAAAGAACTTGATCTTCATACTTTTTAATAATAGCCATTAACAAACGATATCTTCTCTATAGTAGATTTAGAGAAGGAAAAGTTAGAGTTTAAACTGAGAGTTTAAAACCTGAGTTCTTGTTCTCATTTGTATTCGTTCATGAATTCATCCACCTCCTCTCTTGTTCAGGCATCTATTGTCTAGATTTCTACTGAACCAGCTATCACATATTTATCAGTTACCTACTAATTTTTTGAGTTTCTAATTCATTAGAATACTATTTCTGGGCGTATCAGTATGAATGCCACTGAACAACTGTTATACAAGAGAGGATTCCTTTAAATGTTATTTTTCTTAAGGCCAGAAACTAGATCTTTAAAGAATGCTTTTGACATCAATATGTCATTTCTAATTTTATCTGTTACCCAGAAGTTGAATTAACCATATTTCTTTTATTGTCCCCCCCCAAAAGAATCCTAGCAACAAAAAACAGATCCAGATCTATGAAACTAATACTATCCAGCAATTTTAAAATTTGCATACTTTTTTTCTATGCCATTTTCTCCCCAACTTCACACTCAAAATACTACTGTTATATTCTTATCATAAGTAATTTTCCCCTCTTAATTAAAAACTCATGATATTCATTGTAGATAATTTAGGAAATATGAACAAGGGGTGAAGAAAGCACCTAGAACTTCACCAAACAAAAACATTTTTGGTGTCTATCAAAGGCCCATCTTTCTAAAATGAAATTATAATATATTTAGGGTCGTATTTTTCCCTTCACATACCATATGTAAAAATATCTTATGTCATTAAAGATTCTAAATCATCATCTTTAATATTAGATTACATGATACTCCATTACAGAGATGTACTGAAGTTTATTTAATGTAGTCTATATTATTAGATATCTACATTGTTTATTTCTTGCTCTGTGTCCCCTGCTCCTTTTTTTCTATCATTAATAACACTATGATATCATTCTTGTAGATGAATCTTTGAAGCACATAGTATTTTCTTAGAATATTCCTCAAAATATAATAGCTGGCTAAAAGAGTGTAAACATTTTTAAGTCTTATGTTGGCCAAATTCCTTATAGAAAATTTTACCAATTTATACTTCAAAAAATTTTGGGCTTGCTTTTTCCGCCTTTGTTTATGTTTCCCCCCCAACTGCATAGAGAGAAAAAGAGATAAATGTGATAAGTTGGTGGTTAAAAATTAACTATTTTACTGGGTCTTAGTTTTACTTTACCTCTTATACGCCTGATAATTAAAATTATTTGCTCTGTGTTCTTTTTTCTAGTGGTGTATTCATTAAATTGATTTGTATAGGCCATGTATTGTGAGGGGCATCAGTTCTTTCTCTCATGAGATGGTATGTATTTCAGTTTTGTAGATAGATGGGCTGCCTTTAAGTTTTGTTGTTGATTTCCTGCCCTCAAATTTGTCTCATTTAAATTCATTGTCTGGTAAGAATTTATATTACAGAGATTTCCCCCTCCTCCACCTTTTCCACCCACTCCCAAATTGCCAGGCAGGTTATTACATTGTTTTTGAAATCTCCACACTGAGTTTTAAAATGCACGTTTATCAGACAAGATTCTTTATTATAGAGTAGTATCTATACTTCACCGTATTTTACTTTCTCAGTGCCTTAAGGATGTTAAATTGCAAATCTTTTTTCTTTCTTTCAAATTGTGATTTAGGTTGTATAGACAGGTTTTGAAATTGTTGAAATTAGGTTCTTTCTCAAATATTTCTTTATGCTCTCTCAAAGTAAATACTTGAGTAGAATAGAGGTTGTTATAGATTTCCTAACTCAAATTGAAATTAGGCTCCTTGAATTCCAGGCCATTGTATATTTAGCTGCATCATGTTATCTCTAAATGGCATAATGTGGATTGATTGCACTCGGTTCTGTTCTTATCTGGAAGAGAAACTAATAATAACATTGCTCACTTTCTCATTTAATTCTCAAAACTGCCCTGTCACTCCAAAAGTAGAGAGGATAAATTCTTTTTAACACTTGAAGAAGAAATCGAGGTTCAGAGGATTATGTTTTATGAACCTGTAAGGTAAAAATAGACAAAATTCGTAAAAAGGATCATCTTTCCTCCGTTTTAAATCTAACACAAATAAGATCCATCTGCTGAATGCCTGTATCAGAGAGAAAGCAGCTCCATAAGGGCTAAAGTTGAAATTTCTGTTTGAGAGGAACATGGTCAGAGAGGCTTGAGATAATCGATTTCCTTTTCTTGCTGATATATCATGGGAAAGAAACTGTGGTCTGAGAGAGAGACAGAGATACACAGAGCCAGAGTGAGTGAGTGTGGTTTTTTGTTGTTGTTCTACAGTATGCAAACCCTAGATTAAATAAGCATTCTTCCTCTGTAACTTTATCACATAGCATGATTTAGAATAAAATATTCTAGGTAATTAGATAATTATAAATAGCACAGTAACAATTTTAGATTTTATAACATTTTAAAGCATTATTTTAATTGTAACATACATTTCCTTTAAATTTTATTTGCATATTAAAGACAAATATTAATATTGCTTGAATTGATTTTCTAATTCTTTCAACCAGGTATCCTTTTTATCTTTGCCATTTGTCTTCCAGGGGTTTTTTTGTATACTCTTGTTTTTTTAGTTTTTAGTCCATTTTTATTTTATTTTTTAATTACAGTTGACATTCAATATTATATTAGTTTCAGGTATATAACACAGTGATTAGATATTTATATAACTTAAAAAGTGATCCCCCATAAGTCTAGTACCCACCTGACACCACATACAGTTACTATAGTATAATTGACTACATTCCCTATGCTATACTTTATATCCCTGTGACTATTTTGTAACTGCCAATTTGTATTTCTTGACCCCTTCACCTTTTTCAACCCAGCCCCACAACCCCCCTCCCATCTGGCAACTATCAGTTTGTTCTCTCTGCCTATGAGTCTTTTTATGTCTTCCAGTTTTGAGGATAGGAAATTGTGGCTGATATTCTTCTAAAGTGCATATTGCTTACTATAGTACATAATAGACACTCAATGAGCATTAGCTTATTAATGGATATAATGTAATAAGATCCTAGAAAATGTTGATGTATGCCACTACCATTATTGTTAAGAAACAGTTGAAAAAAAAATTTTTTTCCTGAAAGTTCCCTTTTATTGCAGAATACAGTGATGATGATTAGTTATCAGATGTGAATTAATTCTGTTTTGTACCATTTCTGTCACTGCTTAAGTGGCCATTTCACAAGACTATATAAAACTCTAAATAAACTACCTTGAAATCAAAATAAATGATTACCTGTAACAAATATAAGATTAAAGGAACATTAACAAACAGTAACTAATTTTTAGTGTTCTATTTAGAGGCTTAAAAAATATCCATTTATTCTCATTTGTGAGATGCTCAAAGTAAATTACATTTAATGTTTTCTAAAATTTTCAGTGTTTTCTTGAAGGAACAAAGTAAATATTTCTCACATTTTTACAATTTTATTAAACGAAGAAAGAAGTTAAAAGCACAATGCAGTTATTTATTTTCAGAATTGGCTATTAGAGAATGTCAAGTGATGTTCATTCAGAAGTCATTTTTTAACTCTTGATTATTTTTAATATGTTAATTGAAAATATGAAAACTATCATTTCCAGAAAGAATAAGATAAAAATCCAAAATTATCCCATCACAGGAATGAAGATCCAGTCTCTGTGTATTCTGGGATTTTTTGTATTGTGTTTTTGCAGAACCAGAATCATATACATATCACTCTAACTTTTCATTTTATATCTGTGATGTTTTCTCAGGTTAATGTCAGTCTCAATCAGAGAAGTAAGTGAAGGGAGTATTGGAACCATCAAGTGGAAAGAAGCACATGTGTAGTTGAAAAGAATGTATCTGGTGTTTTTCTTTTTAAACTTAAGCGATAAAGTTTAATAAACATGTAGCTTGTGGAATTTACAGAAGATAGTATTACACATAAGTTAATACGGTTAAGAAACATTGATCTGCTTAAAGAATTTAATTGGTTCTATAGTATAATTTACTTGACCTGATGGACATTTAGTTTTTTTATGCATTAAGGTGTTCATCTTTGCATATATTGTTTTTTATTAGGTTATACTTTGAAGTAGAATTGTTGAGTGTTACGTTTTTTAAGACTTTCAGTAAATATTGACAAATTATCCTCTAGAATATGACTTTTGTCCACATTCTCATTATTAAAACAATGGTCATTATCACATTTTTAATTCTTTATCAGTTTAAGGTCAAAACATCCCTTAATTTTGATTACTAATGATGATGAGTAGTCATACATATACTTACTGACCTTTTTTTTTTTATGTAAATTACCAACTTTTGACTTTTGTCATCTTTCAGGGGAGGATATTAATATTTTTCTTAGTGATTTTTAAGGACTTTTGTTTGATTCATGAAAGATAGAAGTAACCTGTTATCTTAAGAGTTTTCTCCTCAGTAAACTTTTTTAACTTTGAAATATTTTACTTTTTTACCTAGTCATGTGTCAATCTTTCTTTGCTCTTTGCTTTTGTTTTTATACTTACAAGCTGTTTTTCACTTAAAAATTATATAGAAATTCGCTGTTGTACTTTCCTTCTGCTACTTTTATTTATTTTTAAACATTTAATTATTCCCTCTGGAATTTACTTTTGTGTAAGAAATGAAGTTCTAGTTCTCTTTCCAAATGGTTAGTTGGTTTTAACACCATCAGATTTTACTGTTGTTTTATATATTTTGTTTTGGTTTGTTTGAACCTCAGGGATATACTTGAATGCATAAAATATTACCATTAGGTCATGGTGAGGCCCTCTTTAGGCAAACAAACGTGCTCCGAGGTTTCCGGTGCATATACATTACCTTTTATTTGCTGAATGTGCTTTTATTCACCTCTCCCTAACACAGATAACCATTTGAATGTGTTCTTTTAATATGTATTTTGTTTTTGTGTGCCGTAGTGTTACTTAATTGTGGCAAAATATCACATAACATTCAAGCTCCTAACATTTTCCAAGTGTACAATATAGTATTGCCAACCACATATACATTGTTCTGTCAGAGATCCCTGGAACGCCCCTGTCCTGTATGACTGAAACACTGCACCCACTGAACAACTTCCTACCTTCCTCACAGCTCACCATCCTACTTTCTGTATATATGAGGTTGACTACGTTAGGTACCTCATATAAATGGAATCAAGCAGTGTTTTCGTGGGTATGTGTGTGACTGGATTATTTCACTTAGTATAATGTCCTTAAGGTTCAACCACATTGTAGCGTATGACAGTTCTTTTATAAGGCCGAATAGTATTCCATTGTGTCTATGTTATATATCACATTTTCTATATTCATTTATCTGTTAATAAACAATTAGGGTGCTTTCACCTCTTAGCTATTATGAAAAATCTCATTGAGGTTCTGTTCTCATTTCTTTTGGTTGTATACCCAGAAATGAGATTGCTGGATCATATTTTTAACTTTTTTGAGGAATCTCCATAATTTTTTTTTAAGCATCTTCAGCATTTTTGTATTATATTTTAAAAAAATGTTTAAAGTATACACAGAAAAACGCACAAAACATCAGTGGGTTATCACACAGCAGACATCTAGGTTGAGAAATAGATCTCTTTACCCTTCCGTAAACACTCTCATTCCCCCTTTCTACTTAATAATTTCTCCCCTATCTCTAACACTTAGTTTGGCCTAAAATTTTAGAACTTTTGGCCTTTTGAGCTATGCTTCTTTTGCTCAGGCCCGCTTCCACGTCTGGAAGTGTACTTTCCCTTCTAGTCTTTTCTGCTGTAGATAGATTAGATAGACAGTTTTAGAACTTTTTATAAATAGAATCATACAGTATTTTGTGTCTGCCCTTTTTGATCAGTATTTTGTTCGTATAGATATAATATGCTTACTTTCACTGCTTTAAAATGTTCTTTTTTATTACTATACCACAATTTATGCATTATCTTGTAGATGCAGACATTTTGGTTGTTTTAGTTTGTGGCTATTAAGAATAATGCTGCTATGAACATTCTTGATGATGTTATGGGATAGGCATTCAGTTTTAGTAGATGGCACAATGAAAAGTAGTTCTGCCAATTTTATTCTCATGAACAGAATGTGAAAATTCTGTCTGTTCCACATCATTGCCAATGCTTTATGCTGTCATTCATTTTAAAATTGCAAACGTTATAGAAGTTATGAGTTTATCTTATTGTGGTATTAATACAAATTAATTCTAGAGGTTATGAGTTTATCTTATTGACAAATACCACAATAAGATAAACTCAAAACCTCATGAATGTTTGTATTAATTTATATTAATTTTAATTTGTATTTCGTTAACTCTGAGGTTGAGCATCTTTTTATATGTTTATTGGTCATTCGGATATCATCTTGTGAAGTGCCTACTAAAATCTCTTGCACATCTTTTCTACTGGGTTGTCTCATTTTTCTTACTGATTTTGTAGGCTTTCTCTACATTTCGAATATGAACCCTTTGTTAGTCATATTTATTGGAAATATCTTCCATTTTAAGATTTGCCTTTTTATTTTTCTGAATAGTATATAATTTGACAAATAGAGGTTATTAGTATTAATACTATGCAATTTATCAATGTTTTCCTTAGGGTTACTTCTCTTTCTGTCCTGTGAAGAAATATTCTCTACCCCAAGACCCAGGAAGTTTATATTCCTGTTATCTTTTAAATCTCCACTTTCCAGTATTGTAGTCACTAGCTCCATGTAGCTATTTAATTTTAATTCATTAAAATTAATAAAATCTAAAGTTCACTTTCTTAGTCACAGCAGCCACATTCCAGGTGTTTCAATAACTATATGTGGCTAATGGCTACCATATTGGACAGCACAGACATAGGTGGTTTCCTTCATTGCAGAAGGCTGTCTTAGACAGTGTTGTCTTAGAACTTAATTATTGAACATTCACATTTATATTTGATTCACCTGGAATCAATTTGCATGAATAATTTGAGATAGTAGGGATCAAGGTTCGTTTTGTTACATATGAATAGCCAGTTGACTGAAACGAGTTAGTGAAAAGACCATCCTGGCTCAGCAATGCCTCCTTTGTCAGACCAAGTATGAGAACCCTTCCACTGTCTTCATTACTTTGCTTTAAAGTGTTATAGTACCAATTGTATATTTATGGACTTTTTGTGTCCATGTTGAAATGTTATTTTGTTTTCGTGTATTTTATTTTTGTTATGTGAAGAATCCTATGTCTTATTATGACCTACTTTTTCACAAGCTGTGTTCTCAAGATTCTTCCGTCTTGCTCTTTGTGCATCTAACCGATTACTTCTAATTTCTGCTCTATATTCCGTTTACCAGGTTAACTCAAACCTCCTTGTACCATACTAGCACCACTGTGTGTATTCATTCTTTTTTGCTGTAATTTTTGTGCACTTGGAAAATTTTTATTGAATGTTTCCTGTATGCCTGACACTATTACAGGTGTTGGGGATAAAGCACTTCTAAATTATTATAGAAAAATTCACATAAATAGATTGTGTGGTTAAGAAAATACATTCTCTCTTGGTGATCATAATGGCAAGCTAAGAAAAAAAAAGGGAGGTGTAAAAGGCTGTGCAAGAAAACTTATGAGACATTTTAGAATGTGTCACAATTCCCTATGGTTTTAGAAGTGTTCGTAGAACCAAAAAAAAGCCGTCTTTGACTTTGATGTATTCTGGTTTGAGTGGCACAGTGTTGAAGACGTGTATTACCGTTTGCTTTTCTCCATATTTGCTCACCGTACTTAGTTCATGCTCAGAACAGCACTCTTATCATTGTGATGTAAATGCCCCTCGCTGAGTTTTAGAGAAAATCTCGCTGCTGGCTAAGTCAGTTACCACTCATGTATCTTTTTTATGGCCTCTTGCATTAGCGACTGCTGCTGTCATTTCTGCTGTTAATTCTTTTTGTTCTTGTCAATTTGTCTTTAAAAATTCTTTTACTGTAATTTTAGTGGAGTTTCAGGAGAGAGTGGATGCTAGTACATGAGCACAGCCTGGCATCTCTGACTTTTTAAGCATAACTTTCTCCTGTGTGATATATGTATTTTTTCCTGTTGTGAAGAAACAGTGCTTACACTCCACTGAAACTGCCAGACACCTCCGTAATTTTGTTTTTGGATCATGTTTAGACCCATGTAGTTACTCTTGATTCTTTAGGATTATGTTCTTTTTGTTTCAGGAAATATTTTCATATGTATGTGCTTTTCTTGACTCATCATCAAATAAAGTATGACCCATGTAAACCCAGTTTTTGTATACGGAACGATGTGTGCTCACCCTTGGCTCTTTGTATTGCTTACCTGAATTATATGGACCTTCATTTATGCTTTTTTTTTTTTAAATTAAAAACTATTGGAGCGACATTGATTAACAAAATCAAATAAGTTTCAAGTGTATCATTCAACAGAAAGGTGTATATAGGACATGGTTCCATAGTGTAGTGGTTAGCATGTCTGCTTTATATGCAGAAGGTCCTGGGTTCGTGCCCCAGTGGAGCCACGGTCCATGGTCTACGGTCATGCCACCCTGAATAAGCCCGATGTCTGATCTCAGAAGCTAAGCAGGGTCGGGCCTGGTTAGTACTTGGATGGGAGACCACCTAGGAAGACCAGGTGCTGTTGGCATAAATAATAATAATAATTTTTTAAAAATTAAAGAAAAGAAAGTCATATATATATATTGCATTGTGTGTTCACCACCCAGAGTTAGACTTCCTTCTGCTTAATTTCTACTTTTGACTGAAGTTTCACATACTCAAGTTACTTTAAGGTAGAGATTCTGTCTCATTCAATCTATACCTCTAAGAACTAATGTAAGCAGTACTATGTAGTCTCTCGCTTAAGTTTAAAACAGCATTCATATTAAAATCAAATTGCTACTGTAGTTTTTTTGAGGGGGTGACATGATAAACCTTTTCAGATTGAGTTATTTTAGGTGGAAGAGGTATGGAATTTCTTCTAAAGTAGTGTATACATGTTTATTTAATGAATTAGGTTATCTAATTTGGTATAATAGTATAGTGACGAGACGAAGATTCTGAGTTTGATTTTTACTCCTTCCATATCCCCAGTGTGAATCATGTTCTGTGGTATGCTCTGCATTCTTAATATTGGCAAACACACTCAATCATAATTGATACTGCTATCAGAGGGTCCAGATAGAACTGTAAATATAAATGATCAATCCAGATAATCAAGCTACTAGAAAAAACAACCCAAAACATATGCTTTCAAGATAATGATTCAATAAGATTTTCTTTTAATATGGAGAATAATAATAATAATAGACTATTCTTATTAAGTAATGTTAAACATTTTATTAGCTAATTCATTTCTATTTAAATTAGTTGACTATCAATAATATCTTTCCTTTAAACTATTTTTACATAGGTTTTTTGAACTGGACTTTGATGGAAAGATTTTTAATCGTGATGATAGGTTAAATGATGAAATTCTGAGCATGGTTAGAATTCTCACTTTTGTTAAGGTATTAGTGTTAATGCCCAAAGAAGTTCACAAGTAGCCTCTATTCAGTAACTTAAACTATATTCACTCACACCGATACTAAATGAAATAAACCATTGTGTGTCAGGCTCATAGTACAAGGAAGCTAAATTCTGGAGGGTAAGCTGTTGTTGACAAGGCTATGGGGTAAGGTTTGCTGGGTAATGCTGAATGTAGGCTTAATGAGTAACAGCTATGTAACTGTGGTCTTGGGGTGGGAGGTGGAGGCCAAGTGATGCCATTACATTTATGAGAGCTCTTAAAAGAGTTTTTCAGCAGTGAAATGACCTAAAGATGGGCAGGAGATAGGGAAAGGAGGAGGACAACATATCATGTTAAATAACTGATTGAGAATTGACCCTAATGTGGGCAGAGCAAGGTGCTCCTCAGTCAGTTGTTTCTGACACGCTTTTCTCATTGAATTTTTACTTCTTAGATAAGCAGCCTTATTAAGGATGCTCAGACTCTAATCAGTATATGTCTCTACTATTTAAAATACAATGGTAAATTAGTAATCAAATTGATCTATATTTCATTGTCACTTTTCCTGGTGAATTGGGCTGAATTATTAAGCTTTATTTAGCTTTTCCTTTTTTTCTTTTAAGCTTCCTTATTTATTCCTTCAAAGCCTTTAAGTATATATTTATATTTAAATAAATCAACCAGAATTTGCAAGATATGTTTGAATTGATTACATTGACTATTTTGAAATATTTCTCATCAGTAGTCCAAATATTTTTGTTTCTATTTTAGAACAAAATCCAATCTCATAGCAGAGGAGAATATAATGTTTACAGCACCTTTCAGAGCCATGAACCAGAGTTTGACTACTTGAAAAGTTTAGAAATAGAAGAAAAGATCAACAAAATTAGGTGGTTACCCCAGAAAAATGCTGCTCAATTTTTATTGTCTACCAATGGTAAGTGAAAGTTTTTCTTTTCATATGCCTTCTATATACTCATGTTTTTAACACACACAGTTTGTAGTGAAAAGAATGGGCTTTACCAGTGGATTTAGGTCAGATTCTGTTTCTGCCACTTCTTGGCCGAGCCTTGGGCAGGTTACTGACACTGAGTCTAAGTTTTTTCCTCTGCAAACTGGAGGTAGTAATATATATATTATAGTATTGTTATGAGTAATGTGACAATTCCAAATGTACATAATGCATGCTCAGTAAATGTTAATTTGCTTTCTTCCTCCTTCGTAAGTGTACCAAAATTCTCCAAAGAGTATTTCAAAATGTAAATTTAAAATACTCTCTCAAAGGATGGTCCCCATTCAAGGACACTCTCTCTTCTTACCTGGTCCTTGCCTGTATGGACACAAACTGGAAATGACATACCGTAGCCCTTTCAACAAGCCTCACATCTGGAAGAAGATTCTTCTTCTAATGTTTTGCTTGCTCAGGAAAAGTTATTAAATGTGGGTTAGAATTGCGTGGTGACTCTTACCAAAATTTAAACTCCTTTATTACAAGTCAAGAGTTGGGTCTTTTGTTTGTTTTTCTAAATTTTTTGTGTGTGAGTTGTTGTAACTTGGTTTATTCTTGGGGGCTGGGGTCTGAAGAGTCATTAGAGTGATCGAAGGGTACTTTCAGATTCTGGATAGCCATAGTCTGTAAAAATTTAGATTAAAACTTTTTCAAGGCTGGCACAGGGTTGGGGAAAACCTCTTATTTTCTCATCCTTCACTATTCATAAAAGCAGATTTTAGCACCTGGACCTTAACATTCTTTACCATTTGCAGAATGTAAATTCAAGTGACCTCTAGGTAGGGTGACATGGTAAAAAATGCTGAGGGCCCCTTTCCAGTTTAGGCCTCACTCACCACTCTCAGTATCGAGTTCTTGGAAATGCTTTCCACAAAATGATGCTACTCTCTGACACTGTAGATGTTTGCTTCCTCTAGCCCATTTTTCTGTTCATCAGAACTTTCCCTAACGAGCCCATTGAAACTTGTACCCTCTACCTCTCTCTTTTCACACAAACTGCATTCTTATTATTATTAAAAGAAAAACGAATAGAAATAACAGCTTATAACTTAGAGCATCATAGATGGAGTACTATGTTTACTCATGTCATATGTTGACTCTAATCTTGGTTCAGTTTTAATTTATATGGTAAACTACATTATTTCAAATAGCACTTCGGCTACTGTTTTCTTCTTTGACACGAAATAATACATAATTATACACTTATGTAAAAGCAACATAAATAATACATTTATGTTGCTTTTACTTTTGGAAGTAAATGTCCCAGGGAAGTGTGCTGTTACACATTTCATGTATTGGAGTATTCGTAACAGTTTGGCAGTTCACTTCTTACAGGCTAAATCATTTTACTTTTAATAAAGGGGAAAATTTTAAAATACAGGCTGAAATAGAATAGTGTAATGAAGCCCTATAGTAATACTCATCACTCAGCTTCAACAATTCTGTTATCAGCCAGTTCTGTTTCTCAGATACTTCTTCCCTTTCTTAGTATTATTTGAAAGCAAATTCAATTTCAGTTTATTTATGGATTAAAGCTTATATATCTTTCAATTCCCACCTTATATATATATATGCATGTGTCTTCCTTGCAGGCTTTCATGTCCTCCAGTGTGGTTTGAAACAAGACAACATATAACCAGATGAGCCTTTCTAGACACCTAACTCTACAAAGGCTCAGTGTGGGAGAGACACTGGGAATTCCAGTGGTTGGGTCAGGGGTTTGCGAATCTATATAGTTCTTTTCTGTAGACAGAATGAACAGTGTCTCCCAAATAGATTACTTTGTAAATTCGAGAAATCATTGAATAATAATAAAAGTTATTTTAAAGGAGACTACACAATGCAGTGTAGGTTTTTGTATATTCATTATTGTTATTGTTGTTAATGAATGCTAAATAAAATACAGTATTTGAGGGTGGCATTATTTTTTTTGGTGCTAAAAATAGAGTCCAATGTGGAAGGATAGAACAGGTATTGCTGTGTCTGGGTGTGATGGGATAGGAAAACAGATGGGAGGAATAGGACTGGAAGTATATCTGAAAAGCTTTATTTAAAAAAAAAAAAAAAAAAAAAGAGAGAGAGAGAAGGCAATTATGGGGAAATGTCAACATCTGTTAAATCTGAGTAATATCTATTATTTTGTATAGTTTTCTCTATGAGATCTAGCATAATAATACCCCTTCCCCCAAAACGTGTAATGGGTCTTTATACTCATAAAAACATTAGAAACTGCTGTGGGAAAATGGGAGAAAATATGGGAGAAAATGTGATCAAATGTTTCAGTTTTGATTCACTGAAATTAATCTTACTTTCATCCTTGCATTGGCTTTCCACGATCATCATAAACAGTTCAGTGTTTCTCAGATCGTTTTTACTTAAATAATTTTATAGCCACCTTTTATAACTTTAGTTCATTTAATGTTTTTCAAGTGATTTTATTCTTTCTCTTTAACCTTCTTTTGCTTTTCTCTGAATTCTCAATTCCTCCATGTTGCAAAAACATCCAACTCTAAACTGGTGACCATGGGTCTTGAATATATGAGTAATACAAAGTTTACTCGTAAGTAGGTGTTTTAGCAGTTTGTTAATAACTTTTTTGGACCTTATATAAAGCTGCATTCCCACAGAAGAAACTCTTGGTAGCATAGTTTTCCTTGCCCCAGCCCTCTACTGGGACGAAAGAAAACATGGAGACTTTGGACTTCTGGAATACTTGTTTAGTTAAGAGTGTTGGCAGTGTAGGGAATCACATAGAGTAGTACTTAACCCTTTGGAAGTAAAATTTTTTTGAGAATTTGAAATCCCCTTCACAGAAAAGTGTGTAAATTCACATAATCGTGCATGCAGTCTTATAGAGTTTGATTATTCTCATCGTAGATGTACCGGTGGGCCAAAAACTCCAGGTAAAAAGTCGTCACTGTAGAGCAGCACATCAATTTAAATTTAATTTTATGTTGTATTTATTTAAAATTTTTATTTATAACCTGCCTTGTCCTCAAGCATTACATTAAAATTGTGTAGTACTTCTGTGTCCTGTCCTGTGTTTATGCTAAAGTTTTTTTACCCTGTTATGTCACAAATTGTATGTACCACTTTAAAATTTTTGAAGTTTAATTTGTTTAAAAAAATATTTGCCCAATTTTTCATGAATTTTTAAATTTTCTTCTCATTTAAATTTTAATCTCATTGGGAAGTTTGATAAGTATATTGTAGATTTCTTTATCTGGACTTTTAATAAGGTTGTTGAATTTGAATAAGCCATAAGACAGTTATGGGGATTGGGTCGAGGGGGCTTGTCATTCTCATCATCTTTAGATGATAATTTCTCCCAAAATATAAAATTTAGACTTGATTCATTTATATTAAGATTTGGGCACAAGTGAAATATTCTAAAATACATAATTATTTATCTAACTTATATAAATACATACAAATTAAATAGCACATAAAAATGTGTGTAACAACTGCACAATAACTAGAAACGTGATTTCATAGGGCTTAGGTGAAATACTAGATTACAGATTAGTAGAGTTAGCCATTTTTCTGTTTACACTTCATCTTTGCAGAGGACATCCACAGGGGCAGCTGGCTTACTCTTCTCCACAAGGCTGAGAGAGGTGGCCAGACTAGAGGAGTCCCTGCTACCCGTGTGTATGACAGAGTTTTTAAAATGCCTTTATATACTTTTTAAAAATTGTATTATGCCCATTTTCTTATGAAAGATTATTAAGAATGATATTTTTATATGAGTGCAATTTTAGGATTATTACAATGTATTAAATATGCATGAGTTCATAGTGATATAAACAAATGATTCATTAAACAGATAATTGAGGAGAAGGGATGCTTCTTATATATGTGGAGAATTCATATATGCGGATAGATGACAACTCCTCACAGAGAGTGTAACTTAATTCTTCCTTTAAGTCAGGGGTCCCCAACCCCCGGGCCATGGACCAGTAATCCATGGCCTGTTAGGAACTGGGCTACAGAGCAGGAGGCGAGCAGCTAGCAAGGGAAGCTTCGTCTGTATTTGCAGCCGCTCCCTAGCCCTAGCATCTTGGCCTCAGCTCCACCTCAGATCATCAGGCATTAGATTCTCATAGGAACATTGGTCCCTGGTACCAAAAAGGTTGGAACCTCTGCTTTATGTGAAAACTGGACTTAATGACTCACTTCCAGACTATTAATAGAGTATGGCAAGTGGGAAAATAGTAACTGCAGTGAAGAAACCTGACACATACTGTCTTAACCAAGAGATCAAAGTTCAGTAACATCACCAGCAGAAGAGTCCTGTTGATCACACATACCCTCACTTCACCTCTCACGCTCTTCCTAAAGTCTCATGATTCCAGTCTGGTTGAGGAAACAGCAGACATATCCAGTTAAGGTATTTCTACAAAATACCTCACCACTGCTTCTCTAAACTGTCAGGATGATGAAAATAAGGAAAGTCTGAGAAATTCTTAAAGTTAGACGGAAACTTGACAACTAAATACAGTGTGGTTTGGATTCTGGATGGGATCCCAAAACAAGGAAATTAGTAGAAAACCTGGTGAAATCCGAGTGTAGTCTGGAATTTAATTAATAACTAATATATGATGTTAATTTCTTAGTTTTAACAAATGTACCAGATTGCATGATATGTTGACATTGGAAGAAACTTGGGTGAAGGGCATATGAAAATACTCTGCTACCTTTGTAACTTAATTCAAAAATAAAATTTATTTTTTAAAATAGTATATATAGAGAGAGAGTCAAAAGGAAAGTTAAGTTTATTAGAAAAGGGCTAACACTCCACAGAGTGTGATCTCCTGTCAGAGGCAGAGAGTGAGAGAGACAGAGTAAAGAATACTGAGAGACAGTGAGAGGGACCTATATATTCTTGATACATAAGAAATTTGTCTTGAAGGACTTGGGGACGTATGCTTTTAATCGGTCAGTTTTTTTCCGACCCTTTTACTGCTTATGAATCCCTAATACAGTGGGGAAAGATAGAAAGAATTTGTGAACTCTGATAGGATTTGCTAGGAAGTGTGGGGCCAAGAGAGATAGATATTCCTTACCATAATAATTAGGCTATCCTAACTAACTTTGTTACTTGTTCTCTTTTCAAAATTAAATATCGAGTATATATATGGATACACATTTGTGTGTGTGTGTGTGTGTGTGTGTGTGTGGTATATATATATATATATAGAGAGAGAGAGAGAGAGAGATGTGTTTATATACACATAAATTTTTCCCCTTTAGCAGCTTTATTTTTAAAGGATAAAGACCTGGTTGTGACTTGATTTTGATATCAAATAGAATTTTATGAGTTTCATTAATATAAATTTGCAGTTTCTATCCTGTATTTCCTTGTTATGTGTTTTTATTTACCTAGTAATAAGAAATTTGTTATAAGTCTGATAAGAGATTTTGTTCTTGAGATTTTTTTTAGGTGAAATATGAAATGGCATGTTTAAACATACCTTAAAATGTTTTCATTCTATCAGTATTACTCTTTTTTTTGAGGACGTTGTTCATTGTCTCCCTAGATAAAACAATAAAATTATGGAAAATCAGTGAAAGGGACAAAAGACCCGAAGGGTATAACTTGAAAGAAGAAGATGGAAGGTATAGAGATCCTACTACAGTCACTACACTACGAGTAAGTACATAAGAAAATTTCTAATTTCTAATTTCGATAGTGTTTTGTATTCATATTACATATTCTAGATCCTGAGCAGAATTTGAATAATTAAGATAATTACCATCTGCCCCCTCCCCAACAATTCTGTGACTAGATAGGACACTAAAAACGCCTAGTTTAAACAGACCCTGACCCACACAGAGGTCTCACTATGGCCAGGAGCAGAACTGGGACTCAACACCAGACTGCTATAATTCTGTGCCACTCTTTTGCTCTTGTGGTTTGAATATCAGCTATTACAAAATTAAGTTTCAGGAGATCAGAAAAGTAGAAATGGATCAAATCTTCTCGAGTTCACCTGAAAAATATCAAGAGTTAGACCCACTGGGCTAATTTCCTTTTTAGTTACTTTAATTTTAACCATAAACACTTAATAACTTTGCAAGTTTTTCAAGCAAAAGATTGTTACTAGGAAGAACTGCAAATCCTAATGTATTGCTATCTGGAAAAGAAGACAAATTGTTGAAATTATTAATTTTTCCTCTCATTTCAACACTTTGAAGGATAAACATCAGTTGTTCTTAAAACTTAAATATGTATATTATACTGTTTTATGCTGTCTCAAAAACTAGAAATGAAATGTTCTGAACCTTAAATGCTATTGTAAACAATGAATATTTTGTAATGACTGTTTTTCATGTGTCTTATTGACAGGTGCCAGTCTTTAGGCCCATGGATCTAATGGTTGAGGCCAGTCCACGAAGAATATTTGCCAATGCTCATACATATCACATCAACTCAATTTCTATTAATAGTGATTATGAAACATATTTATCTGCAGATGATTTGAGGATTAATCTTTGGCATCTGGAAATTACAGACAGGAGTTTTAGTATCCATTTGGTTTTGTTTGTTTGTTTTTGTTTTGTTTTGGTGGTATGAAGTCAATAGAAATATTTCTCCAAACCCCATTTCATTGTTTATATTACCCTCCTGAAAATCTTCTGTGCATGTACAAGTATGTGATATATAAACATATATACCTGGCACACACATACACTATATACATATAAATATAGAGATGTATATAGGTAGTTTTTTTAAATATATATTTTTAAAGTTCTTGATAAATGTTAACAACTGTTACTACTACTGTTAATGTATTTCTAATACATATCATTTGAAAAATTAACACTTTGCTATAATTTATACTCTAACAGTATATAAAAGAGCCTGTGTCCCTATACTTTTACCAGTCTGGTGAAATGTCCTCTTGCTGTTTTGATTTGCATTTCTTTCATTATGAGTAAATGAGCTTTTTTTCATATTTATTAACCATTTATTTATTCTAATGTTTTCATTAGAGTTGCATATTTTTATTTCCCTTTGTTTTTAAAGCATTTTTTAAGTAAATTAGCTCCATCATTGGTACACTACTTTCTCTTAATATTTAGGAAGATAAACTTATCTTTATGGCTTCTGGGATTTGTATCATACTCAGAAAAACAGACTTCTATATTCTAAAATGATTTAAAATTTGTCCGTATTCTCAGATTTTTTTTAGGCATTAAAAGCTTTGGTCCCTCTGGGATTATACTCATAAGGACTAGAATGCAATTCAAAATTAATGCTTGTGCTTTAGCCTATGAATGAATTTTTAGACTTGAGAATTGTAAAATTATGTTTACCCTTTCTAAGTGGAAATTCCTTAATAAAATGCTATCTAGATATTGTGGATATTAAGCCTGCCAATATGGAAGAGCTAACAGAGGTGATTACAGCAGCAGAATTTCATCCAAACAGCTGTAACACGTTTGTATACAGCAGCAGTAAAGGAACTATTCGGTTATGCGACATGAGGGCATCTGCCCTCTGTGATAGACATTCTAAATGTAAGTTAATTGCATCTTTTTTTTTTCCCCCCAAATGATAACATTTTCTCTTTGTCTGAAATTAGCCTCAGACATTGTAACCACATGTCCATAGGTTTAAAAGTGTGCTCAGAGCCTGATCTACCCTTGGTCAGCTGCTGACTGTACAAGGCATCGTACGTTATTCTCCTGGAAGAACATAGGTGGCTTTCTCAGGGGCCTGTCTGTTGATGTCCTAGTGGATATATTTTTAATGGAAAGTTTCATTTTAGTAACTTGGGGTGAGGCTCTCCACCCCTGTATTCAAGTAGAGCAGTTCCTTTCTTTTCTTCCCTCCCTCTCTTTCTGTTTGAACTTCCCAGGAAGATTTTTTCTGAAAAGAGTTTTCCTTGGCTTAAAAAAAAAAAAAGTTTGAAAAGCACTGGGTTAAAAAACATTAAGGGGTTGCATTATTATCTTCATGTTTTAAATCTTTTTAAGACTTGGTACATAACTTATCAAAATAATTTTACCTGTCCACTAAAAAATAAAATGATATGAATTTGGTGAGGATGGTGTGTTTCTTGTGGCGATAGTGCAAAGTCAGTGAGGTATACGCAGAACCTACAAACCTCGGTCTCTGGAGTGTAGCACGTACTTCCACACTTTCCGTTTTAGTGTTTACGTCATTCTCTTAAGAAACTTTAAGGGAGTTTACAGCCAGAGAAGTGTTTTTCAGTTCTTTATTAGCCTGTCATTTTTAGCTTCCTGCTAGGAAGTTTGTGAATTGTTTCAGCAAATGCCTTATGCAAGCCGGAATATGATACAAATTACTTTATTTATTTATTTATTTTTGCTTGTTTTTAGTGTTTGAAGAACCTGAAGATCCCAGCAACAGGTCTTTTTTTTCTGAAATCATCTCCTCTATTTCCGATGTAAAATTCAGCCATAGTGGTCGATATATGATGACTAGAGACTATTTGTCAGTCAAAATTTGGGACTTAAATATGGAAAACAGGCCTGTCGAAACATACCAGGTATTTGCAGTTTTATCTTTCAGTGATCATATACCCTACTTACTTTCAAGTGTTTATAGAGAAGAATTTTGTATAATGTGTTAATCCTTCTACGGTGTTTTTTCACCATTAGACTTTTTTCTGCAGAGGTCCATGAGTGTGTTGCTTTTCCTTATGTTAAATGTATATATACTTTTATAGGCTGTGTTGTCTATTCAGTTTTGCAGTTAAAGTGTGATTTTGCTTCAATATCACAATTTGGTTCAATATTGACAACTTATTTCCCCTGCTGCTTATCTACATTTAAGTTGAGGAAGGAAGCACACCCTCTATTAAGGTTTGGAGAGAGAAAAGGATTGGGGAGAGTGGCCAGTCCTAGTCGAGTTGTGCTGGTCGGAATATGTGTAGTAGTAGTCGAACTAGAGCCTAACTTTAGCATGCCAAGTTAAAGGCACTGGCATTCTGCCTTTTGTCTGAAGACTCTTGTCTAAAGCTAAAGGAAAGGGGCTTGAAAGCCCAGCACGTTGGGCTTTAGAGTTGCCTCTCCTAGGATGTCAGTTCTGAATTTTCTCCTTGTCAGCCAACCGCTACCATTGATCCCTAACTTCCTCTTCTAGAGAAGAAATGAAGATGCACACAGTTGGGAACAGGTGAGGGCGGCAGAAACTTGTGTTAGGCCCTAGGTTGTTACAGAGTAGAAAACACTTCAGAATTGATAAATGGTACCTTCTTAATGTTGTGTGTTCTCAATAAAATTAGAATGGTAGTTCTCAAACTTTTCAATCCATTTTAACAAACATAAAACCACTTAAGATTCCCCTCAGTGGTGTCTGAAATTTTTAAAGCAAAAGCAAAGAATGCAGTACTACTGTCTTCAAATTACATTTATATATAACTGCCAAGATTCTCATTTGTCTCCTAGTGATCCTCACCACCACCACCACCCCACTACCATTGAGAATAATTGATTTGAACTTTAACTTCATTCCCTTAAATTGTTTGATGAGGAACTTTGTACATGCATTCTAAAACTTTTATGAATTGTTATGATTTACCTAATTTTGCCTGATTGGCAGTTTTTCTGCCTATGCCAAATTAGATTAGTGATTGAGAATAGAGTCACATCATACTCAAATGTAGCATATGCACATTCAGGTATTCTTGTTGCATTTGTATAGGCATCTCGCTAAGCTGTGTGTGATTGAAGGGTAATTTTGATCTTACTGATGTTTTGCCTTACATGCTCGCTTTTAATCGTAACCCTGCATGAGTTGCACTTCCTTTGTGTTAACAAATTTTCACTTGATGTCACATAGACATGGCCTGAATCATTCCACTAAAACTTGAAATGGACACTTAAAGTGACTTTAGGTTGTTTCATAAAGAATAGAGAAGTCTAAGCATTTAGAAAGTAACTACTCTTTTCTATCACTTCTTTCGAAAGTTCTCTGCAAGTGAAAATGGATAGTGAAACTCCTTTTTTTCCATCTAATCACAAGAAATACTTTGAAATTTTAAAAAAATGAAATGTATCATTTCTTAGGATACGTTTTAAATGAAGGATTTACTTTTTAGTTTATCCCTTTGTGAACTAGTGAGTAAATGTAGAATTATATTTCAAAAAAAACAGAGGTACATTTTCATTAGTTTTTGATATTGTGTAAGTGATATCAAGTGATATCAAATTTTTTAGTGATGCATAATTTATCACCAGGCCAGGGCTCCAGTTATTTGCCCAGAAAATGGTATTTAAAAAGAAGTAAAACACAGTATTGAGTGTTTTTTAGCAGCAATTTATGGACTGAAAGCCAAGTGTTAGCATTTTAAATATTGTTATAATATTCTTTAGTCTCTTCTCTGTGACATTTTCAACATTTTCTGGCCTAAAAATTTTAGTCAAACTTATAGAGAGTACATGTGCCATGCCCAGAAGGGTACTTTTTTTGGTCGTGCAATAGGAAAAATGTGTGTTCACAGAAGGGAGACTCATGTCTATACACACCTTTTCTTTAAAAATACAGACTTGTTAATTATCAGTTTCCTAATTTTAATTGGTAGGTCTTGAGATGTAAACTAAGAATATACTTATGTTTTTCCCCAGGTGCACGAATACCTCAGAAGTAAACTTTGTTCACTGTATGAAAATGACTGCATATTTGACAAATTTGAATGTTGTTGGAATGGATCTGATAGGTAATTGATTTTAATTTGAACTTCTCATTCAAATGTAATTTTGTTAGAGTAAAGAAATTTACTGTATTATCACTCCTGGTATGTTTGCTATATTCACTAAAAATATGGCAGACTTCTTTTAGACTGATATAAATTATAAATCCTAACTTCATACCCCCTAACCCCCGTGATTTTCTTGAAAGAAATATAGTAATCTTATAGCAATAGTGGCATATAAAAAAAAAATTAAACATTGTGTTTCATTAGTATTAAAATACACAAAAAGCTCTAGACATCACAAATTATGATTTAAATATCTTTAAATTTTTCTCTTTTGTGAACCAGATCAATCATGTTTGACATGCCAACAGAAGTTATTTCTCTTAACATTTAAATTTTTTAAAAAATTATCTCAAACTTAGAGAAAATTTACAAGAGTAATACAACTCTTATTTAGCCTCAGCTCATGTTCTTCTTGTTGCTGTTTGCTGTGTCAGTCTTTCCTGTTTATTTTTACATTTACACACACACACACACACACACACTCTCTCTCTCTCTCTCTCTCTCTTCAACAAGTTGGGAGTAAACTCCAAACTTGATGTCCCCATTACCCCTAAATTCTTTAATGAGTATTCCTAAAAGACACTCTTCCTACCTAACTCTAGAGCAGAAAAATTCCCATCGATGCACTACTTGCATCTGACCCACAGATCCCATTAAAATTGCACCAGTTCTGACATTTAGTTATATTTCGTTAGTCTCCATTAATCTAGAACATTTCTTCATTCTTTCCTTTTTTGTGACCTTAGCGTTTTTGAAAAACACAGGCCAGTTATTTTACAGAAAATTTCTTAATTTGAGTGTTCGCTAATGTGTCCTCATGATTAGATTCAGGTTACACATTTTTGACAGGAATACCACAGAAATGCTGACATAACAACACCTTTTAAAATTTACAAATAGCCATAGATTAGGTGTCTTTATTTATTAAAACCTCAAAAATTCAGAAAACATGGGGATGCCAGTCCGAATTACATAAATCATTTAAAAAGAAATACAGTTTTATTACCTACAGGTACATGCACGAACTTGAGTTTAAAATGTCAGTTGTTTTGGAGTGAGTTGATATTACTAAATAGCTGATAATCATTTGTATTTAATAAATGACCTGTATAATGTATAATATTTGTAATAGAGTTGTTTTCACACATTAAAGTTTCATAGTATCCTATAATCTTATTTACAATAATAATTTAAAATATTGTGAGAAAGATGTAGTAAGTAGTAATAGCACCAGACCCTTTCTAAATTATTAATGGTTGTGAAGCTTTGTTTATCGAGATATTTAGTAAATGTTGAGCAGTGATGGATAGCAAGTGGGCCTGACAGATGTGTCTTGGGCAGGTTAAGAATTTGGCACCCGTTTAAACTGATACTATTAAAAATATGTGTCAAAAAAATTCTGCTCAAATTTAGTGTTACAGATAAAATGATTTTCAGTTCACAAAAAAATGTATATGCTACTTTTTAATATTCAGAAGCAGATTTGCTATAAATATAAGATGTGATTATCCAAACCAAACAGTGTCCTGAGAACACATAGCTTATAATTTAAATCATAAAGCAAGCCTTGGTTTCTTATGAACCATATATCCCATGCTTTGTTGTTGTTGGTTCTGTTTGTTTGTTTTGGTTTTAGAGCTTGTGAATCCCACAGTTGGTTGATATTTCTAGAAGATGTCTGGTCTAGTTAATCGCATAGTCTGTAGTTGCACAAATATTGAACAAAGACAATTCAGTACTATTAAGAAGCTTTATTTGAGGCTGCTTTCAACTTTGGTGATACTTTTGGTAGTCATGAAAGGAGTCATTAATAGAAAATCAAGTTAACTACTACCATATTTATGGGTTGTTGGCACCAGCCCTCACCCTAAATTCTAATCTGCATGAAGTAGCTGTTTCTGGTAGATTACGAGGCTAGATTCCATCATTGAATCATTTTACTAAAAACAAGCCCTTATCCACTTATTTGACTGAATGCTCTGTCTACTTTCACAGTGTTGTCATGACTGGATCTTACAATAATTTCTTCAGGATGTTTGACAGGAACACAAAGCGAGACATAACCCTAGAAGCATCACGGGAAAACAATAAACCTCGCACAGTTCTGAAGCCACGCAAAGTGTGTGCAAGTGGCAAGAGAAAGAAAGATGAAATAAGTGTTGACAGCCTAGACTTCAACAAGAAAATACTTCATACCGCCTGGCACCCCAAGGAAAATATCATTGCTGTAGCTACTACAAACAATCTGTATATATTTCAAGACAAAGTGAATTAGGGTTGGCATTCCTAGCAGAAGAGCCCACTTCCTGCTTAGTTGAGATAGTTGAATCTAGCATTCGTACCTAAAAAAGAGAGAGGTCCATTGTGGTGCCCCTTTCCAGTGTTTGACAATGTGCCATTCGACAACACATTTTTTATAGCTACATGGAGAAAGCTCTGTGGATTCATCACTTGGTGTTCTCCATGTCTGCTAGCCATTTAGGTAAGGGTAGGGCACTTTTAATTTAAATGACTTCTTGCACCATCTTGCCTAATGGACTAGATTGGACTGTATCAACATTGATTTACTCCACTTTTTATGCCTTCCATTGTGATGACGTCAAACACAGTGAAAGCCTTCAGTCATGCTTATGGGATTTAATTGTGTATCCTCATTACTGTATCATTTGTGGGGTACACCCCTTCCCCTTTTTTAAATTAAATACAGCTCATTCTTACTGTGGCTTGTAGCATTCCTCCTCTTCTGGCCTCCTGGACTCTTCCCCTTCATTTCTCTTACCCTTGCCCCCTCCACCCAGTCTTGGTGGTGGTATATTAAAAAAGGAAAGAACGAAAGCACACAAAATGAGTCAGTTTGGGGTCAGTGGTAAAGGGGGTATGTGTTGCGAACAAATGTTTTAATAACAGTTGGCTGTAATCACTCCTTGCCGTGTCTGGCACTGAAAATAAGGAAAAAAAAACTACTACTGAATAAAAGTGACAAAGAATGGAGAATCTGGTTTTCTTTTTCTTTTTAATCTACCTCTTAAAGCCAATATTTTGTGTCATAAATTTGGGCGCAGTGAAAGGAAATGAGTTTCTATTGTTTTATTGGTATTTTTGTTAATTATTTTTAACATGTTCTTTGACATGGAGAAGGAGAGGTATTGGTTCTGTATGAACATGTTTTAAATATATATTGGTATTACTGAGGATTTCAAAATCTAAATGCTACTAGAGTTTTTTTTTTTTTTAACCATAGTTATAAAGGTTTTGGATACATTGTATCTACACTTAACTCATTATCTGTTGATGAAATTGTTGTAAATGGGAACCAAATTTGTAGTTTCATTTTTAAAGACTTTTTACAGTACTTAATTTCATTTACGCCTTACTAAATACTAAGTCAAAGACTTAAACTTTTTTAACAAATTAAAACTTTTTTTGTCATTCAATCATAAAACATAAAAATATCTTCAAGTGATTTACATAGATAAAATTAACACTGCACTAAATATTTTTTTTTTGTATTGCTATCAAATCTGAAATGTACTTTGCCATAGATGTTTTTTCTCTATTTTTGGTTTTCCAAAGCTATTAATATTAAAGACAAACTTTAAAGGTACAGTGTTCGAAAAGTGCTTAATGGACTCCAACAGCTGCCTCAAATGAAAATTTAGTGATCTGTATATGACTACATTTCCCTAAGTGATGATATCTTGTCCAAAGATAAAGAGTACCCCTATTTTATATAGGTAGAATGTACCTTTGTCAATCTTGCAGAAGCTTTAATGGAGAACAAATGGACTTTATTTTTAAAAAGATAAATTGAGTAGGCATTTATATTATTAGAGAATGGTTAGTATACTTTGCTTGAGCAGTAATATAACAGCCTTGAATTTTAGAGGACTCTGAGTGCTTCTTATGTGTCCACTACCTATTGTTCTTTTCTCATCAGTGAAAAATGATTAAACATTTCAACCGTAAATCCCTCTGCACTTATACAAATATAATGTCTTGTAAGTTAACATTTTTAGCACACAGGAGCAATTTTATGTAATAAAATTACTGTATCTTTTGGACTTAACAAATTTGAATTTGTGTTTAAACACATTGATTATCTGTCTGGTAATTCTTAAAATAATGGCACTTGTACTAATTTATTTGGGGATCTTGGATGCATTCATAATTTGTAATAGTTATTCTTCACACACGGCTTGGAAGTGGGCTAGTCCCTTGCCGCAGGTATCAAACACTGTCTCTGATCAAGTATTTGGCAGAAGACCTTTTTGGGAGTTTGTTTCCCTAAAGTTTGGGTGTAGGTCTCACTATAATACCACCAAACAGCTCTTGGAAGTTTTTTTTTGATTCATCAGTAGCTATGATGATTCTCGTCCATGACAATAAAGGTTAGTTTTTTATATTTAAGAGAAACATTGCTAAAATTAAAATGCCTCTATAAAGGAATGCTATTATAAATATTGTTAACAATATTCTCAAGTATCAATTTTTAATTTCTTTGGTGTAGCCAACTAAGCCCAGCCACTCATCTTCTATGGTCATGGTTAATCTTTTTATTAATAAAAATTATACTTAGAAGAAACTTAGTCTTGTCAAGTTGCTTGTATTCTCCTGTTGACACAAACATGCATATTCTTTCTGATGACCTTTTTTAAAAAAAATTATGGTAGGAAAAAACTTTAATTCTGTTAATCTCCTTTGATCTTTGGTGGCTGGGCAGTAGTTACTTTATAAATCTCTGTATATAAATATGTGTTTATATGACTACCAGATATTAAGCTTTCTTCTGTGAAGCTGTTAGTCTTGAATAAAAATACACTTTCAAATTAAGTGAGGATTTTTCTAAACCTTAAATGTATTCTGGTTACAGTAATTTCTAAAGAAAACTAGAAGTATGAAAACAGGTTCTTTTAGTGTGTAACAGTATTTATGCAAGTAAAGTGTTTATTCATAGAAAATTATGTGGAAGCTAAAATAGTGCTGATAAAAGTATTTTTAGTGAAATATATAAATATAAACCATTACCTTCTTAGGGAACACTGCTTCAGCGTGTTTTTTTTCCTACAACATATAAATTCGAGTGGAAATGTGCACTCCTAGAAGAACAAAATTAACCACCCCTCCCTACCCCCAGCAAAAAAAAAAGTATGCTAGGGAATCAAGTCAATCTACTTTAGTATTTGAGAGCTTTACTATTTTAGGTTGTCTTATCTTTTCAGATGATTAATAATTCAATGTATGCTTGTGTTTTACCATGGTCAAGAAAGATTTTTACACTCCCTTCCCCCGCCTAAAAAAAAAAAAAAAAAGCTTTGGAAACTGACCCCACTTTATTTTGTAATTATGAAGTCAAAACATAACTTAGTATTACTCAAATGCTTAGTTAATTTACAGTCTTGGGGTGTTCTTAAATGCTGAAGATACTTTTTAAGTGTAATGGTGAGTTTTGTCTCCTTGACATTTCATTGCGTATTGATACTAGACTTTGTAACCTATACTATCTCTAGGAATTAAGAAACACCCACCTTACAGGCTTAAAGTGAATAATAACACATGAAACGCCCTCCTTAACACAGTTCCTGTCCAACAGAAAGCACTACAAAGATTAATTTCCTCCAAAAGAAGGAATTTGGCAAAAATAAATTGGCATAAGGGGGAAAGCTAGTATTTTTGTTAATGTTCTACACTTTTGTTCATTAGCAATATGTGAACAGCAACAAGTTATTTGAGGGCTTTCCCGCTAGGGGGCAACAGTTAAGTCTTCAGCATTTACCAGAGATTATTGAGAATAAAGGTTCTGCCTGTGCTGGAAGAGCTTCACAGTTAAAAACCAAATTGGGAACCAAAAAAAGGGGAAGTCCAAAATGTATTTATGCCCAAGTAAAACCACTATTCAACATGACCCTGGAATGAGAACTTGAAGGCCTCGTAATGGAGGGAGAACCCAGGTGTCAACTACGATGTCTGTCCGTGGTCATGTCTTACTGGGGAAGCAGCAAAAATGAAATCGAAAGTTCTGAGCTGCTCTTTCTTTCAGTCATAGGCTACTCAATCTACCCACCCCTATGCAAAATCAGATCCTTAGTGCCATGTTGCCTTCCTCCTGTACATGGAGACAAAGAATTTCATGATGCACATTTATGCTGCTTTAACTTAGGAGTAAATTGTTTTAAAACTTTTCTGAATACAAATTCAGAAAGTATGGAAAAAAAGAAATACCCCACCAGTAATCTCATTACTCAGAAAACTCCCATTCACATTTGTATTTATTCTCTCGTGAGCAACAATTTATGTATATATAAATATGTAATGTGTGTATATATATATATATATATAAAATATAATGGAACCATGTATACAATCCTATTATTATTACAATCCATGTATACAAACCATATATATACATATATATAATGGAACCATGTATATAATCCTATTTCTCTGAAACATGTATCATGAGCAGTTTCCCATATCAAATATTCTCTTTCAGCAAGATCTCCCTGTCCACATAGCCTCACTGTTTATGGAAAATCCATTATTTAAGTCCCTTGTCAAAACTGATACTTGTTTTTATTTTTGCAAATAGAAGTATTAGAACTCTGAACATGCATACCAGTTATGATGTATAAGATTTTTAGGATACATTCCTAGAAACATGGTTGCTGAATAAAAGGATATAGATATATTTAAGATTTGATAGTGTCAAATTTCCCTTCTAACAACTGAAGTTCCATCACAAGTGCAGCAGATCTTTGAATAGTGTCGTTTCATTTTAACATTGATGAGATGTCATAGGAACTTTTATTGATTAGCCTATGGTAAAATTGGTTTTGTTCTATGTTGTATCACGAGGACTTGTTGACATTGAGAGCTTACTGTATACATGATTACCCATAGCTTCACACTCACTAATGGACAGAATCTCATGATTTATCTTCGTCGATTTGAAAAATCAAAAATGATAACCCAATTTGTATTTTCATATTTCCAATCAGATATTAATTTTGATAATCTGGATGCAAGACCTTTACCAGACATGTGCTTTATAAGTATTTTCTCAGTTTGAGGCTTGTCTTTCATTCTCTTAACAGAACTTTTTGAAGAGTTCTTAATTTTCACAAAGTCCACTTTATCAACTTTTTCTTTAGTGCATTATACTGTTGATGTCATGTCTAAGAAATCTGCATAACTTATGATGACAAGGATTTTTTTTAGAAGTTTAATAGTTTCCAGTTTTTACATTTAAATCTGCTCCATTTGAGTTAGTTTTTATATAAGGTACGTATAAAATTATATATTCATTTTTCTTTGTACCTTTGCCAAAAATCAGTTTACACAGTGATAGTCTCTCTCTGAACTATTCCATTAGTTTATATGTCTATGCTATCACCCATACTGCATTGCCTTCATTAATTTAGCTTTATATAAGCAAGTAATCCAACTTTGTTCTTTTTCAAAAGTGGCTTGCTATTTTTGTTCCTTTGCCTTTCCATAACCGTTTAGAATCAGCCTGTTGACAACAAGAACAAAAACACCCACCTTAGATTTTGATGATTAAGAACTCTTGGTTGCATTGAATCCATACACCAGAAAGAGTGGAGATATTAATATTTTGTCCTGCAGTCCATGAATGCAGCATATTGCTCCACTTATATAGGCCTTTGATTTCTTTTATCAGCGTTTTATTTTTTAGTATACAGATCTTGCACATATTGATATTATCTCAAAGTTTGTGTGCGTGTGCTTTTGTAAGTGGTACTTTTAAAACTCAATTTCCCATTGTTCATTGTTAATATGTAGAAATACAACCAATTTTTGTGTATGGAGCTCGTATCCTGACAGCTTGCCAAATTCACTCATGTAGAGTTTTAAGTTTTCTGCTTGGTCATATTATCTGCAGATGATGATTATTTATAATAAATGTTTTCTTTCTCTCCAGTCTGCAGTTTCTCTTTCCAGTGCCTTTTATTTCTTTTTCTTGTCCTGCTGCACTGGTTAGACCTTCCAATCGGTGATGAAAGGAGTCGTGAGATTAAACACATCCTTCTCTAGTCACCAGTATTAGAGGGCAAGCATTCAGCATTTTGCCATTAAGAATGTTACTTGCAGGATTTTCGTAGATGGCCTTTGTCAGGCTGAGGAAATTCTCTTTTATTGCTAGTTCGCTGAGAGTTCTTAATCATGAATGGATTTGATTTTCGTCAAATTTTTTTCTACATCTATTGAAATGGTCACGTAGTTTTTCTTCATAATGTTGATGTGGTGAATTACATTGATCTTCAATTGTAGAACAAGGCTTGCAGTCCCAGAATATTGCTGATTCTTTCACTATTATTTTGTATTTTTGCACCAGTGTTTATGAGGGATACTAATCTGTAGTTTCTTTACCTTTTAATATCATTGTTAGTATAATATTGACCGCATAAAATGAGTTTTCCTCCTTTCCTATGTTATAGAAGATTGTAAGTAGAATTCATATAATTTCTTCCTTAAATGTTAAGTATAATTCACCATTGATGCCATTTAGGCCTCTTTATTGGAAGATTTTCATCTAAATTCAGTTTTTAATAGATTTGAGCATATTATCTATTCTTGAATGAGTTTTGACAGTTTGTCTTTAAAGGAGATTATCCATTTCATCTAAGTTGTCAGATTTATGAGTATTCTTTCATAAACTTTTGTCTTAACCCGGTCAGGCTGCTATAACAGTATAAACTGTTTTTTGTGGTCAAACCAAAAAGTTTATTTTGTTTATGGTTAGAAACTCCTTCCCCAACCTAAAACGAAAAAAAGTTATTTTATGTTCACTTTTTGCATTTAATGCTTTTTTATTAACTATTTTATTCATTGCATTTTCATTTCTATTAATGATGACAGAGCTACTTCATTTTAAATTTAGCAATTAACTAGAGCATTTAATCATTCTAGTTAGTATGTCAGTTGATTTTTTGATGCTTTGTATAATTACGTTGTTTCCAAATAATTTCATTTCTTTTCCAATATTGTATCTCATATTTGACTTTTCTGCTTTAATTGCAGAAATTTTCAAAATAATGCTGAACACAGTAATGCACCACATAACAACATTGCAGTCAATGACACACCGTGCATATGACAGTGGTCCCATAAGATTATAATGGAGCTGGATTTCCTGTAAGAAATGGAAGGATATGTGGTTCAGGAGAATTTTTATTCTCTCTACTGGAAGCAATATCTGTGGGCTGGGCAAGAGAGTCCCTCTCAGAGCACCCCGATTTCGAGTGCACAGACTACATCCCAGTCAGTCGCCACTGACCTGTTTCAGCACAACGGAGTCTGTCCTCTGAGTGCTGCATATTGAGGGGAACCCACAGCCCTCCCAGATCTAACATGATGGTCTTCAGGGTACATTGCTGTAAATTCTTTCTTGATGACCAAAGGTCCTGTCCAAGGACACAGGTCCACAAGAGCTACCTTAACAAATATTAAATGCCACTGCCACTTTAGAAAAAGCTTTCTGTGGTCATGGAGCCAGCCTGTTCCTATACTTCAGAAATGTTTTCAGGTTCTAATAATGTTAAAAACATGGATAAGTTTTATTTCTTCCGTCAATTCAATGCTCGAGAGAGTCCTTTGTGCCAGATAGCATCAATGAAACCAAAAACAAATTTCTAACGTCAAAATATTGAGTCCTCAGTTCTACTCCCTCTTCACATTGAGCCTCTTTTTGTGTGAGTACCACAAAGTTCCTTAATCTGACCATTGTCCAGCATCACATAGCCAAAACCCACGTCACCATGACAATGCCCTCTGTTCCTTTACCTCTCCATCGTGATTTATTCCTACTGATCCTCAAGCTACCTTTTACTCTCTCCGGGCAGTCACTATTATGCTGATCTATGCCTTACCCAGCCAGTTTCTCCTCTATGTTTTCAGTCAGGCCAACTCACATGTCTGCTCATGGAGCAGCATTGACAGCTTCGATGTTCTATATCTGACATTGTTGGACGAACACAAGGGGAAGGCTTGGGGGAGAGTGTTTATAAATCTACAGTTGTGTAGAGTAATTCTTAGGCCTTCATGTTCACTCACTACTGACAACCAGAGCAACTTCTAGTCCTGTAAGTTCCATCAATGCTCAGTGCCCTATACAGGCATATCCTTTTTAATCTTTTATACCATAATCATACTGTATTTTTTCTATGTTTAAAAACACAAACACCATTGTGTTACAAATTCCCTACAGTATTCACTGCAGTAATAAGCTGTACAGGCTTGTAGCCTAGGAGCTATAGGCTATACTATAAGCCGTAGCACATAAGTTTGTGTAAGTGCACTCAATGATCTCTGAGCATGCCAATTTTCTGATTACTGTAAAGCTGTCTCTTTCAAGTCTTAGTCAAACGTCTACTCCTCAGAGAGCTTCCTCAAGACTAAAGCTAGTGCCCTCCCCTTAAGTTAGTCTTGATCACCAACCCCCAGCCTTCTATTTTTTTCATGGCACTTGTTAGTATCTGAAGTTATGTCAATCATTCATAATTATCTGTCTCACTGAGACAGGAAGCTACAGAAAAGAAGGCTTGTCTGATTTCTTAACTGCAGTGATCTGGATCCCAAAACATGCCTGGCACTTAATAAATGCTCAAAGAATATCTTACTGAATGACTGAATAAATATATTCTGCTTTTTTGATTAGTTCTCTATAACCTTGCCCAAGCTATTTAATGCATATAAGCTTTGGATTCATTAGTAAAATGATGCTAATAATGATACTTACAAGGTTCTAGAGGATCAACTGAGGTAATATATGTACAGTGCCTAGCATAGTCCCTGGCACTAAACAGTAGCTGTTATGATGTGGGCATTTTTAATAAGATGTGGTATTTTGTAATGTATTCATTGAAGGAAATTTTCACTGGATAGAAAATTCTAGGTTTAATTTTGTACTTTTAGCACTTTGAAGAGATTCCAGTACTTTTCTGCTTTAGTTTCCAATGAGAAGTCCGCTGTGTTCTTAACTTTGTCTCTATAAATAATGTGTTGTTTTTTGCTTCTGCTTTTAAGATTTTCTGTTTATCGCTTTTTTTTTTTTGCCATGCAATTAAAATGTTCCCTAGTACTATTTTCTTCACATTTTTCCTACTTGGGGTTTTCTGAGTGTTTTGTAAGAATGGGATCATAGTTTTCATCAATTGGGGAAACTTCTTCAAAGAAATTATTTCTTCAGTAGTTTTCTCTGCTCTCCTTTAGGACTCCAATTAAAAGTATGTTAGACTTTTTGTTAATATTCCATAGGTCATTGAGGGCCTGTTCATTTTTTCCCATCATTTTTCTTTGCGTACTTTTTAAAAAATGGATTCTCTTGTTCTGTCTTCTGCGGTATACAATTAGCTGCTATACCCATCTAGTGACTATTTCATTGCAGATATTTTTTTTCTCTAAGGGTTCTATTGTTTTTTTAACTTTCCATTTTTCTCATTTTTTTAAAAAAATCTTTGAGCATATTTACAGTAACATCCTTGTCTACTAATTCCATGATCTTTGTCATTTCTGGGTTCGTTTCTATTGACTTATTTCCCTCTTATTATGGCTCATGTTTTTCTGCTTAGCATATCTAGTAATTTTTTTTATTAGTTTCTGGACGTTTTGAATCATAGTGAGTGTATATTGTTGAACATCTAAATTTTGTTTCCTTTTCTTAAAGGATATTGGGATTTGTTTTGGCAGTTATTTGTAGTTCATCTCTTCAAGACTTGTTTTTATTAAGCTGCATGAAGTTGGCCATAGTGTCCAATATGTCCAATATGGTAGCCTCTAGCCATATTTTGACTGTTGAAGTTTCAATATAAATTATTTAAATGAATTAAAGTTAAGTAAACTAAAAATTCAGTTCCTCAGCCACACTAGACATATATCAAATACTCAACAGCTGCACATGGCTAGTAGTGACTGTTGGAAATCATTAGTGTAGAATATCTTTGAGATAGTTTGGACCTACACTAAGACATGACCTTTCTGGGGTCTCTACTGGGTGTTAAATGAGAACACTCCAATCTGTCTTATCAGAACTTAAATATACCCCTTTCCTGGATGATTTCCATCCCTGGAAATTGTTCATCTTGCAATTCCCCAGACATTCTTTGCTTGTGGAGTTTCACTTTATGCTTGCATGGCTTAGTATCAAAGAAAGTATAAAAGGGATTAATGTGCAGATTTCTTTCTCATGCATTGGTCCCTTCTCTCTAGAACTCTGTCCAACAACTTCCAGTCATCTTACTTCCCTGAACTCAGACCTGTCTCTTCATATCATCAAGTCTGCCAGACCCTGCTTTTGAGTCTCTTTCCTGCTATGGTCCTCACTTCAAGTAGAAAGCCAAGGTAGGGCTTGTTTGTTTTCTTTCATGTATCAAAGTACTATTCTTCCTACTGTGCAAAATCTGAAAACCTCTGTTCTATGTATTTGATCCAGTTTATTAGCTGTATATTGTCAGAAGGTAAGTTTAGTCCCTGTTATTCTGAAATAACTGGAAGTGGAAGTTGTTTCAAAAAATTTTTTTAAAATTTTACTTCCTATCCTAGTGACTTATCCAAAATATCATAGATTTACTTAATATTTCTATCACTATTGCACATGATAATGAAATTATACACTAATTTTAGCAAGACATTCAACTTAAATAGTTATATCTAGGTTCTAACTTTTGTCTAGAAATTTCTTAGACACCATTTCAATCAGTGATGCATTCTTTACTTGTGTTTTCCCATATATATACAATTTTAACTGCATATTTCTTTTATATTTAGACACCTAGATATAAAGTCTAATTCATAAAGAAAATCAAAACCTCCCAGATAAGGGGATGACTATGTATTTTAGTGCAAATTGTGGACAATGAAAATAAATTTGTAATATGTTAACACTGGAATGTGAAGGAAGGTATATATATCTTCAAAAGTTGCAAACTCATTTATTTTAATCACTCTATCACTTTGTTCATTTTAAATATATTATAAAATGATATATAATAAATTCATTTTCTATTGCTTTTAAGCAAATCACAAATTTAGAGGGTTAAAACAACACAAACATCATCTCACAGTTCTGTAGGCCAGGTGATCTTGGCTGGTTTCTCTGCTCCAAATCTCACAATGCTAAAATCAAAATCATTGATTCCTTGGGAGAAAAAGGAAGGTAGGGGCAAGTGAGAGAGGTTTAAAAGGGCACTAGGGAAATGTTGGGGTTGATGGACATATATATTGATTATGATGATGGTTTCACAGTATACACATAAGTCCAAAGTTATCAAATGGTGTAGTTATAATTGCGTGGTTTGTAGTATGTCAATTATTGTGCAAAAAAAAAGTTGTTTCAAGTAAAAAAATCCACAACCAAGGCCTCTCTTTTGGAACATGCATTATCTTAGGAATGCTATTCTTAGGTAGAAAAGGTCAGCTAGCTGATAGAATTGCATAAATTATGGTAATAGGACCCATAATGAGCAGTAAATCTACAGCTGTAGGATTGAGACCAAAACAAATATGGGGATTATGCTAACATACTGTTGTAGATTATATTATTGTTCTCTTCACCTTCCCAGAATTGATTCCTTTTGCAACGTGACTTTGTGGTTGGCTATCTGACTTGCTTTGGCCAATGGAATGTGCCTGGAAATAATAGTTCAGAGCTACCTCTGCTCACTCGTTTTCTTTCATCATTATCAGAGAAACATGCCCTGGCCAACCCATGGTCCAAAGAGGATGACAGACAGGGGAGCAGAGCTGTACCGTCTTTCACCTTAGAACTAAATCCATCTGAACTAAGTCTATATTAACTAACCTTCAGATGCATGAGAGAGAATTTATGTTTCTTGTTTAAGCCAGTGAATTGGGGTGATTTACTATGAAGCATGATTTGGCAGTAGCTATAGGATACATATACTATGATGTATGAACTCTAACAATATTGAAATGAATAATGAACAGAAGTTAATTGTAGTAGGGAAAAGCGAGAAAAGAAAGAAGATTGGGCAAATATGCCACCTTATTTCTATTCATTGAATTTATCATATTAAGTTAATAAGTTGAGTGATAGATGTACAGTATATCTAAAATGACAAGTAAATATTAAGAGGGAGTATGATCAAGTAAAAAATGAGTGGTTGAGGGAAAGGAATTATATTAACCATTATTGTGAAAGAATAGGAATTATTAATATAATTATTAATACTTCATTATTGTTCCTTTCTGGGCATTAAGAGAAACTATCTAAATAAATGGAGATTAAATGAATTACATAATATACAGTTATAAAGGGAAATAATTGAACAAAAATAAAAATTTCTAAGTTTTAAGGTGAAATATAAAACGAATAGACCCATAGTGAAGGACATTTTAAGATATTAAATGGAAGACATGATATAAATAACAATATTAAATCCAAATACATTAATAAATATAAATGTGTTAAACTCCCCTATTAAGAGAAAAAAAATCTGACTAGACCCTAAAACAAAGACTACTTTTTGCGGTTATCAAGTGACATACCTAATAGAAAGTGACTCAGAAAGGTAGAAAATTAAAAGAATAGGTAAAGATTTATCGGGATGTTGCAATTAAACAAAACACCACCACCAACAATAATAGAACCAGCATCATGATTTTAATATCAGACAAGGTTCACGGAGGCCAAAATTATAACCACTTCACATGATAAAGAGGCAGTTGTTAATATTTGCATCAAATAATGAAGCAACTATAGTGAAAGGAGAAGAAATAGAAACATATTAAGAGTAAAAGATATTAATTGACATTAAATGACATTATTAAGGTAGTTCCAATCGATACATCAAATCTGATACCCTGAACACAGAAGTTACACCTTCTTTTCAAATACTCATGGAACATTCCCCAAAAGGAACCATAAATTAGGCCTCAGAAAAAACCTAAGATGAATCTGCAAACTGGAAATACTACAAAAATATACTCTGACCAGGGAAAAATTCTTAAATATACAAATAATGAAAGAATGAAATAAGATGGAGAGTGATAGGTACTAAATACAAGGATTCTTTTTGGAGTGACAAAAAATGTTCCAAAGTTAGATTGTAGAGCTGGGTGTATAACTCTGCATATAATAAAAATACTGAATTGTGAACTTTAAAAGGATTAATTATAGTATGTAAACTATATCTAAATTAAGCTGTTAAAAAAGAGTTCAGAATAATACAATTAAGAAGAAGCAATCTAATTTAGGTCAATAAAATAGATAAACCATTAGGTAATATAATCAAGAAAAAAAACAGAGGACAAATAACACAAAATGAGAAATAAAGATAACATCCCATAAAGCAGAGCTAACCTCCCTAAAAACACTATGTCTGTATGTTTTCTTAGGGAAACCAAATCCTTAAAATAACTTCGACTTCACCTACTTATGACCATAGAAAAGGAAACTTTCTAATTATTTTTTTATAAAATGAGCATAAGATTATATCAAAACTCAGAAAAGATTAGGAAATGTTGACGGTAATTTTGAAGAAGCAACTTTTTTATTTAAGAAAAATAAGGGGGGGATATCGTTGTCTAGATGGGAAAACAACTTTGTAAACATGTCAATTATCCCCCAATTAATCTATTAACTGAATACATTTCTGAACAAAATCTTGAATTTGCAATGGGATTTGACAGATCAATCCTTTAAAAAATCTTTTTAGTATGAAAATTTTCAAATATATTCAAAAGTAGATTAGTTTAATGTACCCATCACCTAGCTTCAGTAATTATCAACACATGGTCTATCTTGGTCTAGTCAGTTTATAGTTCATCTGAAGAGTAATTAAACAGTCATGAAAATTGTTAGAAAGACAAATGAGGAGACACTTTCTCCAATAGTTATCTAACAGAGCCATTCTAGAAAGGCTCGTGACAGACTCACCTTTTTGTGGGAATTTAGAACGTGATAAAGGTGCAATTTCTTATCAGTGTGGAAAGGATGACTTAAAACCTAAATATTGTTGAGTCAATTAACTACTCAATTAGGAAAAATTGAGTTAAGTAATTTATAACAATCGAAAATAAATTTCAAATTTATTAAGGGTCGAAATATAAAAATTAAATCTAAGAAAATTAGAAAAATGTAAGAAATAGATTCATAATCATCTTGGTGTGAGGGGATTCCCGTCATATAAAAGATAATAGATGTGATTCCGTGAAAATTTTAAATGTCTGCGGAGTAAAACAAAGTTAAAAGACAAATGACAGACAGAGAAAAATATATGCCACACATAAATCGGACTGAAGAAACTGGACAACGTTACAGGGAGACATGAAGTAGGTGGAGTGTTTGGAACATAAAATAGTTTAGTGTCACCCACATATAGGAAACATGGTTTCACACGTCATGTCTCAGGTATAAGTTAGGATTTGGGTGATTGTTTTATGCTTTCCTGAAATATTCCTTTATTCTTTTTTACAACGATCACATGTTACGTTTGTAATTAAAATTTTTGAAATTCTTTTAACAACTAAAAAATCTGGTCTGCCTTACATCGTTAATGTTTCACCAGTTTTATTTTAGGTTTAATGACGGAGAGGCACTGGGGTCTTTGCTTCCTATGTGTCACCACCAAACCTATTACAGAAGTGAGTCCTTACAGATATTAAAAAAAAATGCTCACGGATGGATAAAACAATGTTTAACTCGTAGGTGTGGGCGAACTGGGTGCCAACACATGAACACCTTACACTTCCTCATTACACAGTTCTCCCTATCCTGCATCCCAGTTCCAGTGGCATAAGTCACTCCATCCTGCCAGTACAAGTGACACGCAAGAACTCATTCCACGCGCGCGCGTCAGCGTGTCTCCCGCGTCTTCACGTCTGGAGCCCGTCTGGGAACGGCCCCGCTCCACCCGGTCGCTTGTTGTGTTGTCGTCACGTGGTCGAGGCGGGCCCTGACGTCACGGGCAGGGGAGGGACTGCGCAGGCGCAGAAAAGGGGGCGGGGGACTCGGCTTGTTGTGTTGCTGCCGGAGAACCGGAGACAGTCTAGCTGCGGCCACAGCTTTTCCAGCTGCCCGACGATGTCGTCTCATTTAGTAGAACAGCCTCCGCCCCCGCAAAACAACAACAACAACTGCGAGGAAGGGGAACAGCCTTTGCCACCGCCAGCCGGCCTCAATAGTGAGTGCGGGGCGGGCGGGCTGGGTGAAGGAGATGGGGGAGGAGGAGCTGCTCTGGCCGCCGCCGCCAGCTCCGCGCGGGAGGGTGCGAGAGCAGGAGGTAGCCCATTGGTCTAGGCTGAGGATGTGCGGGTGACTGACGGCTCTCGTCAACTGTCGGGGGAGAGCTCCTGTCTTCTTCTGGGCCCGTCCCCCCTTCCTTCTGGGGTCTTGGGTAGGGGGCTGCTTGAGTTCGCTGTTGGGGAGGACAGGTGACTGGGAAGAGAAGCGGGACCGCCCGACCCCACCTGTGCTGGGCCCCTGAGCGGAGCCAATCGGGGCGTGGAGGGGCGGGCCTTGGAGCGCTGGGAGGGAGGGTGGGCGGAGCGGGCCGCGGAGGGGACGTGGGCAGGGATGGGGACGTGCGGCGGGGACGCCAGGAGATGGACGCGGGCTGCTGGCCGATGGGAGGGGGCGGCCGAGGGACAGGCGGGAGGTCAGGTGTGCGGCCGGGCTTGGCCTGGCCTGGCTGACCTCACCTCGCTGGGTCGGCCTCTCTCCGGGGCTCGGAACGTGAGCCCTCTGGTCGCGTTCCTTTGTTACCACAGGCTGGTCAGGAAAATTATTTGGTAATTTAGTGGTTACTTGTATCACGTGGGGTGGGAGGGGGTGAGGAAGCGATGGTACTTTTTTTTTGAAATGTTTCAGAGTTGCTTAAGTGATTTTTTTTTTTAAACGATGAGGCTATGTGACCTGTAAACCGGTTTATGAACAAACAGCCTCTTGAACCATACAGGATTGCACAAATCACAATCACGGAGTCTGGGGCAATGAATTTTCTGAAACGGAATTAAAAACATTCATACCCAAGGGGGATTGAAAGTTAATGGCAATATTGAATTACCACCAACTACAGTTGCTTTTCATAACATTTTGGTACTCAGACATCTTGTCCTAAGGTTATTCCCAGATGTCTTTAAAGCTCAGAGCCTTGGAAAGGTTTTGCCTAACCTTTCTGTAATTCCTCTCATGAAAGAGGTGGTTGGGACACTTAGCATATGGCCAGAAGAAACTGTTTAGAAATCGTTTGGATGCTTAAATGACATGTAAAGGTATTGCGGTATCTTTCATAAAAGGGAGGTGTTCCAGTATGGTCTAAAAATTGTTTTAGGGAAGAGAATTCTCCCTTGATGGGCATAGAATTTGAGCATTTTAAGATGTTTTCATTGCTCATTGCCACTGTTCCATGTTTTCATGGATAAATTACTTAAATGTTGACTTATTAAAACTTCTGGTGTCGTGTTCTAGAATGTAAGACATTGTTTCCCACAGTAAATTAGGATTAACTTATGTGTCTATATGTGTTATTTGCTTCACATATTAATATGTATTTTTAAATTATTTACTCTTGTTTAGCATATTTTTTGCAGCATAGGATTTTAGAATGGCAAGAGACTTTAGAGCTAACTGTTACTTACCAGTAAAGAAACAGGTCTAAAGTGCGTTGTCCAAGTTTACAGCTGGCTGGGACCTAGAGCTGAGGTTTTTACTTTGACCCACTCTAGTGCTCCTTGCAGGACATTTCTTTTCAGTGGCCCAGAATCCCGATTGTGTGTTTCTCATTCTCTCAGTGTGTTATTCCACCTAATGTAATGTACAGAGGTGAACTGCCTCTCCGTCTCTTTTTAGTATACCATTTCTTAACTGTACTCAGTGTTTTCCTGTGATACTTTTAAGTTAGCTATTTGGTTAGTATGTGTATACATTTTCACAAGCAAAGGAATTTTGATTTTCCTTTGACCATTTAACAAAAAATTGGGTTGAGTTATATGTGATTGTTTATTTTATATCTGTGTCCGACAGACCTATGAGCTATTTGATGTCCTTAGCCAAGCAGTTGCAGCTACGTTTATGTTCACTCTTAAGTAGAACAATACTCAGCTTGTGCGTGATAGCAAAATGTTGCTTTGGGAAAGCTGCTAGATAGAAAGTATTTTATTTGGGGTAGGGTGAACTTTTAAGTTACTGAAAAGCTTTTAGATTGTGCCATATTTAATTACTCCCCTCTTGCCTTTTACTGTTTTTTTTTTTTTTTTTTTTTTTTTTAGCTCATTATACAACACTGGACTGAACAAAACAAGAAGCTTTATTGATTCTTTCAAGTGATGTTGGGGCACTGGGCAAACCAACTTATTCAGGCATTAACATGTACTGTCCAAATTGCTGATAAGTTGAAGTTTTTTGTCGGGTAATTTGCACAACTGAAAAACAGGAGGTGAACTCATTGTACAGATTATTTCTGCCTTGAGATTTTATCTTTAGTTCATGGGTCAAAGCAGAGTTTTAACAGCAAATTATTGAAATATTTGGAATAATGAAACCTTTCTCTCCTTTCTCTGATTTTTTTTTTTTTTTTATGTTTGCCATCGTAGGAAAGTTCACTTTCATTACAAATTAGTGGACAAGTATCTAAACTACTTCCAAAGCTAAAAGGGTATTTCCAATTTCCAGTTGTTTTATTTTTAAGAAAACTATTAAGTTATTTGTATAGGACATTTATGTCATAAAAATCAGTAGGTACTACAAGGAAATCAAAGTAGTAGTATAATTCTTGTTTAATGTAAGAAGCACAGCCTTTTTTTTTTTTTTTTTTTTTTTTTTTTAAACATCTTCTACCATGATGTTCTTGCTTCCCTAGCATGGCAAGAGTCTTTTAAGGTTATGACATGTGAAACTTCACTGCCTCATAATACTGTTTTAAATACATACGTAACTAGTGTCTAAGTACCTACTAGTGCAAAAAGACCAACTTTTTTATAAGAATGTCTGTGACTGTTTATGGTCTGGATTCCAGCATCAGGTACTTGAAATAAATTAAAGGCTTTAAGGAATGAAGATAAGACATAATGAAATGTGTAACCAGGTTAGGGTCAGAGTGACATGTGAGGCCTTGAAAACTTGTGTACGGGGCAGGGGGAGATTAGAAATAGTACTCGTCTTCATTTACTCCTTCCACCACCTCCCAGGTTTCCCACTCCCCATCTTGCAAGAAGATCTAACTGGCGATTATAAAACTATAAAGTGTGTATACAGCATACAGTCAAAAATATAATCACAATCACTGGACCAACCTTCACAATGTGCTGTATTAGAGAATGTCAGAGCATGCTTCTCTGAATCTCTTAGCGATTCTCAAAGACTTCAGCTAGAAAATATCTCATGTATTGTGTATATGTGCAATCTGGCATAAGAGAACAATTTTCAATTTGTAAGTAGGCTTTTAATAAGAGCCTGCAGTTTTTAAGTTTAAAGCTTGATTATTAGGAAGAGAATTTGCTTTGAGATTTTATCCTACTTTGTGTTACTTGGACAGCACAATCCTCATATCTTACGTTGTTTCCTTTCCAAGTAAAAAGGAATTTAGGATTGGTAGAATTAGAACATCAAGAAATTTTGAGGCTGTAAATCAGGAGTCAACTAGGTGATGAGAAAAAGGCATGTGTAGTTCATCTATTGAGAAAGACAAGTTTGCTTTTTTTCCTATTTTTCTCAAAAGATGAAGCTGATGTATAGTCTCTTAATTATCTGTGTGCGTAACTTTCTCTGCAGTACTGTTTTTTCCATAGATGATGTTTTTGGAAGATAATTATTGAGTTAAAGGAAATTTACCTTTTTAAGGCTCTTAATATATATTACCATATTACCCTCCGTTGAAGCCTTGATTTTAATAACATAATATTAGAAACAATAATTTGGGTAATGGTTAACCATTGCCATTTGGATTATGGTTAAAGTATGGTATATCTTCATAATGGGATGCAAGGCAGTTGTTTAAAGGAATGAAGTTAAGGCAGTACGTATTGACATTGAAAGACATCTATCTACAAGTTAAGAAACTCTACTTATAGAAAAATACGTACAATACAATTCCGTGTTCTTGTAAAAGCTCTAGAAGTTTATGAAAGTTATAAAAGTGATTTCCTTTTGGATAGGAATGTGAAATTGGGAGGAGAGGTATTTTTAATTTATGTACTGATGTTTGCATTTTTAAGAAATATCATTTTTCTAATAAATACTTTTTACAAGATAGAGTATAATTATAATAGCTAACATAGCACTTGCCTCATACTAGGCACCTGTCCTATGCTGTATTTATTTCATCCTCCTAACAACACTATGAGGTAGATAATTATTATCCGTACTTTACGGATGAGAAAACTGACAGGTCAAGGGTGTAACAACTATAAGTGATAGAATGGGAGTCTGGTTTCAGGCTGTGCTCTTAACCACTATACTAATATATGCCAAAAAAAATATTGTCTGCCTTAAGTAGAAATGCCTTCAGTTAATGCTGAGTGTTTAAGGCAATTAACAGAGATTACTTTACTAAGCTTTTCTAGGTATGTCTTCTCAAGTACCTAGACTATGATTGCTTACATATTTTTAATGCAGGAAATAGAATTGGTTTGGAAATCTTTCAAGAAAGTAAGGTGCAAAGAATCCGATATTTTTTCCTCTTTGATCGGCTACTTCAAGTTAACATCAATTGTATTTATGGAAGACTGGCTTCTGCAGAGACCCACTGGGAACTCCTGGTTCCTTCGTTGTGCTTCTGCCAGAGCAGCTCCAGCCTTTTATTTGTTTCTGTTTATCTTATACATCGGGCTTCTGTACAAGAAGGATTGGTCCTATTGGTTTGAAATAAGTTTGAAAATGCTAGAAACAGTGCGAGTTGAAAAGAACAGTTTATAATATACCTCTCTCTTGCTCTGTCTCTCTTTCCATTTAAAATATTTTGTAGAGCTCTGAATTTAGGGATGCTTTTGGAATGTTTCTTAGACACTCCAGAGGCACTCCAAAGATTTAGTTAAATTACCTTCAGTGTTAGAGCTATCTTAGCTTTGCTAAATGAGTTTGTTAATCCATATTGAGGTCTGTCTAGCCTGTGTCCATTTTTGTGTGTATATAGAATGAGACCATGTGTTTGGCAGTATAGTCCCAAAGAATTGGTGCTGATTATGGCACTGTGACAGCCCCAGGACTGCCTTAAAAGGAAAGGAAGGATAGAGTAACTTCAGTTTTATTTAGCAAACACATTCTAAGTACTTTACAAATTAAAAACTTTTAACTGGTGTGTAACTGGGTGTCTACTGTTTACTAGATACTTATGTTCCTATATTTAATCTTGACATCAGCCCTGGGAGGTAGGTACTATGTTATCATCCGTTTTACAACTAGGTAACTCAGGGTTGGAAAGTCAGGTAGATAGTAAGGGGTGGGGTCAGTTTTCCAGCCAGGTCTGCCTTTGAGCTTTTCCTTCACTTAAAGGTAATGTTGAGTTCACGTCTAGATCTGGAATAGTCATCACCTCATTTAAATGTCTTTAGGTTTTTAGCCTCTTTTGGTAAATATTCTTATTTACTGATGGAAGACTGTTCAGCCATAGAACTCCTTCTAATACTTCTGCTGAGGATTAGAGGAATGGCCCCATCAACCTGCTTGATTACATTTTCTAAAACAAAATCTATAAGGAATGGAAATTAACGAAAAAAATATACTATCTCTTTTTGTTGTGAAGTTGGCTCATTAGCTACTGTTACCAATTGTTATTCAAATTAAAACACCTTAATGTGTTCAGCAAACTCTTTGAGCCAGTAAATATTTTCAAGACCCAACCAAATTGCCAGGGACACATCCCCTTTCATGTGGCTCCATCCCCTTCGGCTGTTCCCCTGAGAAAACGTCAGTGTCTCCTGTAGCAGGTCTGCAGTTGTTTCTCCTCCCCCCAAACCAGTGAGGCTTAATGAAAACACTAGAAAATAGGAACTTGTGGGAGAGAAGAGAGAAAAGACAAGATCACAAGGTATGTTTAGTGCATAAAGAAAGAAAAGAGAGAGTGAGGTAAAGAGGAAAGGAAAAAACTAATTTGTGGGATATAGGTAAATCTTTTTTCAGAATTTTTAGGGTTATCACTTGATTTAGTTGAGAGCCAGCTGCATTGATTTTATGCTCCAGATTTGTATACAAATTGAAAGTTATCGATTGCATTTAAGTTTCTTCTCTAGGTGGTTCTCAATTTTTTGTGCTAATTAAAATATAGTGTTAACTTATTTAGATGACTATGAAGTTTTTAGGTCATGTTTATTTCATTTGTGGAGAAGATACAACTAAATAGCTGAAGTAGACTATAGAAAAAGATATATATATATAGAGAGAGATATATATAGATATATATATAGAGAGATATATATATAACTAAAATATTAAAGGTAAGTAACCTGCCTAGAAATAAAGTAGCTCTTTATTTCTTGAAAAGCAACTTAAAAGTTTTCAGTAAAGTATTTATTGTATTTATAAACTCTGCTTTAACCAAAGAGGAAATCATCAGAAAGACATGTTTTCTAAGATACTGGTTTTAGAGTTTCAGCTTCTTGTAAATTGGTTGATTGTGTGAGCTATTTCAGGAACAGAACTATATAGATTTGTAGACTTTTATTGTTCCTTGTTTATTTTTTTCAGAATACTTTTTGCATTTGGTTTGAGGCGAGTCAGACTTCTTATCTGAATTTCCCATATTCACATCTGTGTGCATATGACAGATTTCGGTCCTGCTGTGGTTAACTTAAGTTATCTGGCTTGTTCAACAGGTTCCTGGGTGGAGTTACCTATGAACAGCACCAATGGCAATGATAATGGCAATGGGAAAAACGGGGGTCTGGAACATGTCCCTTCCTCATCTTCCATCCACAATGGAGACATGGAGAAGATTCTTTTGGATGCACAACATGAATCAGGACAGAGTAGTTCAAGAGGCAGTTCTCATTGTGACAGGTTAGTGAGATCTGCATTTCAGTAGAATTCAGGAAACACGGGTTACGAGGTTAATTCTCATTAGAAAAAGTAAGTTGCTTACATCTTCATTTAACAAAATAAGATTCTTGGTTCATTGTAGCATGTGTATTTAAATCAGAGAACTAAGCGACAAGTACTTGGGTGCCTACTGGTTTTTCCCAGATTAAATCAACTTCCTTATCAGATTGTATCATTTTTAGATGTTTATCAGTTTAAAAAGTCAGTGGCATAAATGTTTACTTATAGAATTAATTTTTCTCCCATTTTATATGTTCTGGTTTCACAGGTCACATTTTGCTTTGAATATAGTTATCTCTGTGTATATCTGTCCTCTCTTCTGGATTGTGAGGCTACAAAAGGCACGAGTCATGTTTCATCTCTTTTGTACTCTCATATTAATGTGCTGGCGTGTAGTAGACACTCAGTGAATGTTTGTGTTGTAGGAACTGCAAGTTGATTCAAGTTATAGCAGTATTTATACGGTGGAAGCACCAACCAAGTTCTGTAAAAGATAGTTTATTTTGAAGACCATTCCATTTCCTCAGCAAGTTTTATTTCAGACGTCATTTTTCTATATTTGAGTTAAGAGACCGAGTTCCGCTGATAAAGGACTGCTATGGTGAAAGAGTAAGAATATAGAGATATGTATGAGTAGAATGAAACCGAGCTGTTGGTTTATTTTTTAATATAAGTGTCTCTTTTTTTCAGAGGGACTAGATGTTAAATTACAGTGATATGTTGAACAATTCTTAGACCAGTGGCAGCCATACTGATAGCATTCTGGGGTATGGATGATCTTCTGGTTAATTAAGAGTTAACAGATATCAGCCCTGTAAAAATGCAAATGCACAGGAAAAAGATTAAGGAAACATTTTAAAAAGTAACAGCAATTGTCTCTAGGGGATGGAATTACGGATTTTTCTTCTGAATATTTTTGTATTTTGTAAAAATTGTGTATATAATATAGCACATATTATTACTTATCAGAAAAAGTATAAAAAGAGAAACAGTTAAATCTTGTTTGAAATTCTTGTATGTCTTACGATCCACTGATGTTACCAGGGCAATAGTGGACTGGTTTGCCAGCTCTGTGACACACTGTGCACCCCACCATGCCATCTCGTCTCTGACTTGCCCCTGTGCTTCTTAAGAGCCTGGGATGACTCTAGTCATAAGCAGAAGCAGAACAGATGGCTCTTTTCTGAGCAGCTTGCCATTGATTCCAGTAGCTACAGCATTCGTCTGTCTTTCAGAATTAAGTTTATATTATACAGGCCGACCTTGGAGATACTGTGGGTTTGGTCAGATCACCATGATAAAGCTCGTATTGCAATAAAATGAATCGTAATCTTTTTCCTGGTGGAGAGTCTTGCCTGTAATTTGTAAAAAATGCAATGTCTGTGAAGTACAATAAAGTGAAGCACAATAAAAATGCAAAAAAATAAAACAAAATACATTGATGGGTGTATGAAATTTTCTTCTCTTTATGGGCCTGTTGATAAGAGTTTTTCTATACACTCAAGTATATATGACCATTGATCATTGATACCAGTGTACCCCTTAACCTCCTGTTCACTTGGTGCTATCACTGAACAGAGAAAAAGTCACCTGCTTGCCTTTCTGGTCATTTTATTTCATTTATGGTAACAGTTATCTTTGTGACCGAATTCACCTTCCCCTGATTGTGTTTAAGTTGACTTTCTAAAGACGTGAAGTGAGTTATGGCAAGTGTTTTTGAACACTTTCCTATCCCTCAATCTCTGTATCTTCAGGCTCTGGGTTACAGGTCATCTTTCAGAGGAGTCCTAGAATTCTAGCTCAGTAATACTCTTCTTGGACATAACACACTTTAACGTTTAAAAGTGTCTTCAAAATTCATGTCATTTTAATTGGCATGAACGTCTGTATTTGAAGTTGTTGAGAAGTGTTTCTTATAGATGGAGAGGTTTTAGGATTGTTGGATATTGGTCCCAAAGCTAATTTATGTTTGCTTCTATTTAAAAATGATTCCATATTTTTCTGTCACTGTGGTAGTTGTTAGAAGATAACCTTATGTGTTTTGCTTTGTGTTCCACACTTTTGTAGTTTTCAACACTAGATTCACCCAGGGAGATTTTAAAAATACCAGTGCACAGACCCCAGCCTTGAAGATCCTTATTCTCTTGTCACGGTGGGATAGAAACATGAGAATATTTCGAAAGATCCTAACATGAGCCAGTGTTGAAGCTCTCATGCATTCCAAATTGTTAGGAGTGGTAAACAGTTTACGAGTGAAGCGTTTAGTGTTTTTCTGAATGAGACGGGTACCAGTGGTAAAGCAGAGTGTAGGAACAGAGTAGTGCTCCTCGGATTCTCAGCTTTGTCATGCTGCTGCCTTGACCTGGTCATGGCTGTCTAAAGCTGACCCTTAATTTGATCTCTCATTGTGAACCCAACCGAATTATGAGCATAATGACAGTAAGCTGAGGACAACAAGAGTGCTTTGTTCTACTTGGTTCCTGTGCTATAGCCTGAGATTTCTAGTTCAAGACAAAAATTTTCTAAACGCATTAACATGTTTGTTTGATACAGAACCAGCTTTTCTCTTTTTCTGTCCTCATTTAAGGATCTCCCGTGTCAATTATAATAGTCTCGTCTCCTAGGCATAATCATCTGATACTTTTCTGGTGATCTTAATATTTTTGAGTCAGTCTCACCAACATCTCTATATGTTAACAGTGTACACATGCTCTTGATAATTTTAATAGTTAATATCTATTCTTTTGAGCAAATGAAGCCTGGAGCATTTTTTCATTCCTATTTGAATTTAGATTTTGGGGAGTGGGCTGTGTAGTGAAAGACCTAGATACTTGCTGTGGTTACACAAGGAATCATTGATAAAGCTAAGAACAGAACTTAGCACATTGTATTCATCTATTATATGAAGTACAGTTAATGATCATGTGTTTTTGTCTAAAAATTTATTTAAATTTTTGTAGTTCTGGGACTGTATCTTGTATTTTTCATTAAAGATTATATATTCATATGTAAGCTAATCTAATTCTCTCTGAAGCAGATATTTCTGAAGGAAATAGAATAGTGGTTCTCAAACTTTTTGGTCTCTATGCTCCTTACACTCCTAAAAATAATTGTTATCCTTAGGTGTCCCAAAGATCTTTTGCTTATGTGGGTTATATATTTTGGTATTTACCATATTAGAAATTAAAACTGAGAAATTAATTTATTCAATAATAACTCATCACATTTTAACATAAATAACTTTTTAAAAATGAAAAATAACTTTTCCATAACCAAAACAATTAGTAAGACTAGTGGCATTGTTTTAATTTTTGCAAATCTCTTTACTATCTGGCTTAATAGAAAACAGTTGGATTCTTGTCTGCTTTTGCATTTGATCTGTTGTAATATCACACATCATGGGGCCTTTGGAAGACCTCAATGTACACTCATGAGACAATGAGAATGAAAAAGGCAAATAACTCCTAATAGTATTATGAAAAGAATTTTAACCTCGAAGTTCCTTTGAATGAGTCTTTGAAAACTTTTCACGCTTCGAGAACTGCTGGCGATGAATTATTTAATGATGAAAGAACTTTGAGACAAAGAACCCCCAAACTAGGTTTCTGAATTTAAGGATCATTAACCTGTATTGGAAAAAAAGTAAAAGTAAGAAAATGTGACAGTGTTGTGTGTTTAGGTAACATTTCCTATGTAAAGTTATCTCTGTGAAGGAGTTTATCATCAGAACATTTTGGGAGTAAGAGTGTCCAACTTCATTTTTTCTTGTATGGGGTTATGATATACTTTCTGACTTACTGCCTTTTCAAAGCCATACTATTGTAACTTTTAATTTTCTGATTTCCTGTAGAGGCTAATTTATTTGACAAAATGAAAATGAAAACTAATGGCAAAATTCTTCTCTTCTAGCCCCTCCCCACAAGAAGATGGGCAAATTATGTTTGATGTGGAAATGCACACCAGCAGGGACCATAGCTCTCAGGTGTGTGTGTATGTTAATTTATTTTTCTGATTTACAGTAAATAGGGAAAATGCAAAACTATGTTTTGCTAAAATGTATTAAGAATAAGAAGACTTTAAAAATTAGTTTGAGCCTATTTTAAGTTATTCAGTTTCTGATTTTGGAATTTATGTAGTCCTTGTACTCCTTTACAACTCAGAATTTGGGGACCCAGCACCCTAAAATAATTAGAAAATGTTTGTCTATAATATAGCAGTCCACTATTCCAGGCTAGTTTCTTGAGTTTATAAATAGCAACCGAAGATACACGTCTTATTTAAAGTCACAAAATAAAAAGGAAGGTTTTGTAGAACCAGGTATTAAACTTTTTTGGTGTCCAGAATGAAAGCAATGACTTTTTAGATGAATTTCAACAGCCAAGATAAAATTTATCTAAATTATGTGGGTTTCTTAAGTTAAAGAAATAATTATAGTCTATTAGGAGTTAATGTTGGAAATATAGATGGATATCATATTGGAAGCTTATAAAGGCTTATATTGTGAAATTTATGATAAGTAAATAATGGTTAATGATTTAGAATGTTCCTAGCCAGCCCTTTATTGATGTGCCACATCACCTAAAAGTGTCAAGAGTGCAAGGAACCATTGTCTTTTTCTTCTTTGTTAAGGTACTTGAAGAATATATGTGAGTGAATGTCTAAATGAATTCTCACAAAATCTTTGTTTTGTGGGTTTCTCACAATATAATGCCCCAAACCCTTTCACTAGAAATGATTTGCTTGTTATCTTGGATCTACCCCGTATTCTTTCTGTGTCAGTAGGCCGCATCATTTCTCCCTACTTTGACTATGCTCTATTTGTGCTGTTCTCTGAAACCGAGAAAATATATGGGATTGAATACAAATTTATTTTATGATGAACTTTATACCTTGTAGTAGCAAGGCCCTCATGTAGGACGATAAGATGTCTGACGAGAATTGTTGAATTGTTGGCTTCCGTATGTCAGTTTTGCCAGGTGCAGTAAACTGTAACAATGAAAAAGAAAGTGTATAACGTTTCCATGGCAAAAATGTTCTAAGGAATCTTAAGATAGAGAAATGAAATTAATTCTTCGCTGCAGTCTTTCCTGAGGGAAGATGTCCCCAGTCCATATTGTCTTTTGTACAGACAAGTTGAAAATCTAGATTAACATTTTCCAAAACGTGTTGAATAAGGTAGTTCTGAAGTCAGATAAGTGGAAAATAATGCAGTGCCTGGGCTCTCTCACTGCCCCCCTTAAGTCACAGCGCACAGCATATTAAAAGCTCTGACAGTTCCTACAGTAAAGAAATATGTTTGTTTAAACCATATATCTCCCAATTATTTATTTGACCTCCCTTCCCGTCCGCATACACTTTTTTCTCTTAATAATCTACCTAATAACCTAATGGAATTCTTTGATAAGTGCTGTCCTGCCTAGCTCATGGAATGGCAGGTATACAATTAGGTTTAACTGATAATTGAATTTTAAGTGATTTCTAGAGTTATAAATGTAAGTAAGACATTGCCCTCTGTGTCAGATTATGATAGGATTGCTAGTGAGATTCCTATTTATGAAACAAGGACCTAAAAGAACATTGGTTGTCATCAAGCCTTGAGTAAGTGATATTAAAAGTCATATCAGTCAAGTTTATGTTTTGGGAAAAGCAGTCTAACTCCTATTAAAAAATTATATCTTTAGTTGAAAATCACATGATATCACTTATACGTGGGATATAAACCTAAAAGCAACAAATGAGCAGGACAAACAAACAGAGACTCATGGACAGGGACTATAAGCTAGTGGTTACCAGAGGACTATGGACAAGTGGTTACTAGTGGCGTGGGGGAGGAGTGGGGAGGTAATCGGGGTAAAGGGGGTCAAATATAGGGTTTAGGGGGAGGGCGAAGTGGGTTAAAGGGATCAAATATATGGTAGCTGAAGGAAACTGGACTTTGGGTGGTAAACACATGATAGAATATACAGATGTCAAATGATAATGTCCACCTGAAAATTGTATAATTGTATTAACCAATATTATCCCAATAAACAATTAAAAATGAAAAAAAATTATATCTTTTAGAGTAAGACTTTTAGTGAGGGAGAAACCAGTAGATATAATTTATTTAAACTTTCAACAAGACTTTGAAATAGCTATTTTTAATTGAAAAAAAATGATAATTTAAAAATCACTTTAGAGTTTGGGAAGGTGGGTTTTTTCCTGAATGAGAAGCAAGTTTAGGGTTAGGAAACATAAACAGTTAAAGGACTGTTAATCGTACTTGCTCTTATTGCCTTTTATATGCCTAAACCCAGAATATGTAACATTTTTAGCCTTTTCTAGGAGGAGGAAGGAAATGCATTAATATTTATTAGATGTAAGTGCTATATTTATTTATTTTCTAAAGATTTTCTCAATTTTAATGTTCTCAGCCCAGTCTGAAAGAGCTAATACCTCCATGAACAAATGGGAAAGGTAAAGCTTTGATTTAGTTACTTGTCTAAGATCACAAAGCAAGTAAGTGATAGAGTCAAGGTTGAAACTGGGGCTCTGAGCCTTGTGGCCCCTGTTCCTTCTACTAAAAGAAATCAGTGATTAGGGTCAATTTCAGGAGGGCTCACAGTGTCAAGAGAATGAACTAAGACATCTGGTGAGTTGCAATACGGTATGAGGAAGCCTGAGGTGTGTTTCCCAATGCATTTGGGAAAAAGATCATTCAAATATACTTTTAGGATGATAGTCCTCAGGTTTATAGCAGAAAGTAGATTGTAATTGTCTCTTAAAGGCATTTTTACAGTGTGTTTCTGGGACCAAAGAGGTCAGTATTGTGTTGGGTATCATTGAAAGATGATAGAAACTGAAAATTGCCTTCCTTTCCCCACTTTTAAAACTACGGTGTATCTGAACATGGACCCCAGTATGCAGTTTACTATCCATGTTTGGAAACCTAAACAACTTGAGGTGGGCCAGAGAAGGAAAATGTAAGTGATTAGAAGGTAAGGGCCTTCCACTTGAGAACTGGCTAAAACAATCAGAATATTCTATCTGAGTAGATGTAAGTGTAGAGAAAGGTGGTTGATTTGGTCAAAAGCATGACTTTTATTTAACTTAGATTAAGTGCATTTTTACCACGTTCTGGAAATCCAAGAGTTGGAAGACGATCTAAAACCAGAAACTGGCAAATTTAAGATTAATAAAAGGAAGCACAGGGAGTAAGTAGTAAATGGGAGAGCTAGAGAGTTTATGATCCTGATTCTTAAGGTAAGCATTCTAAACTGATCTGAGATTTTTTTTTTCTTTAGTAATACTCCAAAGATAACTCTCCTTCACTCAACTTAGAGAAAATTCTGTCACCTTAAAAAAATTAGAGCATAAAGTCTTATTATATTTTCATTCCCTTTGGAAAGTATGATATCCAATCTGTTCACAAATTTAAACCTAAAACTTTGAGCAGTTTTAGAGAGAGACATGTGAGACCAGAGATGGAAACCAAATAGAAGCGACCTGCAGTGTGTTGAATATAGTCAGATATTGTGTGTACACAAATTGACCTATAAGTAAATTGTAATGATTTATTGTTTTTGGATTTGGGATGTTTTCAGATTTACTGTAAAGAGCTAACTCATGATTCTGAGTAATCTCAATATCCAGTGGGAAAAGCTTAATTCTAAAGGCTAATTGTGTCATTCAGTGGAATTTGCCAAGTCCAGCAGAACTAAATAAGAATGATACTACTGAGTAGCAAAGATCCACAGGGATTTTTGCTTTCGGTTTGATAATAAAAGGGACTATCTGAAGCTGCCTTCCCCAGGCAGCTATTCCACAGGGAACTAGACCTGTCAGAAACGAATCACAGAGATTTGTCAGGCTTTACATTTCATAACTACCTACTGAAAAGAATGGAAGCTCTGATCAAAGGCTGAATCCTATTCTAACAAAATAACAAATCAGAACAATTCTTAGCTTTGAGATCCTTTGGTTTGAGGTCATAGAATCACATTCTTTAAAACCGATTAAAATAATGCTGAGTCACTTAGGAATTTCTTATTCCTGTGGGTTCTATTGAAATTTTGATTGTTCTTTGCCTAAAACTTTAGGTTATCATTAGTAAGAAAATGGATTTCTTTTTCATTTATTTGATATGAAAAATGTCAAATTCTGAGTCAGTATAAAACAACTTATTCCAAAAAACTTTTGGCTTAAGTAGTTTTGAGTAAACTTTGGGCAATGTTTGGATAGTGATTTTACTCCCTTTTAGGAAGTAAAACCTGATGCTTAAGAGTGGGGCCTCTAGGGGGCAGTTTGCCTGGGTATGAATACTGGCCGTGCTATTTTATACTTATGGAACCATAGCCATTTACTTAATATATATCTCAGTTTCCTCATCTATAAAATGGAATATTAGTAGTTTCTATTTTCACAGGGTTATTACAAGGTTAAAGTTAATGCATGTAAAGTGCTTAGAATCATGCTTGTCTCTTGATACATGCTTAAATAAATACATTATTTCTTCATCACATCTCCCAGTAGTTTTTCACATCACTTTATATTTGTTAGCATATATTCTTTGATATGTCTCCTAAAATTTTAAATGCATACAGAAGTAAAGAGGATATTACCATGGACCTCCATATAAGCATCACCCAGATTCAACAATTATCAAGATTTTCCACACTTTAGTTACTCTTATATCCAAAACACCTTTTTTTCAGGTTTATTATTATTTTTTATTAAGGCATAATTGAAGTTTCAGGTTTACATTCTGTGCTTAGATATAACAAAAGTGAAACAGGTTCTTTTTAAGATATTAAATATTCTGATCTTAGACTATTTCGTCAGTCTTTTTATAAAAAGCGCATGTTTTTTACATAAAAGTTACTAATGTACATACATACAGCCTTATGATTTCATATATTTTCTGTTTAGCTTTAATCTTTTGTGGTAGGAAGAACTGGTCTTTTTTTCTTTTTCAAAGTTTGAATTCTTCTTTACAGTCAGAAGAAGAAGTTGTAGAAGGAGAGAAAGAAGTTGATGCTTTGAAGAAAAGTGTAGACTGGGTGTCGGACTGGTCCAGCAGGCCTGAAAACATTCCACCCAAGTAAGTTCTTGCGTGTTTCTTTTCAGTGGACACAGTGGATGCATATGCAGTGGACCTGCTAATTCCCAAGATTTTTTCAGCAAATGCATTTCTGATACCTACTTCTGAATTTCTTCCCCCAGGGAGTTTCACTTCAGGCACCCTAAACGTTCTGTTTCTTTAAGCATGAGGAAAAGTGGAGCCATGAAGAAAGGTGGTATTTTCTCTGCCGAATTTCTTAAGGTGTTCATTCCATCTCTCTTCCTTTCTCATGTTTTGGCTTTGGGGCTAGGGTAAGTACTGGTCAATTACTTTTTTTTTTTTTCATTCATTTTATACTCATGTTTTATTTCTAGATGTAAGAAATATGTGTGAAAGCAGTTTGTATTGTTTTGCTTTTAATATTTTGGTGCAAATAGGGTGAACTTAAGAGAATTACTAAAGTTGATATATTATTGGTATAATGAAAATATTTTTAATAGAGTTTTTTTCCTTATTTGAGAAAGTTATTCATGTTAATTTCCTAAAATAATCATTTTTTAAGTGGGCTCTTCAGTTTTTTTCTTTTGGGGATTTGTTGTTTATAAATTACACAAGATTATCTCAATGTGAAAGTAATCTTTAGTGTGTAAATTTGAAGTTGACGTGAGCATGTTTTTTCTCAGATGGGACAATGCATCATTTTATTGACTAGGCATTGAACAAAACTGGTAGGTTGGTTGAGGATACTGTTTTTTTCTCTTTGTAGTATTTTCATTTGTTTTTCTAAAATTGGTCCCACATTTACCTGCAATTCATTAATTTCCGGTATCTTTTACATTTTTTGCTTGATTTGAATAATTGAGGAAATGTATTTTTGAAAGATTTTAGGAGTTAAATACTAGCTGTTAATTTTTTTCAAGACATATCTGTTATTCTGTCTAAGCATGTCCAGTGGGTCATTTTCTTTTTTCTTTTCTTTTTTTCTTTTTTAAAGATTGGTCTTTTTTATATTCACTTCTCAGTGTTAGGTTTGTGGCAACTCTGAATTATCAGAATACACTCTTTTATTTTTATTTATTTATTTTTTTATGCCTACAGCACCCGGTCTTCCTAGATGGTCTCCCAACCAAGTACTAACCAGGCCTGACCCTACTTAGCTTCCGAGATCAGATGAGATCGGGTGTGTTCAGGGTGGCATGGCTGTAGACCAATGGGTCATTTTCTGTATATACCATGCAAAAGATACATCATCCCTTATCTTCCTTTTAAGGAGCTCAGCGCTAGAGAAAGGTGTTCATGGTCATGAACATGGGAACATACGCATGACTTTCCCACATACCCCCTTTGTCTTTTTGGGTGCTTGATCTGCCTTTTTTGATGGTGAGGACAGTGATCACAAACATCAAAGTGGAAGATGTTTGTGAAGGAAGGGAGTATGTGAATGTCATATGGGGCTGGTGTCAGGGCAGGGATAGGAGTTTAAATTCCCCTGTAGTGTGGACTGCACAGTAGTTCATTTTCTCTCAAGAGGTTGATAGTTGTACCCTGCAGTATCTCTTCCTCTCATGAATCTTCAGACTGTTTCTCTTGCTGGTGTAAGTTTAACTGCTATTATAGATGAATGTATAAAAAAGGATTTTAAAAAGTTGATTGGTTTTATTACACTGGGGTCAGGGGTGGGGCTAGTCCCATATTTCTCTTAACTTCCCTTTTGCTTATGTTATTTAAAGGTAAAAGACACGCTTGGCACAGAAAAGTAATACTAGGCTCTTAATCCTTAAGTTAAACTGTTGGTAGGAACCCTCTAGAAAGCACTGGCAGCTTTATAATTTGTCATGTTATTATATTTTCTATCTGAAGTGTCAGTCAATGTGGCTGAACTTTTGGTCTACCATAAAGGAATATCTCAAAGGAGGTTGGTTGGCTTTGCTTTACTCTTTGGAGGGATTCATTCTCTCTAGCTTTCCTTTGTCTAATCACTGCCCCTGTGCTGTCTAGTCCTGCCTAATGAGTTAACAGTCATATTAAACCAGTTTGGCTGGCTGGTGACTAGTTTTAGTAAGTCGGTGATGTTTTCAGGGTGTTAAAGGAACTGTGCACATATGTACCTCTTGAGCCTTTTGAAAGGACTGGAAATTTTAGTTTTTAAGTTGAATTCAACCTGTGGACAAGCTAGTGTGTAGAACTGTTGAAACAGATGAAACATGGCACATTCTTCTTTGCTTTCAGCATCTATATTGGGAAACGACTGAGCACACCTTCTGCCAGCAGCTACTGAAGGAAAGAAAGCCCCTGGAAAAGCGTGTGACCTGTGAAGTGGTGTATTGTCACAGTAGTTTATTTGAACTTGAGACCATTGTAAGCATGACCCAGCCTCTACAACCCTATTTTTACATATCCAAGCTCCAGTAACTCTCAAATTCAGTATTTTATTCAAACTCTGTTGAGGCATTTTACTAACCTCATTCCCTTTTTGGCCTGTAAGACACTTTAGAATTTCCTAACGGAGTTTACTGTTGTTTAGAAATTTGCAAGGGCTTCTTTTCCGCAAATGCCACCAGCAGATGATAATTTTGTCAACAATGCTATTGTCTCCTTTTAGTACCACCAGACTTAGACCTGCATCATTCATGGTATAAATTTTACTGTTACAGGATAACTACCATCTCTCTCTTAAAACAAGATGAGTTTAGCAAATGATATAAAAGCTTAATTGTTTTGTTTTGTTTTTCAAGACAAAGGCAAGCTTTCCTAAGCTTGAATTTCTAATTATTAAAAAAGAAAACAAGAAAAAACAAGCCACAAGAAAAAAAATATTCTGGGCAATAAAAAATTATTATAAACCAGCTTTGGAGCCACTTTTTGTCTAAGCCTCCTAATGGCGCCTTTTAATTTGTAGGAGGCGGGCTATATAAATTATAGGTATGAAATAGAATAAGAACTAAAATACATCAGCAGATTTTAATACTAGTATGTTGTAATGCTTTCTTTTCTATGGTGTAGAGTCTTTATTTCTGATAAGGAACGTCTCAGGCCTAGAAATACATGAAATTGCTTTTGGGATTTTTGTGTGTATGTTTGGTATTTTTATGTTGATTAGCTGCATGTGAATTTTTCATGACTTTCTTTAACTTTTTTTTCCTTAAGAAGAGACTTTGGAATGAGGTCCAGTTTGTGGTATAAATGCAGGCTTCTTGTTTTAGGAAGCATCACATTTACTCTGAAGCCTTTAAACTCTGAAGATAATTGTTTCAGAGTTATTCCAAACACTTGTACAACTTTGAAAAACAGACTTGGTTTGTGGGAACAGTTGACAAAGTTCTGAAAAGATGCCATTTGTTTTCTTCTGATTTCTCCCTTTTTAACGTTCACTGTACGATCTTCCCAAGGTGATTCCTGCGATTGTGCAGGTACTGGTCATTTTATCCTGTAGCCATCTTTTCAGTTATGCTAAACTCCTGAAGTTCCAGAACCCTTAACAACTTCCTTCAATGACATACTTTCCTTTGTTTGTTTCTAAAATGTGAAGCTTTAGGACCAAATTGTTAGAAAGCATCAGGATTACCAATTATTTCAAGTAGATTTATTGGATTTCAGAACACACAGCATGACTCTGAAGGATACTATTATGTTTTATATATAAATAATTACTGTTTATGACAGACATTACTATTGAATATTTAGAGAACCATTGTTAATTTTAAAACTAGCAGTCTACTCATTAAAGTACATAGGTCGACTTAAATAAAAACACCATGACAACCAGGTTTGCCAATTTGCAGAAACTATGTAACTCTTTTCTCTCTCACAACAAGTTTTGTAAAACTGATGTGGTATAGTGGAAAATAACATACAGATTAAACAAAAAATTTCTGACTGTCTTTTTTCAAGAGTATATCTGGGTATCTTTAAGAAAAAGATGATATACCCAAAATAGTTTTCTGAATTATTTTACTTTTTTTTTTTAGCATTTGATGATAAATAATTTTGGACATCTTTTTATTATACCTTGTTTCTGTCTTATTCTTAAACCTGGTAACACTCTATTTGCCTTCTATAACCTATTTATTTCAAGTGTTCACATTTGAATTTCTTTGCAAAGAGTAAATTTGATGGCCCACTGATTTTGAAAAGCCTGAATAAAATTGGAAAGGCTGGTAAAGTTAAGAGAACTAAATAACTAAACTGATATAATATCCAATTTGTATTACAGTTGTTATCATGGGAAGGAAAAGTAAAATTATTCTTAAAATAAGAGCGACTTTTTACAGGCAGTACATCATTGTTCTCTCTTGAAATGCAGTAGCAATTCTGTCAGTAGTGTGATTGAACTTGGATATATTTATGATATTTTTTTTCAACATTGAAAGTAAATTTAACTCTGCCCTTTTTCTGAAAATACCTGTGAAATTTTGGACTATTAAATGATCACAGTAGAACTTCTCATAAGATGAAATCGTGCAGTATTTGTTGATAGCCCTAACATATGGGGTAAATGTTTATGCTCCTACTCAAGATTTGTGTTGAACAGAAACAGATTGTGTGATTGGAAAGGAGAATCCAACAATTAACAGTTGACATTTTAAGATTAATGTTTAAAAAGCTTTATACCTGTTTACAATTTGGGGATGAAAAGGCAGGTTTCTTTTTTCTTCTGGTTGATGAAAACTGGCTTAAAATATTTGTAAATAGGATCACGAGCAAAACTGCACAAACTTGTACTTTGAAAAGTACAACAAGTTACTTTGATTGCAGTAAAAATATTTACTATTCTAAAAATGAAAATTGAAGACTTAGCCAGGCAGATGAGTTTTTAAAAGAACCAATTGTTGAAATTATTGGAATTAACTGAGCCAAAGTGAATATGCATTCTTCATCTATTTAGTTAGTTCTTTGTATCATTATATACAGTTTACAATACATGTATAACTTGTAGCTATAAACATTTTGTGCCATTAAAGCTCTCACAAAACTTTTTCTGTCAGTATTTCATTTTATGTCGTGTGTGTTGTCTGGGAGTTTGGAGGAGATGAGGGCTCACTTGACTACACAGAAATTTTTCATCGAGTTCCTCAAAATACTAGAGTGCCTGAATGTGCCACATGCTACAGGAGTGAATGATATTCCTGTCGTCCTGTGCTTCCTACTCTCAGGGAGACAGTCACCAAACGATGTGATGTAATTATTGGTGAAGTGTGTCTGAAGTATGATGGGGCCATGGCATTCAGAGCATTCGTTCTGCCAGATAGCATCAAGACATTATTCACAGGGAAGATCACATTGGAAAGACGAGTAGTGTTCAGGCGCAAAAGGGAATTATGGGCATGCCTGTAAAGGGAATGGCAGGAACTGACATGGGAAAATACATTCCAAAACTACCATGGAGTTCACTGTGGCTGGGAAACATGGAGCAAAGAAGAAACTGAAATGTTGAACCAGACTGAAATTTATATAGCATTTTGGGGGTTGAACTTAACAGTGTATAGTCAGTGGGATACCTTCGAGGGGCTTATTTAAAGATTGAAGAGTTAAGTTTTAGACAGTTAAGAAAGAATGAAAGTACCAGAGATGACGAGGTAACGTCAGTTCTCTAGGTAATGAAGTTGGGCCTGTCCTGGGCTGTTCCTCTAGGGATGGGGAAGGTGGGCCAAGGTCGACATGTAGGTATGAGGCACAAACCCGGAATCAACGTGGGAAGGTGATTTGGAGAGGAGGAAGGCATGTGTGTCCTGTCTTGCGGAGGAGAGCCTGAACATTTATTGATGCTGTTAACTTCAGGGAGTGCGGGCAGGCAGAGGTGGGGAGAGAGGGTCGGTTCCCATTCTGAATATGTTGAGCCTGGTTTGAACATAAGCACTTCTTGTATCGAACTAGAACTGAGGAGAAAGTCCTGGAATCTAAATGAAATACACTGAGATGCACATGCTTCTGATATTATGCAGTATTTAAAGTTTTGACCATGGGGAAGAAAGGAGTTAAAATAGCAGTGAAATCTAACATTTGAAGACTGAGCAGAAGAAAAGCTCAAAAAGATGAGTGGTGTAAATAGCATGGTAGGAGAACCCCCAAAAGAGGAGGAGGCAACCAATCCCATCAGACGTAGTGTTTAAGGAGGGCGAATTGAAGAGGAGTTTTGAATTTGGCAATTGAATCACCACTGATGGTCCCAAGAGCATTTTCTGTAGGAGCAAAAGGGGGGTCCCGGATACGATTGTATTGGGTCGATGAATGAATAGCAAGTAAAGTGTTGGCCTTTCTCAGTAAATTTGGAGATGAAAATGAGGGGGAGGATTTCGAAGAGACAGGATGGTAGGATTGTTTAGCTCGGGGCGTAGAGGTAGGAGTAGGTTTGTAGGCTGAGGAGAGAGTGCAAAGGAAATATTGAAGGTACAAGGGAGCAGATAATGGAATAAGATCCTGGAGGGAGTTGGAAGGGTACGTTAAAGACTCAGAGGGGAGATTAACTTTACAAAGGGGGAGAGAGACTTTTGGAGCCATTAAAAGTTCACATAATATGAAGCATCTGGGGTTTCTTAGTTTTTCTGAAGTAATTCTGAAGAATCAATTTATATCCTGAAACCCACAGCTAGCCAAAATATGAGACTTCTTATTTAATATTCTTAGAAATTAATATTCTTAGAAATTGTCAGCTGTTTTAATGATAGATCTGAGAAATAATCTGAGTAAACACACCAGGCAGTCTTGTCAGCGTGGCATAGTTTGTTATGTTCGGCAACACTGATAATCCTGAGCTTCAAGTTATCCATTTGGACATCACTAAGTTCATCATGAATAAATCTGAAACAATCTATACACATTTCAACCATTTCTGAGAGTTAATTTTTCTATCTGTGCTTTTATAAATGCTCTAATGTTCCTGCCAAAGAACCCATATTTCAGGTGGTGTAATTTGAGTGGAGGCCGTGGTAATGAACATGGTCTTCATTCCAGTCTAGAACACGGGAGCAAAGAGATTGTTCAAATCAAAAATGTATTACACGAAGTACAGGTAGGAACTGTACTTACCGGGGGAGATCATTGCAGAGTTTTAAACAAGACCAACAGGCGTAGATTTGCATTATTAAAAGACTAATCTTTTAAAGAATGAACTTGAGAAGGACAAGAATGGGTATGGGATGACCAATTAGGAAGATACTATGGTGGCTTAAAACTAAGCTTGTGGTGGTGGAGATGAGGAAAAAGGATCTGAGAAATAACCAGGAAGTAGAATCAGTAGGGCCCAATGAATGATGAGATATGTCCCAAACGTGAAAATGGTTACTCCTTGGTGGCTACCTGGATGGTGGTTCCATTGTTTGAGGGACAGCCGGTCTAGTGGTTGAGGGCTTGTCAGGTAACCAGGCCGAAGTTGGACGAGGTCATTGGATAGATGAGTCTGGAACTCAGAGGAAAGAGCTGGGCTGCAGATACAGATTTTGGTCTTAATCAGCAAAAAGATGGTAAATGAAACCGTGGGATAGAGAGTGAAAGGGAAGAAGGAAGGTCTAGGAAGAACCCTAGAGAACCACAACACTGACGATTCGCGCAGAGGAGCAGCTGGAAGGGGGATGGAAAAAAAGTGCCGGAGAGGAGGAGGGCAGCCAGGCGTGGGAACTGAGACCAGTGTTTTTCTAGAGCCACAATGCCCGGGGTTGTTTCACTGTCCATTTAAATGAGGACCACTGCTTTCAACAATATGAAAATTGTAGATCGGAACCACAGCCCGTTGAGATTATGCCGATGGCGTGAGAAGAGGAACAGCAGGGGCAGCCCTTTCTGGAAAATGTGGCCATGAAGGAGAAGAAAGGGGTTGGTAACTGGGTGGAGAGGGGCGCAAAGGAGGATTTTTAAAAGATGGAATAGATTTGAGCATATTTAAAAAGGATCTAGTGGAAGCTGGAGATAAAGGAGGGATGCAAGTCCACAGTGTTTTGTTGTTTTTGACGTACTAAGTTCTGTGTCACACAGAAGGGTAAAGCTGCCTCAAGATTTCTCACCTCCAAGCCCTGATTTCTCCGTAAGGCCACTGAGGACAGCCGCTGAGCACAGCGATATGTTTGCTTTCACCATTAAACCAATAAATTTTACTTGCAAAAGGATTTTTAAAGGTGTGTTCGCAACTACGTCTAATACTTGCAATTACACCTTGAATGTGAATTGAGGGCACAAGGCAGAGAGCTGAATGGTTCCTCACAATCCAGGGAGAGACGCTCGGGCTAAGTGTAGGTTCCTAGGGGACAGAGAAGGAGCTGGCAAGAGGAAAGAGGCCACAGAAATTCTCTAGCGGAGAAGAACTTGGAATGTAAATCTCTTTTTCCCGAACCAAATCTCCAGTGAAGTCTCCCTTGTTTGTCCCAGAGACTAAGTGGATTATCGAGGGGGGAGGAGGGGTACTCAAAGAGATGAATTTCATAACTGGGCCAAAACTATAATTCAGAGAAAGCTGTATTTACCAAATAACTTATTTTTCCCATTAAAAGTTATGCTTAATTTACATAAAGTAAAACTCTGTTTAGTATACAGTTCTGTGCTAGTTTTGACAAATGTATATACAGTTGCATAACCACCGCCACAATCAAGATGCAGAACAGTTCCATTGCCCACCCCCAAATTTCCACATCCTCATGTTTATCCTCATATTAAGAACAAAATACTGATTGGAAAACTGGAAACAACTTCAATCAGTGGTAGTTTGCGATGCTTAAGTAGTCACCTGACAAAAGAGTTTTTTTAAAAAAAGATGGGAGCAGGCAGAGAAACTTTACATCGATTTAATAATTTTACCAGGGGCGTGGCATCGTAATTGCAAGTGTTAGATGTACTTGCAAACATGCCTTTGAAAATCACTTTACAGGCAATTTTAGTATATGTGCTGCCAAAGTGAGCACACTTTACAAGCAATATTTATTGGATTAAATGGTGTCATAAGAAGCTCTCTCCAACCTGTTCTAAGCAAATTAAGTAGATTTAGAAAAAACTTTTAAGGGGAGAAAGCCATAGGCACTCTCAAAACATACTAACCAACCACCTCCATAAGCAGAAATATAAAACTGTGAATAGAAGTGGAAACTGCGGGCCTTTCTGAACTCTAGTTCAACAGCAGGCTATGGAGCCTCACACCCTGGAGCTGATGGAGTAAAGCCATCACTGTCAGTCTGGCTGGGAGCCCTGGGAGACTGGACAGACACCACAAACCACACAGGTCAGGGAGGCCCCCTGCACGCAATCACACTACAAAGACCTCTGTCATTGGATGAGCCTGCATACCAAGATTCCAAAACATGAAGATACCTAACGCTAAAATAAAGCAGCTCTGCTTCAAACTCAACTGTTTCTGTGCCAACTTGGGAGGGGAGGAGGTGCACAGGACAAATTATCATTTCAGAGCTTAATTTCCCAGCAAACTGAAAGCTACTGAATAAAGTCGTTTGAACTTTTTGAATTAGGATATAATTATTCAGGATTTATTTATTTTTTTACAAATACACACACACACACAGACTCCCCCATCATCAACACACCCACCAGAGTGGGGCCTTCGCTACAGTGGATGAACCCATATGATTACATCATTACCACCCAAAGTCCACAGTTCACATTAGGGTTCACTCTTGGCCTTGGACATTTTATTGGTTTGGACAAATGTATAATGACATGTGTCATTATAGTATTGTACAGAGTATTTTTACTGCCTTAAAAATCTTCTGTTCATCCCTCCCTCTGTACTAATCCCTGACAACCACTGCTCTTTTTACTGTCTTTGTAGTTTTGCCTTTTCCAGAATGTTATATAGTTGGAATTATATAATATATAGCCTTTTCAGATGGGCTTCTATCACACAGTAATTTGCTTGGAAAGTTCCTCCATGTTTTTTCACGGATTCATAACTTATTTTTTTAAATTACAGAATAATATTTCCTTGTCTACATGTACCACAGTTTATTTCACCGACTAAAGGGCCTCTTGGTAGCTTCCAAGTTGTGGCAGTTCTGAATAAAGATGCTATAAATATCTGTATGCAGGTTTTTCTGTGCACATAGATTTTCAATTCATTTAGGTAACTGTCAAGGAGTGAAGTTGCCACATCACATGGTAAGAACACGTCTAGTAAGAAACGATCAAACTGTCTTCCAAAGTGGCTGTACATTTTGCGTTCCCACCAGCAGCGAGAGAGTTTCTGTTGCTCCACATCCTCACCAGCATGCGGTATTGTCAGAGCTTTAGATTTTAGCCATTCTGATAGGTGCGTAGTGGTATTATTGTTTTAATTTGTATTTCTCTGATGACATTGGGATCTTCTCATATGTTTATTTGCCATCTGTTTATCTTCTCTGCTGAGATGTCTGTTTAGGACTTTGGCCCATTTTTTTTAATCGGGTTTTCTTATTGTTGAGTTTTAAGAGTTCTTTGTATATTTTGGATAATAGTCCTTTATCAGATGTGTCTTTTGCAAATATTTTCTCCCAGTCTGTGGCTTGTCCTTTCATCCTCTTGACACTGGCTTTTACAGAGCAGAAAATTTTAATTTTAATGAAGGGCAGCTTATTCTTTCTTTCAAAGATTGTGCCTACCTAAAAAGTCATCGCCAAACGCTAGGTCATTTAAATTTTCTGCTATGTTATCTTCTGTGTTTAATAGTTTTGCATTTTACATTTATGTCTGTGAGCCATTTTGAGTCATCTTAACCATTTATAAGTGTACAGTTCAGTAGCGTTAGCTATATGCACATCGTTATGGAGCAGATCTCTAGAACTTTTTCATCTTGCAAAACTGAAACTCTACACTCATTAAAAAACCTCTCTCCTTTCCCCCCAACTCCAGCCCCTGACAACCACTATTCTGTCTCTTTGAATTAGCCTAATCTAGTTCTCTCATTTAAGTGGAATGATATAGCATTTGCTTTTTTGTGACTGGCTTATTTCTCTTAGCATAATAAACTCAAGGTTTATCCATGTGACAAGTGTTCATTCTTTTTTAAGGCTGTGTAATATTCCAGCGGTGGTTTCCAGGGGCTAGAAGAAGAGGGATGGGGAGTTACTGTTGAATGGGTATGGAGTTTCAGTTTGGGAAGATAAAAAATTCTGAAGATGATTGGTGGTGATGGTTGCACAGCAATGTGAATGTACTTACTGCCACTGAACTATTCGCTTAAAAAATTAAAATGGTAAAATTTACATTATGTATATTTTACCACAATAAAAACAGGAAGGAGAATAATGATAGTATCTACCCAACAATTTACTGTGAGGATTAACTGAGCTATTACATATAAAGAATATGGAGCACTACCCAGGAGTAGCAGATGCTCGGTGAATGTCTGTGTTATTATTTTCTGAACATATTCACTTTAACAAGATACATGCTCATTTTGCTCATTTTATGGACAATTGTCCTTAAGAGTTGCCAACTGGGTGGGCATGTCCCCTTCAGGAGCCACCAGAAGTGTCTCATTTCTCTCAAGAAAATGGGCAGAATTGATTAACTTGATCTTACTGGTTTTTAACCTTAGTTATAAATTAATCATTTTTGCTGACAAAACTTGGTCCAGTACACACCTGACGATACTTACAAGTGCCTAGGCTGCTTGTTTATTGTATAGTCCAAGGACAGCTAGGTCATCTTGGTCTCCCATCAGGGAACTCATTCCAGCCAGCCTTGGATGGCGGTGCTTGGGATGGTTCATTCAAGCTGCAGAGTTGATGCCAGCTCCTGGCTCTCAGGCTGTCTTGTGATGAGCCCAGAGGTATTACTTGCCACGTGTCGTTAGCGTCTGTATCATCCCAGACCGTGAGCCGCTCATCCTTGAACACTCAGACCTATTGCAGTGTTTGGCAATTGGTAGTTGATCGGTGAACATTGTAGCACATTAATTGTTCTAGTACCGTTGCCTTCCTGCTTTCCTTGCTCAGTAAATGCTATTTATAAAACGTCTACTCTGTGCTCAAAATTATTGTCCCAGGTCTTTCACATGCTGCGATGGGCAGAATAATGACGCCTCAAAAATGTCCACGTCCTAATCCCTGAACCTGTGGATATGTGTGTAACCTTATGGGGCAAAAGAGACTTTGTAGTTGTGATTAAGAATCTCGAGGAGAGATTATCCTGGATTATCCAGGTGGGCCCAGTGTAATCACAAGGTCCTAAAAGGAAAAGGGAACATTAGAGTCAGAGAAGGAGTCGTGATGGTGGAAGCAGAATTCTGAGTGCTGTGGGGCCATGAGCCAACCAACGCAGCATCTAGAAGCCAGAAAAGACAGGGAGGTGGATTCTTCTCTGGAGCCTGCAGGGGGAACGCAGCCCTGCTGACCCATTTTCGGCTTTGGCCTCTGGAACCGTAAAGTAATGCATTTATGCTATTTTAGCTACTAAGGCTGTGGCAATTTGTTACAGCTGCAATGGGAGACTGATGCCCACGAAGCCGCTCATTTACACCTCATGACATTAGAAGGTAGGTATTGTTATCATACTACGAAGGAGGAAAATGGAACTCAATTATGTAAGGACTCAACTGTGCAAAGTAACAAATACTGGAACCTGGATTTGAAGAAATAGCTGGCTACTCCAAGCCATGGGCTTTGGGTCCCTCCTGAACCCAACACTCCCTCCTCTAAAATGAAAATTAAGTTCAACCTGAATACTTGGCTGCCATGGTCCCAGATAGGTAGCAAGAGTTCATTCCTGGTAAGGTCTTAAACTCCTTGGAAGGAGAGACAGACCATAAAACCACGTAATATATTGGCTTGAGGTATCTTAAGTTTTATCTCTACTGCCTTTCTCCTTTTTTTTTCTTTTTTTAAAGAAACCACACTCCTGAATTTTATTTGTTTGTTTATTTGTTTGTTTATTTGTTTAAATCCCTGTTTGGGTGTCTTTTGGTTGATGGACATACATAAGTAGTTGTGTATCAGTCAGAGCTCTCCAGAGCAACAGCATCAGTGGTAGATATGTATGTAAAGAGACTTATAAGGAATCGGCCCACGTGATTGTGGAAACTGAGAAGTCCCATAATCTGCAAGCTGGAGGCCCAGAAAAGGGGGTGGTGAATGTTCCAGTCTGAGGGCAGAAGATCAAAGTCCCAGCTTGAAGACAGGCAGAGAGTGCATTTTCCCTTCCTCTACCTTGCTGTTCTATTCAGACGCCCAGTGGGCTGGATGAGGGCCACCCGCACTGGGGAGGGCCGTGTGCTTTCCTCAGTCTGCTGATTCAAATGTTAATCTCATCTAGAAAAACCCTCACAGACACACCAGAACAATGTTCAGCCAAATTATCTGGGCACCCCATGGCCCAGTCAAGTTGATACAAAATTATCCATCACAAATCTCCTGCAGATAAATGAGAAAAATGTCCAGGTAACAATTATAGTTCAGGACCTGGAACTGGAAGCATGTTGAGCTCACAGTTGATGACAGTAGGTCATCGACTCACTCAGTTTTTAGGTCCGGAAATGACTTTAGAGGACATCCTACTGAACCTCGTGCTGAAGGGCTTAAGTGTTTTGCTCAGATACATAGAGCACTTAGTGATGGTGATCCCAGTGCCCTCGAATGAGCAGTTACATGTTACGATGGTAAGTTAACAAGTATTGAACCTCACCATGTGCTGAACACCATCCTCAGCTCGTTCCCTTTAGTAACGCATGAGCCCCTAATTTGACAGATGAGGGCACTGAGGCAGATCTACACAGAGCCAGGAATCAAAAGCGTGCGTGTTATTCCAGAGCCTGTGCTGTTAACCACCAGGCTAGAAAATCTGATTGATGTGACTGAGGGCAGTGTATGGGCCCGAGAGAGCTGCTTACCAGGCACAACTTTTGCTAGGTCACCTCAGCTGGAACCTGAGTGGCCACTGTGGACTGGATGACTTTGGCTAGGTTTCGCCTCTGCAGCGCTTTTGAATTGGACCCTTAACAGATGAGTCTGGTCTCTAAAAGGAAAAGGACCACATTCGCTGTTAGGGTTCCATTAAAGGGGCACCCGTGTGAGTCAGGTTAGTCACTGACTGATGCTGTGCAAGAAAACTGGGCTGATCCTTACTTTGGAAGCTCTCGGCCGCCTTGTGACACTTAGGAAATGAATCGGGCAAGTGGGGTTTCGATACCAGGAAACTACTCAGTTTACTGCCCTCCAGGGACAAACAGGAAGCTGGTCTTTCTCTGCTTCCTTCCCCCACAGACTCCTGTCGCCTTCTCTTTTTTCTTTTTAAAGAATAAATCTTGGTGTTTACTTCCCATACTTCTGTACGTGATTTGCCCCATTTGTGTTTTACCCATTAATGGCACTTTACTTTTATTTTTTAAAGGCACGCTGTTTTAGATCAAGTCCTTAGAAGCAAGGCCTGAGATAGCTACTCTTGTGAAAGTGATTTATTAAGAGAGTGCTCTCCAGGAAGAGCCCGTAAGAGAGAGAGGGGAACAGGATAGCGATGGGGAAGGGCTGGGGCTGGGGTAAGGATGTAGTCTCAGGTAAAGTCAGGCTTGTGAAGGGGTTGGTGAGTCAGGAGAGGTCGAGGCCATCTTGCTTTTGTCCTGACTCATGCATACCTAGCCTGGTATTCAGAGCACAGATGTGAACACTCAGAGTGGTTGAGTAGGAGGGGGACTTGGAAAACATTTGGTCTACAGATAGGCAAGATGACAGAGTGTGTGGGCACCATGCTAAAGGGCATGGCGTGGATTAGTGACAAAATCAGGACCAGAACTCAGGTCTTCTGACTCCAGACCAGGCTCTTTTCCTAACAGTTTGCTGCCTGTGCTGCCTCCTCAGAGAATCTCCTTATGGTGTCTGTGCCCTGAAGCTTAGTGTTTGCTGTATGACAACCCGGGATGGAGCCCATTGCTACAGGCTCAGAGAGGTTGGGATGGATAAGGGAAGGGTGAGACCTCTGGCGGTCCTGCAGTGCGGAAGTACAGGGAAGTGGATGCTGATCACATCATCTCTCAGAAAACAAGGAAGCCAGGAAACCGTGTTAAGTCTTGAAAACAAACCAAAAAGCTCTGTTTTTTCTCATGGGCATCTTGGCGTTGGGCATCTTCAGCAGATGGCACCTGGACTCACTTCCCCACTTTGTCAGCTGGAATTGTGGGTGGGGTGCCCCCTGCGGCTTTTGGGGCAGTGCTGCATAGGGCACTAGTTGTTTCATACCCACTGCCCGGTAGGGTCCAAACCTGTTTCTGCTGCCGTGACCCCAAGGCTCAGGTGAGCCGCAAGCACTCATGCACCCCTGCCCCTACTGCCAGCTGGAAAAGACCTGTCGTTCCATCTGTGTTCCGTGTGGCACTTCAGATCTGGTCTGGACCTGACACCCTGCTGAGCTCTTGGGTCATTCCACCTGGCCAGGACTCTTTCACTCAAATAAGCAGCTGGGATTGTTGCTCCATGGTTCACCTGCCTTTCAGCGTGTCTGCCACCTGGAGCCTCCCACAGTTGGAGCCTCCCATTGTAGGGCCCTCCCCACCTTCCCAACTTTGGGCCTGGTTGGTTACTGGCCTACATCAATTTCTGGTGGCTCGCCACAGCCCTTGCAATGTTTTGTACTGTACTGCTTTTCACCCGCATCGGAGGTCAGCCTTACACCGGTTATTCCTTTCAGCTCTGGCTGGATCAGGACCTCTCCTCCATTTCTCTACCATCCCGTGTTTCTGAGGCTCCAGCATGCCTTGCAGCTGAGCCTACCCGAGTTATATAGAATTGACCTTACCTTGTCATAGGTCTCTTCCTTTCTTCCTTCCTCTCTATGAACCTCTCCTGAGAACTTGGAAGGCACCAGACACTATGATATACTGTGATAGGCATTAGGGAGAAAAAGTTGAAGGAAACATGATTGCTGAGTAACAAGGAACTCCAGCATTCTGTTAGAAACATCCCTGAGCTCCAAACATGTCTGAGCTGGGCAAGACCTCTAAGTTCAGGTTGTGGGAAGGAAGGTTAACCTCAAGTCCGCAGACAACCTCATTGGTGTCTGCCTTGGCTCGAGTGTAATTATCTTACGAGACTGTGTCATTGTTTAATAATTCAGATGGTTTATATCTCTCCTGCACATGGAATTATCTTCTTAAATTTCTCTTTCATCATGCTACTTTCTTTCTTTTTTTTTTCTAAACACCTATAGCACCTGATATTCCTAGGCGGTCTCCCATCCAAGTACTAACCAGGCCCGACCCTGCTTAGCTTCCGAGATCAGATGAGATCGGGCATGTTCAGGGTGGCATGGCCGTAGACATCATGCTACTTTCTTAACATAAAAATCACCAATGACTTATCCTTGCCTTCAAGATGGTCTAGGCTTGTTGTCTTTGCATTTGAAATCCTTTCCAGACAGGCCTGTGTATATTTCTAGCTGCATCTTTCAATGCTGACCTATTAGAACATTCTCCAACTAGTCTGGTTAATTGGCTGACAACCAGGCTAACATTTCATTCCTCCTCCTGCACTCAGCTTTCCTCACTCTTCAAATACCCATCCTCTGCGTCCACATTTGCCCTGTATGTCAAGGCTCACCCATAGATCACATCCTCTTAGAAGCCTTCCCAGTCCACCCTGTCCCTCTTTTAAATCAGTGGCTCTCATCCCTGATTGTATGTTAGAATCACCTAGGGTGCTTTTAAAAATTAAATGGGGTGGGGATGGGGTGCACCAGACCAATTTAATCAGACTCTCCAGAGATTAGCACCTGGGCATTTGTCTTTATTAAAAGGTCCCAGGTCATTCTAATGTGTAGTCGGGGTTGAGAACTACAAATACGTATTGTTTCCATCCCTTTGGCTACATGATAAGAGGAATGATGAAATCAGTTTGTGGGGGGAGAAGTGGTAGAATGGAGAATGGACCAAGAAAGAAAAAAATGGCAGACGACTTGTAGCCATCCAGTCAAGGAATGATGAGCGCCTACACTGAGATTTCATTTGGCGTAGTTGCCGGGGGAGGAGCGTGGCAGGATGGAAACAACTGCCAAAGCTTCATCTTGAGGTGAAAGTTGACGGACCACTGATACCACTTTGTAAAAGTCTCTTGCATGTGTTTCTTGGAAGAAATAGGTGGGAGGTGATACCATGCTCAACACCATCTGTTAGGGGTTGGATTAGTTTCCTGGGGCTGCCATAACAAAATGTCACAAAATGGATGGCTTAAAACAGCAAAAATTTATTCTTTCACGGTTCTGGAAGCTGGAAGTCCAAAATCCATGTGCCAGCAGCAGGTTGGTTCTTTCTGGAAGTTCTGAAGAAAATCTGAGGGAAATTCCAGGCCTCTCCCAGCTTCCAGCGGCTCCTGGCAATCCTTGGTGTTTCTTGATTGGTAGCTACATCACTCCAGTCTCTGCCTCCATCTTCACATGGTGTCTCCCCTGTGTGTGTCTGTGAGCTCAAATTCCCTTTGCCTGATAAGGCCCACCCTAATCCAGTGCGACTTCATTTGAGCTTGATACATCTGCAAAAATAACTCCAACTAAGGTCACATGCACAGCTACCAGAGGTTGGGACTTGAACAGATCTTTTAGGGGAACACAATTCAGCCCACACCAGGTGTATTGCACGTACTGGATAACCTCTGGCTGAAGGAGGGGAACGGGAGTTTATCTACCTGCACAACTGAAGCCCAGGGAGTGGCACGCCGCGCATCCTCACCAGTATTACGCCCACCATTCTGCACCCAGGATACCAGAAAGAGATCTCCCCCCCCCACCCGCCCCCGACCCCGCCTCCCCGCCAGTGTCTATGGTTACCCTCTCCCCACCGTGATTCCATGCAGCTTTACAAAGGTAATCACAGAAAAATGACCCTCTTCCCCTGGCGACCCTCCAACAGGAGTCCTGTGCCCGTCCTTTGAAATGTGAAGACAGCTTGCCCAAACCATAACGACCAAAGAGGAGCATCGTGGAATGTGGGGAGTGAGTCTTCAAAGCGCCGCCAGGCAATGGTCTTCCTCTGCCTCCACCCAGATGCGGGCAGGGAAAGAAAACCGCAGCTGGAAATACCAGCTTCTCCCTGGCCACCTCGCCTGTGTAGGCTACTTGCACAATAGACAGACGTCGCCTCTGTTGACTTGCGGCTCCTGTGGTTTTGATGGATGCATTATCTGTCAAGCCCTTTCTTTATTCAGTTCAGGAATCTGGCTTTTGCCCCCGTGTCCTCACCTGCCCACAGGGGATAAGAGCCAGTGAATAAGGTTACTCAAGTGAGTGAGCTGGGCTCAGCACGTACTGTTCTGTGCCTCCAAGGCCATGGCACAGGATGGCTGGCCTCTGGGCACTGCCCCTTGCACCATGCACCTTTGGGACTCCCTGGCACACATCAGGTTCTCCCTTCACAGCCCCCACTGGGGTGTAGGGGATCCTGTATCTGTCTAGTGCTCCAAACTGGCCCTCCTTCCTCTCTCAGCCAAGAAGCTAAAAACATCCTGAGGTCCATACCTGGGTCACGACTCCATAAACATCCTACTTCCCACTATGGCCGTCACTCTCAGCATCTGAGATGGAAAACTGCCCTACTTCCCGCCACCGGGCTTCCCTTCCGTGTTGCTTGTCCTCAGAATTCACTGACCACAGGCCAGCAGAGCTAGGAAAAAACAGGACAACTAGTCCCCGCTCTTTTCTGTATAGAGGGCGAGACCTTCATTTGGGGCAATGCTGGGGGAAGACAGAGTACGTGTCATATACTGGGTTGACCTGCTGTCTTGCTGGATGCCTGCCTTCCTTCCT
>NW_024346667.1:19417885-19418688 GCF_902729225.1 Pteropus medius
GGTTGACCTGCTGTCTTGCTGGATGCCTGCCTTCCTTCCTTCCTTCCTTCCTTCCTTCCTTGTGTCACAGGTTAACTTGGCCCCAGCTTGGCACTTGGTTTTCCACCCACGTTTTTCTCTGTAGGACCTCCCATAGGGCGAAACGAAATGTTAATATTCTCATTAACAGTATCATCAACAAAAACAAAATAGTAATAACTGCCATCCCCATATGCCAGGCCCTATATTTAGTTCTTTCCAATCAGTAGCTCATTTACTCCTTCCTCCTAAAAACTAGATATCGTCCCTACTATTATTGGTGAACATACTGAAGTTCTGAGAGAGGTTGAGTCATTTGTCCACGTTCACAAACCTAGTACGGGACAGGACTGTCGAACTTGAACTCCGGGGCAGTCAGGCTGCAGGAGGCAGCGTGGAAGGACGATTATTGCTTTGGTTCCTTTTCCGTCTTGTCCTTGGCGGCACCTGCGCTTCTGTCCCAGTTCCTGGCCATCCCTTACGTCCATTTTTTTAATGCGAAAAAAACTTTATTTTTTTATTTCTTCGTTAATTTCTTCTTTTTGATTTTCTTAAATTTATTTTTCTTGGGGGATGTTCTCAGTGTTATTTTCTTACCAAGCTATCATTTTAGTCTTGAGTTTTACTTTAACCCAAGAGTTAAAGAGAGTGTTCTAACATTTCCAAGTGGTTAACCTTTTGTCATTAATAACACTAGTTTTTATTTTTTTAATGGTGGGGTGGGAAGGCATGTATGTGAGTGAGTGAGTGAGTGACTGTGTGTGTGTGTGTGTGTGTGTGTGTGT
>NW_024346667.1:19418822-19420646 GCF_902729225.1 Pteropus medius
GTGCTTTTTCTATGTTTTTTTTTTTTAATTGAGATATAATTGCATGTAACATTGTATTTTAAGTGTGCAACAAAATTTTGTTATATATATAACAAAATGATCACAGTAAGTTTAGTTATCCATCACCACACATAGTTATAGATTTTTTTCTTGTGATGAGAACTTTCAAGATCCACTCTCTTAGCAACTTTCAAATATATAATTACTAAAATGTTAATTACTAGTTTTTATTGTATTGCAGCTAGTTATGTGGTCTGTACAGTTTCTACTTTTGAAATGTATCAAGCTTTTTAAAAGAATATACATTCTCTGTAAAAGTAAATGTGCAGCTCTTAAAACTATAAAACAGAGAAGATATAGGGGAAAAGCTTCATGATCCTTTCTTGGATATGACACTGAAAGCACAGGCAACAAAAGAAAAAATAGAAAAACTGGATTCATCAAAATTAAAAACGTTTGTGCTTCAAAGGGCACTATCAGCATAAAGAAAAGACAACCTCCAGAATGGGAAAAAAATATTTGCAAATCATATATCTGATAAGGGATTATATTTAGAATATGTAACAAACTCCTACAACTCAACAAAAAAGAATCCAATTAAAAAATGGGCTAAGAACTTGAATAGACATTTCTCCAAAGAAGATATACAAATGGCCAATAAGAACATGAAAAGGTGCTCAGCATCACTAATCATTATGCAATGCAAATCAGAACCACAGTGAGAGATCACTGCACATCCAATAGGATGGCTATTATAAAAATAATTAAGAAAAAAAAATAACAAGGACAGAAAAGGACATAGACAAATTGGAATCCTGGTGCATTTCTGGCAGGAATATAAAATTGTACGGCTGCTGTAGAAAAGAAGATGGTGGTTCCTCAAAGAATTAAGCAGGGAATGGTCCATATGATCCAGCAATGCCACTTCTAGATATATACCTAGAAGAATTGAAAGGAGGGACTCGAACAGACATAGCAGCATAATTCACAATAGCCAAAAGGTGGAAACAACCCAAGTATCCATCAATAGATGAATAAACAAAATATGGTATATACGTAAAATGGAATATTATTATTCAGCCTTAAAAAGGAGGGAAATTCTGACACACGCCTCAACACATATGAAGTAACCCAATTATAAAATGTAACTATTAAATGTAACTATTAAAATGTAACCCAATTATAAAAGTAACCCTAGGTGAAGTAACCCAATTATAAAATGATAACTATTGTATGATTCCATTTATATGAGGTACCTGGAGTAGTCGAATTCAGAGACAGAAACTCCATACCCATTCAACAGTAACTCCCCATGTCCCTTGTGGACTGGGGGTTGGGGAAATGGGGAGTTACTGTTGAATGAGTATGGAGTTTCAGTTTGGGAAGATGAAAAAATTCTGGAGATGGATGGTGGTGATGGCTGCACAACAATGTGAACACACTTAATGTCCCTGACACACACATTTAAAAATGGCTAAAATGCTAAATTTTATGTTATGTATATTTTACCACAATAAAAAGGTAAATACGGAGCTCTTAAATCAAGTTAATTTCTTTATATGTCTCCTATGCCACCTTTTGCCTAAGAGATGTAACCGAAAAAGAGGGAGTTTTTAAGTTTCTAAAATTGATGTGATATTTGCAGTTTTCTTTGTTCGCTTGACAGTTTTTACTTTGAATAAGTTAATATCATACTATTCAAGACCCAAGGCTTTGTGACTATTGTTTTTTCCCCTTTTTGAAATAAATACAAAATAAGCCTTATTCCACTTACAGTTTTTGCCTTGAGTTCTACTTTGTATGACATTAGATTTACCACCTCTG
>NW_024346667.1:19420661-19731319 GCF_902729225.1 Pteropus medius
CTTGTATTTCATTCACTCCTTCCTAACTTCAGTAAATAATCATGTGCTCCTACAGCGTGCCAGGTACCAATCTAGGTGCTGAGGATATAGTAGGAAACAAATCAGACCAAATCTTTACCCTCCTGGAGCTTACATTCTAGTGCAGGGAGAAAGTCAAACAAGGTAAATATGAAAAATACAGTATTGGTGTTTTAGATGCTTTTTATTTAAAGTGTCCTCCACACCGCAGGCAGAGGCAGCGGCAGCATAATGTGGAAGCGTTTTTAGAAACTCTAGGGCCCACCTTGCACCAACCGAATGCGCATTTTTGTTGTAGCAAGATGCCAGGTAAGTCACAAGGACATTCGTGTTTGAGAATCATTGCTTAGTCCCTGAGAAACAGTAGGCAGCGAAGGGGTGAGGGAGGCCTCTCTGGGAAGGACGACTTTGAGTAGAGGAGGTGAGCTCTCCAGAGGTCTGGAGAAAGAAACCGCAGCAAATGGAAAGGCCCGCGGTCGCTGGGGCAGAGCTGGCTGTTGCAGGGAGGCTGGGGCACAGCGGACTGGTAACCTGGTGAAGGAGGATTGGGAGGGTCCGGATGAAGCGGACTCATCCTCGCTGTGTGTTCATTTCTGGCCTTTGCCTGGGTGTACGCTGGTAGCGCTGTTTCTGAGCTGTAATTTGAGCGGCTCCGCAGGATAGTGAGGCTCAGGAATGCACAGAGCGCCAGGCTCTGTGCGTCCTTGGGGACACAAGTCAATCGTTGTCAGCCTAGGGTTTCTGCCATTCACCGTAGCTCCCAAGACTTTCCTATCTTCGGCTTTCCTTTTAAAATACAAATCCCTCCCTTAGATCCGCTAGACTTGCAGCAAGAGAAACCCCAAGGTAAACTTTCGGACTTTCTCCTTCCCCAACCTAAACGTCCTTCCCTAAACTCCGCTCCCCAGTCCACCCATCTTCCTCTGTTTTTCCATTCTTGTGCCATCGAAATCCTTAGAAGAGTAGTGCAGGCAAGGGGATCTCAAACGAGGGCGACCGAGGACATCACCCGCGTCTCAACTCGTCCTAAGTTTTTGAGTAGGAAGGCCGTGGAGTCCGGCCTGGATCCGCGTCTGACCGAACCGGGCTCCGCCGCCCAACCTGGGACCCTGGGCAAGTTACTTCATCTCTCCGCCTTTTAATTTCCTCCCTTGTGAAAATCAGATGACATCCGCCCCACTGGGTTGTTCTGAGTCCCAAGTGAGATCATTTATAGGGAAACAATGTGTAACTCATAAAGTGCTAAAGGCACGTGACTAATGTCAGCTCCATGATTTCGGCTGCACGATTGACGTCCGGATACCCTCCTCCCCCCGCCCATCTTCTGGTCTCTTCTGCACCCGGAATCTCTCTCCTCATGACGGTTGCGCACACTGTACTCGATTCCACAGGTTTCCCCAGCGAGGACAGGCCGGGTGTGGAGTCCCGGATCCACTGGGTGGGAAGGAGGTGGGGCGAGCGGTGACGTGCGGTGCAGGAGGCACTGCGCAGCGGGGTGTGCGGGGTGCTGGGGGCGCGGTTGGGGCGGGGCGGGAGGAAGCGAGTTGAGAGGGATGGGGCGGGATGGAGGAGGGAGCAGGTGGGGAGGAGAGGCCGAGGGTCGGAGTGGGGCAGGGTGTGGGGTGTGAGGAGAGGAGCAAGGTGCAGGGAAGGAGAAGAGGAAAGAACAGGGGTGGGGGTGATGAGGGAACAGTGATGAGGGGAGGGAGAGAAGGAGACGGGGCGCGGGGCGGGGTGGGAAGAGGGAGAGGGGCGAGGTCGGACTGGGATGGGACCGGGCGTCCCCTGTCGCCGGGCCGGAGGCCTGGTCTTGGCCGGGGGCGACTGCGTGCCTCTCTTCCCGCGGAGGACAGTGTCCTTGGCGAATCATTACTGGTCCTTTAGGGTAGAAGATGGGGCCTGAGATCCGGCAGAAGGAGCTCAGAACAGGGCCCGCGGGTGCGTGCGGGTGTGCCGAGGGCACGGGCGGGGACCGGGTTTGCAGGAGCTGGCAAAGCTTTGGCTCGGTGCAGCCGCCCCTCCCAGGAGGTTTCCGGTTACAGCACGTTTCTTGGCATTTCGATCCTTCCCGGGCGGTTCTCACAGCCGCCGCCCTTCCTTCCCTCGACTGCTGCAACCGCGCGCCGTCCGGGTCCCGTCCTGGGCGTTTGGTGGCAGGGGTACTGGGCGGGGCACTCGGCGACTCCCAGTTGGACCTACTGGGTGCGGGGGGGAGGCAGGTGTTTCGGAACTGGAATGCAAAGTCACCAGGAGGACCCTGAGAGAGAGGCAGCGACAGGGGGGTGTTGAAGGGAGACCGACCGTGGGGTTTGCCAGCGTCAGGGTGGCGGAGGCGTGGGCCTTGAAAGATGGGAGCGATCTGCTGGGTGGAGATGTGTGCCCTAGGCCAAGGGAATGAGGTGACGGAGGCATCTGCTTTCTGGGGTTCAGGACTCGGGGAGATGGACGGGCGCTGGAAAGGTCCCAGGCCAGCCCAGTGCCCTGCTGAGTCTGCCTAGGGAAGGCAGGTCCGAGGAACGCTCCTACCCACAGCAGTGTGACCTGACCAAGGTAGCCTTTCTGAATCTTGATGTCCCATCCGTAGGTGGGACAATATCTCATGTGGTGAAGATTTATAATACATGTCAAACCCAGCATAGGTTCTTAATAACCTTAGGACTTTTCCCTCCTGTAAGAAGGAGGTTAACATGTGAGGCTTCCCTGGACACTTTAGCAACACAACTAAGAGCCAAATAAAGTTCGACGGAATAGGTGTCCAAGGGTCAAATAGAACAGGCGCTGGCGTAGCTGGCCATCTGCTTCTGGGATGCACATCCCCTTACGGATAGAGTCTGCATTAAAATTAATCCCCATTACGGATTCTTATGTGTCACAGCAGAGGGAATGTACTGACACCGATTGCATCAGAATAGATGGACACGCATGGAGATGTACAGTTGATGGCTTTATCTCTTCATAGGTATATAGACCCACCCAGATTATCCTCAGCCCCAATTCCTTGATTTGCAAGTCTATGTTGGGTCCAGGATTCTAGCTTTAATAGCATCAACATAACAGAGTCTGAAAGACAGGATCCTAGAACTGCCACAGTAGAGCCTTAGGCAAAGGCTTAGCCCAGGCCCCATGTCAATGATACAGCGCAGAGCGCAGTGATGTATCTGAAGTCACACAGTATGTGGGTTGGGCTTTGTGGGATTTGGACCTCGCTTAGTCGCTGAAGTGTTGAGAATGCCCTGGTAGTTTCCATGACTCAGTTTCTCCAGCTGTATATCAGGAATAAGGATACTGACTGTTTAGCTTCCCTTAGGGCAGGTGCAGTCTTAAATAGCTCCTCCCACGTCAAGGTAGTTGGTGGGTGGAACTGTGATTTTTGTGGGATGGAGTGGGAGCAGCCTTCCAGTGAGTTCAGTGCCTTGGCATGTCCGAAGCAACACAGAAGAGCCTGGCAGGGAGGGTGGCACCCCGCAAAGGGAAGGGAGGAGGAAGGCTGGAGAGGTGTGGCGGGCCTGGCAGAGAGAGCCCTCAGGACACCGGGGTTGCCCTGGGGTGGAGCGTGGCTCCGTGAATGCCCAGGTGCTGGGAGGCTTCCCTTTGTGCTGAATGTGGGGCTGGGAGTTAGGAAGTCGCTTGAGTGTTGAAACAGTCAGGGCTGAGCCACGGAGTGCCATAAATGCAAACACATGTGTACCTTCTTTTCTAAGAAGGCGTAATAGGCAGCCAAGCCCTCCGGAACCTGGCCCAGCATTCCTTCCTTCTCCAGGTGGGTCCTGCTTTGATGATGACAAGCTCATTTTTGGAAGTAGGGGTTTTCCTCAGAGCTTTATATAATGCGATGCCAACCAAGCTTTGCTGGCGTTGGCTCTTAAATGTCATTAAAACATCCCAGCAAACCTTACAGGGAGAATTGAGTAAATAAAACGTCTGTGAGACCCCTCTTGCAGGCCGTGCCTTTCATCTCTCAGCATTACCATTGCCTCTCTCTTCAGCAAGCTCATTTACATCTTTATACCTACTCACAGGATACTCTCCAAATACTTACCTAAAATATCGTCTCCCAAGCCAGTCAGTCCTTCCCATCCTCCAGTCCAGTGCCAGCCCCACTTCCATCTTCAGCCCTTCCCTGAGAGCATCAGCCTTGTTCTGTGAACTCTAACAGCATTCAGTGTCATTTCACACGCTTATGTGATTGTGACTTGCCTGTCCATTGTTCTATATTTATGACTCTGACCTCCTCATCTGGAGTGTAAGTTTCCTGGGGGCAGAGATGCTACCAGATATATCTTTATATTCCTACAGCACCCAGAGTCATGCCGATCAGAGTTCAGGCTCTTAACTAAATACTTCTGGGTGAAACTGGTAGGTCGCATAGTTGTCTTTTCTCCTCCCCCTCCAGCTTAGATGGGCCACTTCTGTCCACCCCTTCCTGGGGCCCTGGCCCATGCCAAGCTGGGATAATAAGATGGGTTCTTGGTAAAATGGAGTAAAGGGCTAGAGTCTCTGTTAGTCTAACACGCCTGAGTGGTGCTGGAAAAAGCAATCAGCTTTCGCAGATGTTTTAGTTGTTTTTCCAGTCTAACAACTCCTGCCCCCAAAACTTAGTAACTTAACAACTGTTTATTTGCTCATGAATCATTGGTCTGGGCTGGGCTGGACTGGGCAGGCAGTTTTGTTGCACATTTTTGCCTGGAGTCATTTGTGTGGTGCAATCAGGTGGGAGCCCAGCTGGGGAGGGCCAAGGTGGCCCCACTCACATGGCTGGCAGTACGTGCGGCCATCAGTGGGAGCCCCTTCGTTCTCCACAGACCCTCTCATCTTTTTTGTAGGCCAGATCACATCTTAACAGCATGGCAGCTGGGTTCTGAGAAGCCTTTATTGCTAAGGCCCAGGAGTCGTTCAGTGTCACTTCTACTGCATTCAATTGATTTAAAAAGTCACAAGGCCAGGCAGGACTCAGCAGAAGAATGTAGACCCCATCTCTTGATAAGAGAAATGACAAAGGTCGCACTGCGAAAAGGCATGTGGGATGGTAGGGATTGTTGTGGCTGGTTCTGAAGCAAACTACCTCATCGAGAGAGGCCCATCTTTTAGACATGTCATTGTGAAGTAGCCCAGGAGGGCCCATTTCCCCCTATGTGATGCTACCTCACCCTCCAGGTCTCCAGACCAGCATCTCCTCCAGCACTGTGGCCTGAACACCAGGTGGAATCGGTGGACAGCCAGAGCCAGAAGCTCATGGTTCCGACTGGATTCTGTGGAGAGAGGGAGGGCCCACAGGGATGAGAGGAAGAAGGGAGGAGACGAGAGAGAGAGGCTGCCCATCCAGGGTGGTTTGGTGTGGGCCGAGGTGACTGCAGAGGAAAAGTGAGCGACTGTTGGGCTCTGCCCTGTGGTCTCCGTGTCAGGCCAGGATGATTTTTTTTTCTGGCAAGAGTTTCCTTCTTGTGTTCCATCCACTTAGAGGCACGAGTTAAACAAGTGAATCGATATATGTTAAGAATTTCACCCAAATAGAAAATACAGAAGAGCTACATTTAAATGGTTACTTGAGACTTTTCATGAAGGAAAAAAACCTATTATCTCTCTCTCATTCTAATGCTTGCCTGAGAATCAGGAAGCTAAACAGTTGGGTGCAGCTGTGTGATTCCTTCAGCGTGAGAGCTGCATCGCTGTGCCTGCAGGGGCCCTCAGCACCCTCAGCCTTCCTCCGCCCTGCAGCCTCAGAGCCCAGGCCCCTCGGGCCTTAGCCTCCATGTGGGAAGAGGCCGGATCTCTCCAGTCAACCTCGCAGACGCCACTCAGCTATCTCTAGAGTAAGCTCTGGAGGAGCCTAGGAAGCCGTAATACCTCACAATGCCAGGAACTTTGCTCTCCCCGGCTCAGGAAACAAAGGACACAATGCTTTCAGTTTCAGTGACTGAGGTGGCATGTGAACTATAGGGGACTCACCTGGTGAAATACTGACCACCTGCTCTGCGCACTGCCCTGCTCTGAGCAGTGACTGGGCAGGGCAGCCATCAATCTTTGATAGCTTCCTTACTTATTGTAGGAATATTATAAAACTAGTATAAGAATATTCTAGGCACATCTTATCCTCTCCCTGCCCCAGCTATTTGTCCTAGGAGCACTGGTTCTTTATAGCCGAGAATGGATTGACTTAGAAACCAAGATTTGCTCGTTTTAACGGGGGTATTATCATTCCCAGGTCCTCTTGGCGAACGGACCTAGGAATATAGGTGTAGATACATTCATATATTTACATATATGCTCGTATATTTATTTTTATAGTTATCTGTACCATTGAAAACTCTGAGCTCGCTGAGAGCTCGAACCAACCTAGCATGCCGGACTCCTTCTAATTTCTTTCCTTTCTTTATTTGCAACATTTTTTCTCCAACAAGAAATCTGGCTAGCGTCATCTGTAATATGAGTATTTATTGAGCACCACCTCTCTATGTAACCAATTTCCCACTGCCACCAGGAACACCCCCTCCCCCCCACGCAGAGGTCGTCCCCACCCAGCTTGGGCTCTAGCACCCAACTCACACACACACAGTTGACTTCCTCACCCTTCTCAGGATCTAATGCCCTGTGCCACCCACACTTCCTGCATGGACTCTGTCCTCACTCCACTTGGGTTTTGATACCCCACACGAGAGCTCACCCCCTGCCCCCGCAAATCGCTGTGGGCACTTCTCACCATGCCCAGTGTCTAAACACCCCACATGGAGTCACTCCCTGAACTGAGAGCCTTCTACTTCCATGCAAACAGCCTCTTCATCTGCTTGGGGTGAAGTGGGGGCTCCAACGCTCCAGTCTAGACCCCTCTTCACCCCGCAGTATGGACACTTACCTTTCTAGGCCTCCCATAATGGCTTTAGGACTGAGTATTTTAAGAAGGGAGGGAGCAGAGGAAGAGTCACATGTGAAATTTTAACTCTCAAATTCCTCAACAGTAAAATGAGCATAATAGTAGTTCCCACCTAATACAGTGGTCATGAGAACTACCTGAGATGACGTACGTGAAGTGCTTCTACAACACACGATGAGCACTTGGTGTCAACTGCCATCGTCATTATAAATTAACATTCCCGCTTTGTCACATCGCTTGGAAGGAACACATTAGAGGAGAAGGAAAGAGGGAAGAGTCGATGAGACAGCAGATTATTGAGATAGGAGGACTGATGCCTTTTTTTAAAAAATGATTTCTTATTTTTCAATTATAGTTGGCATACAATATTATGTTAGATTTAGGTGTACAACATAGTGGTTAGACATTTTTATAACTTATGAAGTGATCACCCCAATAAATCTAGTACCCATCTGACACCATACACGGTTATTACAATATTACTGAGTATATTCCTTATGTCATACTTTACAACCCCACGACTATTTTGTAAATGTTAATCCTTTCGCCTCTTTCACCGACCTCCTCAACCTCTCCTCCTATCTGGCAGCCCTCAAAATGTTCTCTGCATCTACAAATTTGTTTCTGTTTCATTTGTTTATTTTGTTCTTTAAATTTCACATATAAGTGAAATCATATGGCAGTTGTCTTTTTCTGTTTGACTTACTCCACTTAGCGCAATACCCTCTAGGTCCATCCGTGTTTGCAGATGGCAAAATTTCATTCCTTTTTTATGGCCTAGTAATATTCCATTGTATGTATGTACCTTCTTTTCTTTATCCATTCATTGATGGACACCCAGGTTGCCTCCATATCTCGGTTATTTTAAATAAAGCTGCGATGAACATACTGGATGCAAACATCCTTTTTAAGTAGTGTTTTGGGTTTCTTCAGATAAATACCGAAAAGTGGGATTACAGGGCCCTTCATTGTCTATTGTTATAGCCTTTGTTTTAAAGTCTTTCTTGACTGGTATAAGTATTGCTACCCCAGCTGCTTTTTTTCATTTCCATTTTCATGAAATATCTTTCTTCATCCCTTTACTTTCAGTCTGTGTGTGTTTTTGAATCTGAAGTGAGTCTTGTAGGCAGAACATGTAAGGGTCTTGTAAGGGCTAAATGCACTTATCCATGTAGCCACCCTATGTCTTTTGATTAGAGCATTTAATCCATTTACATTTAAAGTAATTGTTGATAGAGATGTAGTTATTGTCTGTAGACGCTCAAGTCCCTTATATAAAATGACAGGGATGTTTCAGCTTGAAGGGTGTTTGCTGGTTTCTGTTCGGTTCTGGAAGAGCTGCATTTAATACCAGTTGTTGCAGATGACCCTCATCAGGCTCACCACTACTCGAACTGATAATCCTTGGACCTAGTTTCGAAGAATAATGCAGAAGGGATATTCAAGTAGAATCTGCAGACATTTTGTAATTATTTCCAGTATTGCATTTTTTTCTCGTTCATGAGCTGATGGCTATTTATGAAAGATACTGAGGGCAGAGGAAATCACCACTACCCAATGAGGAGAATTATTGGGATGTTTCATTAGCCAGGATCAAATTGATGCCTTAGTATCGCAGAAATCGATAGATAGAATCACAGCCTGATCTTATATTAAACTTGAATGTCTCTGGGCCTGTGAACCTTTTTAAAGTCTCTTGAGCATTTTTAAATAGAAATAAATTCTGGCTTTAAAAACTTTAAAAAATGACACAGTATTTGCATATAACTTATGCAATCCTCCCATATACTTTAAATCATCTCTAGATTACTTATAATACCTAATACAATGTAAATGCTATGTAAATAGTTGTTATACTGTATTGTTTAAGGAATAATGAAAAGAAAAAAAGTCTGTATGTCTTCAGTATAGATGCAACCATCGTAGGCTGAACTACATAGTACATGTCAGCAACAATGTAACATTTAAAAAAATAGATTTTCCAACTGTGGTTGGTTGAACTCGAGAATATGGAGGGCTGACTGTATATCGACTAAATTAAAATATGTAAATAAGGAGAAATTACTGGGAGAAAACATTCTAGTATGCTAAAAGTGGTTATCGTTTTTGGTGAGATGTAACTTAAAATTTTTTTGTATGTTTTCCAAAACTTATTCAATAAATATTACTCAAACTTAGAAAAAATTATTTTAAAATGACGCTGGTTAACTTTAACATAACTGATTGAAAGCTGCTCTCAGCCTGAGTGGTTGGTGGTGCCTCCTTCTGCCTGACAGAGTCTGGAGTCAAGAGTACCTGGATCCAAACTCTGGCTCTGCCATATTCCAACTGGGTGACCATGGGCAAGTTAATTAACTTCTCCATGCCTTTGTTTGTTTGTTTGTTTTGTAAAATGAGGAATCTTACAGTTCCTAATTCGGGATTATTTAGCAATTAAATGAAATACCGCTTATAAAGCACCTGGCACAGAGTAAGAATATGAAAACATTAGCAGTTAGTGTTATTATTATTTAATGGGAAAGAATGCAATGAGTGGTTCCTCAGATGTCTCAGAGTAAAGAATTCCTTCTTCTGTGAGTGGCCTCAGCTATGCCTCCCTCAGAATTGGTATCTTGTGACTAACCCAGAGACTGCAAGCAGCTGGAATTCCCGTGGTGCAACAATTGGAGGGAAAGGTGACAAACCAAGGCAAGGGGAGTATTTTCTTCACTTCTTGGATGGGATCCGAAGACATTAGTTTCTTAATCGACTCAGCATCCTGGTGTTAGGACACCATGTCTGGCACCTACAGGACAAGTGATATAGCTCTGTCTGTGTTGGTATCTAATTCGAGATTCGCTTTTTCATTTATTCATCCATTCATTCATTTAGCTGTTAATTTCACATATTTATTAAATGCTTGCTATGTGTCAGGCACTATTGTAGGCAATGGCATATACCATTAAAATGCAATTAATTAAAAATATATTAAAAATTAAAAATATAATTAATAAGAGACTCAACAGGTATTTGTACATCTATGTTTGTAGAAGCATTATTTATAATAGCCAGAACATGGAAGCAACCCAAGAGTCCACTAATGGATGAATGGGTAAACAAAATGTGTATATACATACAACGCAATGTTATTCAGCCTTAAAAAGGCGGAAAGTCTACGGCCATGACACCCTGAACAAGCCCGAGCCCATCTGATCTTGCAAGCTAAGCAGGGTCGGGCCTGGTTAGTACTTGGATGGGAGACCATCTAGGAAGACCAGGTGCTGTAGGCATAAAAAAAAAAAGGCAGGGAATCCCGACTGAGGCTACAACGTGGATGAACCTCAAGGACGTTATGCTAGGTGAAATGAGCCAGACACAAAAAGACAAATACTGTATGATCCATTTCAGGTATCTGGAGTAGTCAAATTTATAGTAACAGAAAGAATGGTGGTTGCCAGGGACTGGGGAGAAGAGAGAATAGGGAGTTAGTGTTTAATGAGCACAGTTTTGATTCGAGATGATTAAAGAGTTCTGCAGATGGATGGTAGTTATGGTTGCATGATAGCAAAGGAGAGCAGTGACTGAATGAGTCCTTAAAGCTTCGGGAACGAAGGGTACTTTTGGTTGACGTTCAGGGAAAACTTATTATTCTTTTCTCTCTATTCTCCTTTCCTTTTACTCAAAACTCATCAGCAAATGTCTGTCTCCTTCACTAAATACCAATAATTCAAGTCCACAAGTTATAATGGGTGCAGAGCCTCAATCTGAGATGTTGAAAAATTCTGGAAATGAAAAGTGGCGATGGATGTACAATACTATGAATGTACGTAATCTCACTGTACCGCACACTTTAAAATGGCTAAAATGGTAAATTTTATGTTATGTATATTTTACCACGATATATGTTTTTTAAAAAGGCGAGGAGGGGTGTCCCACACTGCCAGTAGAAAAGCCAGCAAAATCTCTTCCTCGGTCTTGTCGTTAGTGCTCTCATTTTTAATGAGAGAGGTTGACTAGATGCTTCTGGGTCTGTGGTTTAATGTTTCCATGGTAACCACAATAAGCAGATGCCTGGTAGACAGAATTTCACCATCAAATCAACAGGGTTCACCCTCCATTCTCTAAGCTGCCACAAAGAGAGCTAAAAATCAGTGTCAAATCTTGTCTCTCTCTGTATCTCATGCTATCACCCAGCCACTCTGAAGCTCAGTTGTTCAAATGTGCCATGTTCTAGTTTGTTCCCAGCCAGTCACACATGCTCTTCTCTTCACTCTAAGACACATTCTCCCTCGTCTCATGGCCCCCTACTCCCCTTCCTCTTCCATCAAATGTCCCTTCCTCCAGGAAGCCTTCCTTTCTTGGCTGCATGTGTGTCAACTCAAGTTATGAAAGATAGGCAGAGAGCAGCTTCTGTCTGTGAGGCACAGATTCACCTTGGGACACTTCTGGGAAGTTCTCTAGGCTTCTAGGAAAACTTCTAAAAGGCCAATGGGTCTGTTCTATCATTTACAAGAATATAGATTCCATGATGGCAGGATCATTCATGTCAATTCTGTCTATTTTATTAACTAGCGAATCTCCAACTCCTAGAACACTACCTGGCACTCAAAATATTTTTCAATGAACGAATGAGTCTTCTATTGATTAGACCCTCTGTGTGCTCCTAGATAAGTCTTATCTCAGGGAAAGAAGAGGCTGCTGGACTAGAAACAGATTCTGGAGCTTACTCAGCTCTGATTCTAACATGCGTGTGACCTTTGTTTGTTATTTGTACTTCCTGGTTTCTCATTGCTCAGCTGGTGGAAATGACACCTGCTTGGGCTGACCTCACAGGCGTCATGAGCATGGGGTGGGGATCATGTAAATAAAACTGCTGTACAAATGGAAGTCATGATTGTCTCTAGCCTTGCATCCCTTCAGAGTACCAGCCCTACATCAACAACTAACTTTCCACCTTTGGGCACCTGTCAGATCTCAGTACCCCCAACGAGCAGCCATCCCTTCCAATTTCCTATTTTTTCTCATTGTATTGCTATTTTTGCAGTTTTTTGGGCTTGAAGCTTGAATCATGTCTCCTCTCCCTCTCCCTAAGCCCCCTTTCTTGCCATAAATCTGTCTGCGTCTTCTCTTTTGTGGCCCTTGCTTCTTCTGCCAGCACCCCTGGTCAGGAGTCCCTCCCTTCTATCTGACCATTAGCAAAGCCTTGACCATCTGCTGTCTCTTGACTTTTCTGCTGTCAGAGAGAGCCTCTAAAGCACAGCTCTGGTCATCCCCCTACTCAAAAATGTCCAATAGATGCTCACACACACTGGGATTGTAGCCGGAGGGCAACCCGGTCTGGGGCTTGAGCTCCTTGCACCACTTAGCCAAAAGACTGACACAGGAGCTGAGATAGTTAAGATAAGCATTCATCATCAGAGCACTGGTGATCTGAGATGGCATCAGTTAACACCTTCAAAACTGTCTTGCCCTCTCAGTCCAGCTTAGGGTATTTAAGGAGAAATCTGGGCATTATTCCAGAGGCTGTGTGATGGTTCAGGGAGTCTGTTATGGTTCATGGGGCCAGTCCTCTGGCAACATGGTCCTCTGGTGGCATTAGCGACTCAGGAACAAAGATGGGAGTCATCTGGAAAGAATGCTAGACCAGAAGGATTGTGATCAGTAACCATAATAAAGGCATTAATTATAACTTTCAGGGCAACTTTCTATGGCAGGGACGTTCCAAGGTCTGGGTCAAGCCCTGGGGACAATCTATGGTTAAGCTATACGGCAATGAAGCCAGGGAGGCTGTGAGGCCTCTACTCTGGGGGTCCCAACCGGGCCCTTCTTCAGCATGGCTGCTACCAAAAAAACCAGAAAATAACAAGTGTTGGTGAGGATATGGAGACATTGGACCCTTGTACACTATTGGTGGGAATAGAAAATGGTGCGCCTACTATGGAAAACAGTATGGTCCTGCCTCAAAAAATTAAAAACAGAACTACCATTATGGTCCAGCGATTCTACTTCTGAGTATTTATTCAAAATAATTGAAAGCAGGGACTCAGAGATATTTGTACACCTATTTCATAGCAGCATTATTCTCAATAGCTAAAAGGTGGAAGCATCTCAAGTGTCTATCAACAGATGGATGAACAACACATGATACACACAATGGACTATTATTTAGTCTCAAAAAGGAAGGAAATCCTGTCACACGTTATCACATGGATGAGCATTGAAGACATTATGTTAAGCCAATCACAAAAACGACAAATGCTGTATGTATGATTCCATATAAATGAGGTACCTAGGGTGGTCAAATTCATAGAGACAGAAAGTAAAATGGGAGTTACCTGGAACTGGGGGCAGGTAGAGGGGAGTTGTTTATCAGGTACAGAGTTTCAGATTTGCAACATAAAGAAATTCTGGAAATCTGATTCGCAACAACGTAAATCCACTTAACATTACTGAACTTAAATATGATCAAGACGATACATTTTATGTTATGTGCTTTTTGCTGCAATTTAAAAAAAACGACTGGTGGATGAACTGACTAAATCTAACCTCTGCACCCTGGCTTTTGAGGCCTCCCACACTTGATCTCTCTGCTTACCTGAGCTGGACACGCTCAGATCGTGCCTGCCTCTTCCCGTTGCCATTCAGTGCTCCCTCTGGCTAGAACACTGATTTTCTCTCCTTCCCACTCAGTTGAAATCCTGCCTACGCTTTGAAAACCCAGCTCCAATGCTCCACAGTGCTATTTCGGTGCTTCATATGCACTGCTATTATTGTATATACGGCACTGTCTCCGAAGTGTCTGTTTGCATTCCTTCCATTGCTCTGCACACTACACTGACTTCCCCAAGGGGAAGAGGATATATTTGTCCCTGGCTCCCAGCACAATCTGGTCCAACCAGCAGTAGGTAGTTTGGGGGGACTCCTTGCTCCCCCTTGAGGCTGTTTCTGACTCTCTTTCCCCATCTGTCTGGACCTTGTGTGCTGACCTTGTCCCCTTTCTGGTGGGTGAGTGCTCAAAGGGCAGAGCCTGGGTTTTATGCATATCCCACAGCACCTTGCCTCTTGTCTGGCTCTGAGGGGCTGCATGAATGTTTGATGTTTATAAAAATGAATGTGAATCCATAGCCAATGGCTGCGCTGCCTCTCTCCCTGGTGGGACGCTGAGAAGGATTGACAGAGCTCATCTTTCTCTTGCCTTCCATGAATTATAAACTCTGGTCCTTGCTGTCCTGCTTCAGCATCTCTTTGTGCTGAAGCAGGTGCAGCTGCCAAGGCGGCAGAGGAAGGGGATGAAGGAGTCTCCTTGGCCATCTCAGAGGATTGTACTTGTTGCCTCTAGTGCCAGTAGCCAAAGGCCTTTTCATTAGACCAGATGCGTTGGCTCTTGGCTGGCCAGGCTTCCTGTCCCTGGTGGACTCTGTTTAATGTCTCAGCTGGATTTGGCTGAGTTGGAGAGCTCAGGGAAGATGGCTGGTCCACTTTGGTGGATCAGCACGTTGGCATCCTGTACGTGTGCCTGTCCGCAGGCCTGGCAGCATCCCTCCTCTTCTTCCTTCTCCTTGGGAACTCATCCGCAGAGGGAGCTGGATCCATCCACTCCCTGATGGGAACCAGACTTCATGTTTGTAGAGGAATAGGCTGAGTTATTCTGGAATAGTTCAGGTTATCATGATTTGATTCATTAGAATGGAGGTGAAGTGCTAAATTAACAGTTAAATGTGATGTAAATTTTACATCTTTGTAAAGTTTTTTGTGTAAATTCACTAGTTAAAATAATCTTTTGGACTGCCACTTGCCCTTACTTTTGAGTTCCGTGGGCTATGGGGAAACTGAGAGGCAAAATGTTCCAGCCGGGGACACAATTTTCTGTTCTGAGCAACATCAGGCATTGCCATTAAGACATTAGACATGAGACAGAAGGCTGGAGTTAGCCCACTTGTGGGCAGCCTTCTGAAAGCCACTGTAAGGTCCTCTTTGGAGAACAGTAGGTCCCACATAGTGATTTCTTATCTTCCAACTTGCCAGCACCTTGACCTTGTTCTTGATTCTTGATCCTCAATTCCCACTTTGAACTGGGACTTTGCCATCAATCGTGCCTTTTTGTTTCCTGTATTTTTTGGTGCTTTGCCATCTGAGGCCTTGCTGATGCTGGAGAGACTGCTCTTCCTGGGGTTAGCCATTTCCTAGAGTAGACTCCTCTGCAAGAGCATCTTTCATATGCAGTGCGACCCACCCAAAGCCCTCACCCCAGCCACTTCCTTTATCCGCTCTCACACTCTGGACTACTATCCACCTGCCCTAATTGCCCCAGGACCAGACAGCTAGGGAAGGACCGTGAAATTATTCAAATGAAGCCGATCCTAAATCTGCTTCCCCTGCCTTGCCTTTCCCACAATAAAACCACAATAAAGCCACAATAAAGCCACAATAAAGCCACAATAAAGACACTTGCCCTTATTTCCCCCTCTCTCCTCTGCCACCTGACTGATCCTGGCGCTTCCTATGGGGCCCTGCATGGCATGCCATGCCCCTGTTTTTAGATATGTGTGAGTATAAAAAACTTCCTCTATGACAGTCACTTTTGTGTCTGTATGTTTTACCATACCGATTAAAATAATACTGGGTACAACTTACAACAACTTATAGCCTTTTTTTGATTCAAACCTTGGGAATTCCTGGTGACACTCAGAGTGGAACTTGGTTCCTTGCTCCTGGCTTTGATTTTTTAGCCAAAGATTAAGTCTGTCATCAGGTTATCTGTTTTCATTTCTCTCTGGCAAATGTCAAACTGGAAACAACTAGCAGAGCTGAACTTATGCTTAGAAGAGAAGTTTACCTTCATGTGGTAGTTTGGGTTGCCCTAGAGAGGCTCCAAGTCCCCAAATAAACTGCACTCTGATGCCTAAAACTTTTCCTTCACCAGATCATCCCTTTTCTTTGAGCATCATTCTCTGCTTTCTTCTCATCTTTTTGTTTTAAAATAAGCTTTCTCAATTGCTTTCTCCTTTGTAATAAAATAATAGAGATTGAATCAAAATGCTATGTCAACATGCATCTATTTCTTCTTCTATCCCAAGTCCCTTGAAATGACAGAAGATGTATCTTTAATAAAGGCCTCCAAACTCAAAGTCATTAATTCCACTCTGTCCATACTGAGAGCATTTGGGGCAATGATGTGTATTCCGATTAGCACTAGATTTGGACCAAAACAGCTTCTGATAGATCCATCAGTGATATCCATGTTGTTCAATGCAACACTGATTTCAGTCCTCATCAGACTTGACTTCTTGGCAGAACTTAACATTATCGATCATTCTCCTTCTTCTTGATATTTTCTTTCCCTTGGCCTTAGTAAGCCAGCATTGCTCTGGACTTCTGCAGCCTTGGAGATGCTCCTTATGCGACATCCTTGCAGGCTCCGCTTGCTCTGCGTGGACGCCATAGCTGCTTTTTCTAAAGGCAGAGTCCTAAGAGCTCCTCTTACTCCATAATCTCCCCCTGCCCCCACCATTCAGCCACATCTACAATTCTCACATAACTACAGAAAACACCAAAATGATCTCTGGTCCAAATATATCCTTTTAACTCCAGACTAGTATCATCTTTTGGACAGCTCAGCGTTTTCCTCAAAGTTAACATGCCCTAAAACAAACCTCGGACTTGAACCCCATCCTGGTCCTCTCCCAGCAGTCCCTGTTTCCGTGCATGTCAGCACTGACTTGGACAAGTCGGGGTCACCCCTCACCTCTCCCTTCCCTTCCCTCATCCTCTTCTCCAAGCCCTGTAACAGTGGGTCCAAAATATTTCTCAAATCTATTCACTTCTTTCCACCGCCACCCTCCTCCCCCACCCCCCCGCACCAAACAGTAACAACCCAGTTTTGGCTACATTTTTTTGTTACCCTAAGTACCGCAAATGGGACAATAGCTAGAGTGACCTTTTCAACATGCAAATCTCTTCATGTTATCCTCCTGCTTCCACAATAGGTAAACTCCTACCATGGTCCCCACCTCACAAAATCCTCAGTCCCATTCCACTCACACTGGCCTGATTTAGTCCCTCCTACTCTCCACGCCCCTCACACCTCACACCTCAGGCCTTTTGCGCGTGCAGCTTTATCCTGCCTTGACCCCTGGGAACACCTACTCGGTATTCAAAGCATCACTCAGCAAGGAAGCTGACTCTCTGAGTGGGACAAACCTTCCACTTACAGCATAGCCTCTTTCCTGTGGGACATCTGTCACAGTTGCCGTTTTATACAGCTCGTGTGATTTGCATAGTGTTTGTTTCACCCTTAGATGGTGAACTCCATGCGGCTGGGGATTTTGCCTGCTTTTGCTCACCATTTTGTCCCCAGTGCTTAATCCATAAACATCCTCATAATTTAGCACTCAATAAATATAGGATTCTTGATACAGACCGATCCTCCTGGTTGCCTCCTTCTAAGGCTGGCATAATAATAGAGATAAAAAACTGCCCCCAAATGTGAGTGACTCTAAAACAGATGAATCCTATTATATTCAGCTATGGAGAATGGCTTTTGACTTTCCGGGAAAGGATCCAGTAAATAATGTTTCTTTCTCCCAGCATACAGCGAGGCCTGATATCTAGCTCATATTTCACATCATCGCCATTTCCTTAGAGCTCAAAGGAAGCTCTCAGCATTCCAGATACCAGAATCTGGACACACTTGTAAGATCTGAATTTCCTCACCCTACCATAGCAGGAAGGAAGTTCCTGAGCTAAGCTCTGTCTGTCTCCTTGTGCATGATTGATGAGGCCATATAATGGGCACAGTCAGAGACCTGTATTTCTCCCAGGGACTCACGGTCTATCTTATCCAGGACCGAATGTGTGTTAGGAGAAAGTCTGGACCACAACCTCCCACTGAGTCATCTGTCCAAAGATTTTGGCACAAGCCCACAAAGTGTTCTTCAGTTCTTCGGGGAACTGAAGAACACACTTTGAGTGTCTGCTTATCCCATGCTTCCTTCTTGAGGATTCCCCTTGTGGAAAGGGAGGGTCTGACCCCGGGCATCGTCTCTGGTCATAGTCGAATGAGACACCTGACTGTATGTGGGTAAATGAAATGATCTTCCTGGAATTGAGGGCTGGCATGAAGACTCTTCTAGTTCCTATTAAACATACAAGTCAAAAGGCCATGTGGAGTCAAGGCTGGCACGATCATTTCTTCCACATGCACAGAGAGGTGAGGCAACCTGACAAGCAGAGGGAGAGTGAGAGGCAAAACTGTGAGAGAACAAGGGACCATTTGGCCCCAATTCCCGGTTCCAGGCCCTTATGAGGCCTGGCTATGTTTCCCATCCCGATATTTTATGAGATACCCCTGCATCCTTCCAAGAGATTCTAATTTGCAGTTGTGAATGGTCTATATAAACAGATACAGAGATAAGACGGGGAGGAGAGGTATGCTGAGAGATATTTCAAAGGAAGAAATGCCAGTTCTCTTGGCAGAGTGGGCATCGGTGTGCTCATGGAAGGAAGCGGGCACGCCGAATGCCTGTTCATGCCCGGAACTGTGCAAGGAGCCTCCTGTGTAGCCCCTCCTTTTTCACTTGCAAGAACCTTATGCAGCAGGTCTTATAATCCTCATTTGTCAGGCAAAGAAACAGAGGCTCAGAGAGGTCATGCAATGTCCCCAAGTCGCACAACTACTAAGTGGCATAGAAGCAGATATGGAGCTGGCATCAGAAGCAAAGATGGCAACTCCAGTTGTTTCTCCTTGAAAGACTGACCAGCTGACCAGGAGTCGGGAGGATGGTGGGGTGGCCAATATCTCCCTGTCCAGGGAAGCGGCAGCCCTTTTTCTCTCTTGTCCTGGTTACTCCCCGCCATCACTTATCCATGCTTTAGAGTTCATCAAGGACATTGCCCAAGCAAAATTCCTTCTCTGCCCCTCAGTCTTGGCTCGTTTCCTCTTCTGACATGACAGGGTACAACTAACATCCGAGCCTTTCTAGGCAGATGCCTGTTTGACCTGTCACTCAGGCCAGTGGTGGTCTTACTCCATGTCGTCAAGGGACTGGCACATTTCCCATCAGGGTGCCTGGGAAAGTAGGAGCAAGAGGAAGGAGGAGGAAGGTGTATGTTCTGGTTGTGGAGCAGAAATCTTTTTGCTTTTCCTTCTTGATAATTTGCAGTTTCCTACCTCAGGCACTACATTCTCTCAGAAGCCAAGGCTAATCAGACTAGAAGTTGCCCTTCTGTATGCAAGGCACAAGCATGGTTTCCATGGGAACATCTCAGGAGGAGGATGCTAGGATTCCAGGCTCTTTGTGGCCTTGGATAAACAATAGATTGCATGATTTTGAGAAGCCCCAAACCTTCCGTTTACCGTCTGAAACACTGTTTACAGCCTATCCTACCACACATACACAAAGCAAGAGAAATGAAAAATTAAGTCAATTCAGCTTCAATGTGTAGAAGAAAATAAACCCCATGTTTATTTAGTAAACTAAGTGTGTGTGGGTTTTTAAAACTCACATCCATCAAACTCACTTAGAAGTACAAAGAATCCTAGGAGAAAATTCTAACAATCGACAGCTTTGGTTCCTGCAAGGTTTTGGGGGGACCCTGGCTTCTCTCTGACACCTCGTTTGCTTAGTCACTGTCTGATTTAGCAGTGTCTGCAGTGCTGCTCCTCGTCCAAGGACTCATTCATTCATTCATTCATTCATTCATTCCACCATCATTTATGGAGCACCAGACCCGCTAGGGACACAACACTTAAGGAACTCACAGCATAGTAAAGAAGACAAATAGTGGGAAAATTCTAAGTTACAGGCGAATCCGGATCTGAGGCAGGAGCAATTCAAGCAAGTCCAGTCTTGCATGTTATAAATCAACCTTCAGGACATTTTCATTAATGATCAGCCTTTTGCTTCTTGCCCTGGCGACGTGAGTATTTTGGTCCAATAGTTAGGAGGCCTCCTCCTAAGGAGTGGAGCCTGCCATTTTTTTCATTGGCTGAGTTGTGGCCATCTCCCATTGGCTGGGCTGTTACTGGACTCTTTCTTCTGCCTGCAGAGGTAACAAAGTACTATCACCTCCTGTCGGAGGTACAAGATACGTCTCTTCCTGTTGGGGTCCGTGGTGTGTGTTGAGTGATGCGAGCATGAGAGTCTTCTCTTCTAGCCTCTGGACTCTAGTTTCAATGAGGTTTCCATTTATTAATTTTCACGCCAGTGTTGACATAAGAAACGTCTAAACCTGTAGAGAATATTAATGAATTTATTTGAGCCAGACTAATGACAATTGCTGGGATGCAAAATCTCAGCAAACTGAGAAAATGCTCCGGGGAATGGCACTTGTGCAGCTTATTTTACACATTGGAATCAAAGGAGGAGCCCTAAGGAGGGTTCCGTGAAACCCGCTGGTGGCCGATGAAGGGGGCTGGAGGAAGCAAAGCGGGGAAACCTCTGGGACAGGATAAAAAACAAAATGGAGAGACACATACTTCTTTTACTTTAGTGGGTACAGGATAGTTAATAATTAACATCCACAGCAAGGAGAGATGGTACGTGGGGAACAAGACAACAATGAGGGGTCTGTGGTCTCCAACTCTGGTGGTTGTGCCCTGAGGGGTCGGGAAAGGAGATCACTCAGACATTTCAAAAGTGTGTTATCTTAGATGCAAAAAGACAGTAGACGGACTCACTTAAGGTAAAGACTGACCTATGTCAAGGAAGCTACAGGCCTAGGATGTGACTACCTGCCACAACTCGCTTTTAGTTAGAAATTTTTATGTTCAGACCATCCTATGTGGTTACTTTCCTTCTCCGAGTTTGTAGGGCCCGCCACGCTGGCCTCCTCTGAGCTTGACAGGTCTAGTATGTGGCCCCTTTTTCGTCCACACCAGCATAGAAACATAGTCTCCCCACCCCAGATTCCGAGGAGTCCCCGGGCCCATAAGGACAACACATCTGCACTACAGCTTTCTAAGGCCCTGTTACTACCAATATTCTAGCATTGGCTGTAGATTCCAATACTCGTCTTGTGACCAGTGAAAATGTAGCTCTGCTAGGGGTCCTCAGGAAAAAAGACACTAGGATGAGTTATGAATGCAAAAGGTTTATTGGTGGTAACACCTGTGAAAGGAAAAGTAGGAAGCGGGAGGGGGCAGGGCGGGTAACCGAATGCGGCGCAGATGTGAGTCTCTGCCAGCCTATAGGAGACGGGAGACGGGGGCTCCAGAGCACACACCTGCCAGGGGAGCGGGTGGGCTGGGAATGCCCAGGCACTCCTGCGCATCATGCTCATTGTCTTGGCCGCCCCGGGAAGAGGGCGACTTTGACTCCAAAGCTGAGGTGGACCCAAAGGAGTTAACGACCAGAGTCTGTCGCTTAATCACAGGCCTGGTGGCTGGGTCAGTGCTTCCATGAAGGGCAATCCCAGCAGCGCATTTCTATTCCTGCCATGCTAGCTTTGGCCCTTCAAGGTTATGGGTCAAGTGCAGACTTGTCATTCTCAGAGTCTGCATCCATGCCAGGCAGTATTGCCCATGGAGATGGGGCATCTTTAGAGTAGCAACACATGTCAATATCACACATTGATTTGTGTCATTTCTCTCATCCTATGTATCTTGGTTCCCCTTCCCCAACAAGGTGTGAGCTCTCCAAAGCTACAGATTAAGTCTGAGCACAGAGTGAAAGCCCTGGGGACACTTTCCGATCCATCCAACTTGGCTTCTCAGTGCTTCCTCATCTGGTTTCCTGTGCGTCCCCTGTTCCATCCCCAAGCACTGCAATTTGAAGGCTCCATTAGAACAGGCCATACCTTAAGCCCCTGGCTGTCTCTCAGGGTGCATTTCTGACAGAGGAGCACTTTCCTTCTCAGCCATCTCTCTAGTCATTCATTGTTCTGGTAGAAAACTAAAGAGAAAAGCAGGCAGTGCTTAGGAAAAGCTGCGGCCCCACTCTTGACACCTCCCGCGCAGAAAATCGTTTGACAACCGGTTCCCATGGCAACAGGCTTTCTTCGAAAGAATTTCTTGTTTGGTTTGCCAGACCCCCACCTTTCTCTTCTGGGGAGTCATGGCCAGCATGGAAAATGAGGTCGGAGGAGACAAGGAGAGAATATCCAGACAGGACGGCAGGCGGCCTTCGCAGGCCCAGGAGGGCAGATCTCCGTGTCTCTCTCTGCAGGGACACACTGCTCATCACCAAGGGATTAAAAGATGCCAGCGTTGAGGTCTGAAAAAAGCTGACAGCAACATTAACTGGCGCTATTTAGAGCAACACAGTAGCATAGCGCAGAGTTCTCTAAATTTGGAAAAGGGCCATGTTTGCACATTTTGAGCAGCAGTGCCTGCCATGGCTTCTTATTTTTTATTTTATTTTATTTATTTTTTTGTTCTTTGTTGGCCTTGGCCTATGGGCAGTGCTTTCCCCCCAGAGGAGAGCTGACTCTGGCCTCTGTCCCTCATCCTTGTGACCAGTGAACATTTAGCTTTGCTTGGCCCTCATGGAGGCAGTGTGTTTAATTGAATTACTGTGACAAAATTTCTGTTCTTTTCTTCCATCTTGAAACTCTCATGAGAGAATTACCCCTTATAATCTATCCTAACTGGAAACATACTAGAAAAGGAATCCTGGGGACTGTAATTCAGCTTACCCAGGTTAACATATCACAAAGCCATTGCATTTAGCATCCAATATAAAACAAATTATTAGACATGCAATGATGCAGGAAAATGGAACCCATAACTGGGATAGAAATATAAACCGAACCAGACATGACAGGGACAATGGAATTAATAGAAAAGGACTTTAAAAGAGCCATCATAAACCTTCTCAAGAATAGAAAGGAAAATCTGAAGATGATGAGGAGATAAATAGAATGTATAAAAAGGAACATCTAGAGCTGAAAATTAAAATACCTAAAGTGAAAAAAAATCATCAAATGGGCTTAATTGTAGATTAGATACCACAGACAAAAAAAAATCTGTGAAATTGAAGACATAGTAAAGAAACTCTCTAAGCAGAAGCAAACAGAAAAAAGGCTGGAACAAAAACGAACTTAGTGACTGATAAGACAACATCAAGTGGTCTAACTTATTTGCAGTTAGAGTCACAAAAAGAGAGTGAGATCAGGAAATAATTAAAAGAAAAGTCAAAATTTTTCCAAATTTGTTAAAAAATATAAACCTTGATATTCAAGAAGGTCAATAGAAGACACCAAACAGAATAAATAAATACCACATCAAAGTACATCATATTCTAATTGATGAAAACCAATGAGAAAGAGAAAATCTTAAACTAGAAAAAAGACACATTATATATAACAACAGAACAAAAATGAGATGTACTACAGATTTTTTTTTGTCAGAAATAGTGCAAGCCAGAAGATATAGGAATGACATCTAATGTGCTGGGGAAAAAATGCCAACCTAGAATTCTACATGTAGTGAAAATATTCTTAAAAAGTAGAGATAAAATAAAGACTTTTTTTCATACAAACAACTTGAGATAATTCATTGCCAACAGACTGGCATTATAAGAAATTGTTAAAGGAGATTCTTCAAGCTGAAGGAAAATTGTATTAGATGGAAACTCAAAGGTACACAAAAAATGAAGAGTACTAGAAATACTAAATGGGTGAGAAAATGTAAAAGCTATTTCTTCTAATTTTTAAATCTTTTTAAAAGAAAATTGAACACAGAAGACTTTTGTTTTCAGCCAAGATGGAATAACAGGGATTAGATTTACACACACACACACACACACACACACACACACACACACACACACACACACACACCAACCAGAGTGGAAAGCCTCATAATTTATAGGGCACTGGGTGGAGTACTCATAAAGATCTTGTCACAGTATTGGGTTAAAGTCGACCTAGATTAAATTCTATACTGGTGCTGCCTAACAATGCTTAAAAGTACGAATCAAAAGGATAAAGTCGTTACCAAGTAACTTATCTACATCCCAGATGAAAGCTCAAGAATATTTATAAGATTTAAAAAACAAACAAAACACATCCAGCAGGCAAAATTTACAATGTCTGGCAAAAGTCACCTGGCATGCACAGAAACAGAAAAATATGACTCATAATAAGCAGAAAATAAATGGAAACTGACCCAGAAAAGATTCAGAAGATAGAATCAGTAGAAGAGATTATTAAAACAAGTATTATGACTGTATTCCATATGTTTAAGAAGCTAAAGAAAAGATTAACCATGATAAGTAGAAATATGGAAGAGATTTTAAAAAAACCCAAATCAAATTTCTAGACATGGAAACCTATAATGTCTGAAATAAAAAATATGTGGAATGAGATTTATTAAAGATTATTCATTTCAGAAGAAAAGATTAATGAACCAGAAGATATAGCAATAGAAATAAGCCAAAAAGAAACCAGAGAAAAAAGACCCCCCCCAAAATGATGGAGCAACAGTAATTTGGAGCACAACTTTATGTGCTTTAACATATGTATAATTAGAATCACCAAAGGAGGGAGGAAACAGAAAACAATATTTGAAAACATGTCCAAAGTTTTTCCAAATTTAATAAAAGCTATATTCTTATAGCTAGATCAAAGATATTCAATGAACTCCAAGCACAAGAAATATAATCTACAAGATGCATAATAGTAAAATTGCTTGAAACTGTGCCTGATCACAAAGGGTTTCAATTTGTAGCCTGAAACATTGCCCCTAAGCAAGACTGTTACCCTGTCCTCAAAAGCCTTGAAACCTGGCACCGACCTGCCCTCCTTATGGATGAAAATCTTTTCAGGAATCCATTTCCAGAATAGAGAGCTTTCATCCATATTGAATATTTGCTCTGGCGGGTAATTTTTGTCCATAATTAGCTTGTCTAGACTTTTTAAAAATTCTTCCGCTACTTTCATATCAGCACTCATGTACTCACCACTTGCTTTCACATTATGCAATGAATAACGATTCTTGAATCATTTAAACTACCCCGAGCTAGCAGTAAATTCAACAAAATTCAACATTGTAGTCAGGTCCAGCCTTTTCTTTCAACATCACGAACAAACTTTTTTTTTAATTAAATTTATTTATTTAAATTAGTTTCAATTATATAGTACATTGGTTAGACATCTATATTGTTTGTAAAACGATCCCCCCAATTGCTCCTCCCTCCCCTGGCCCTCCAGCTAGCCATCATATTAATGTTAACTGTATTCCCTGTGCCGTGCTCCCCATCTTTGTGCCCAAACGATCGACTATTAATTTGTACTTCTTTAATCCTTCACCCCATTCTCCCAGCCCCCCAACCTCCCTCCTCTCTGTCCGTCACCAAATTGTCCACTATATTTGAGTCTGTTTTTGATTAGTTTGTTCTTTTTGTTCCTTAGATTCCACATATAAGTAAAATCATATGGTATTTATCTTTCTCTGTCTGACTTATTTCACTCAGCGTAATAACCTCTAGGTCCATCCATGTCATTGCAAATGGTAGGATTTCATTTTTTTTTAATGGCTGAGTAGCAAACAACCTTTTTGCTTTGACCGTGATCATCATGGTGCTGAGAGGGACACAGTTCTGTGTCTGGTCTTCAGTCCAGGTCATTAGATGTTTCTCTCCATCTGGTACAGGCTCTTCTCCGATGTTTGTTAGTCTTCAGTTAAGCAGATTCTTTAACAGCTTCTGTCACTTTGCTCTTGTTCTTCAAGGTTGTAGCTATAGTGGAATGGGCCGTGCCTGACTGGCGAGCAATAACCATCACTGATTTTCCACCTTTGGAATTCTTAATCACTTTTAATTTGTTTCTGGGTCAATCATTCGACATGGCCTCTTACTGGCAACATTAGCAGTGAATTTTATACACTTAGGGGCCATGACGAAGAAAATCACATGAGTTTAAATGAAGCACAATAGAAAACGATGCAGTCAAGAGATATGGTAAACATGAAATGTATGAGGCTCTGCTGGTGTAAAACACGGCATACTGTTTTACAGCAAACTTTTTTTTTTTTACAAGTAGAAAAGTACACTTTGAAGTAATGATAAAAAATATAATATAGGTAATACGTAAACCGGTGACAGCTGTTTATTATCATGATAATAAATTACTGTTTATTATCATGATAATAATTTATTATCATGATAATAAATTACTGTTTATTATCATGATAATAAACAGCTGTCACCGGTTTACGTATTACCTATATTATATGCTATACTCTTATGTGACTGGCAGCACAGTAGGTCTGTTTACATCAGTGTCGCCACAAATCTTTGAGTAATGTGTGTACTATGAAGTTACGAGGGCTATGAAATCCCTAGGTGATAGCAATTTTTCAGCTCCATTATAATCTTATGGGACCACCGTTTCATACGTGGACCATTGTTGACCAAAAAGTCATTATGTGGCACATGACTGTAATAAATAATAACAGAAATTAATAAAATAATGATGAAGAGGATAAAGAAGCCCAAAAGCCGATTCTTTGAAAAACATCAATGAAATAGCTAAACTTTTGGGAACGTTAACCCAGAAAGAAAGAGAAAAAAACCATAAATAATATTAGGAATAAAAAAGGAGCCACAACTATAGAAGCATGGATAATTTAAAACATCTGAAGAGAATACTGACAAATTTATAACTACATTTTTTGAAAAACTTAAATAAAATGGAAAAAAATTTAGAAAATCTGAGCTAATATTGACTCCAGAAGAAAATAGAAAACCTGACTATTCCACTTACAATGAAAGAAATCCAGTCATGAGTTAGACGTCTCTCCCCAGCTGCCCGGCTCTCCATGCTGCCAGCCACCTCCAAAGATATTCCAGGCTCAGATGGCTTTAAAAGGCCAATTTTTACTAAACATTGTCAGAAAAAAAATCTCTGTTCAGTGGTTTAAAGATGTTATTGCCCTGTCTTTTGACTTCTGTTTTCTTGAGAAGTCAGCAGTAATTTCTTTGTAATGTGCCTTTTTCCTATAGCCGTTTTCAACATTTTCTTGGTTTTTAGCAGTTCATCTTTGGTTACAGCAGTTTGACTATGATGTGCCTATGTGTGATTTTCTTCCTATTTATTCTGTTCGGGGTTGTTGTTCTCGTGCTTGTGTTTTGTTCCACTCCTTGTCTATTTCTAGATTTTAATTTCTGGTGCTCTATCCTTTATTTCAGACATAGGTTGGAAGTGCCAGGAGTGGGGGTAGATGGGTAGGAGGCATGCATGGCCGCCTCTGCCTCTTTCCTTATTCCTCAGTATATATCAGTTCCCCTCCCCATGCCTATGTGGGCTTTGTCTACCTCATAAGCAGATGCCCAAGTTAACGTGTGCGCTCCTGGAAAACGGCACAGCTCAGAGGAGGTAGATGCCCCCAGCACTTATCTCTTGCATTACAACTTTAGTAAATTCCTCAGTTGAGCCCAAAATATTCTAGTTACCAGAAGAATGCACTTCAGATCCATGGCATCGCCTGTTCTGAAGCATTCGAAAACTTTCACATGGGCCCTGGTCAAAGAAGTGCAGCTGCTAAAACCGGGTGGTTCCGGTGAGGAAATACAACCTAGAGATTCCACAGCTCTGCTGATCTACCGAGGGCCCAAACAACACCCTGAGTATGGCCTTTGGCACCTCTGCAGCCTGGGTCCTCACCCCACATTGCCACTTTTTGGCCATCAACTCAGCCAGTGACAGGGCTTAGGACTCCAAAGAATTACTACCTTAGTTTCAGATCCATAAATCACCCCAAAACAGCCCTGGCGACTCTGCATAGGTAGCTGTTTCTCCGTAGATGGCAGCACACCCAGTCCTAGACGTTTACAGGTGCCTTAGGCTCATTTAGAACCTTTGCATTTGGAACCTTTAAAGTGTCCACTAGCCACTATGGAATAGCAGAGTCCCCAAACTTGATGAGTGTCATCAGAGGCTGATGCCATTGCTTGGGATGTTGCCAGGGAATGTGATATGATGGCTGGTCAGCAGAACGCAGTGTCCCTTATTCACCCACCTGATTTTCACTGTCTCAGTTATGTTCACTTACATCATAAAGTTTACTTTAATGGAAGGAAATCCTGCCATTTGTGACAACATGAATGAGCCTGGAAGGTCTTATGCTAAGTGAAATAAGCCAGACACAGAAAAACGAGTACTGTATGATCTCACTTATATGTGGAATCTAAAAAAGTCTAACTCAGAAAAGCAGACAGTAGAAGGTGGCTGCCAGGGACCGGGGGGTGAGTAGAAGTGGGGAGCTATTTGGTCAAAGAGTACAAACTTTCACTAACGTAGGATAAGTTCTGAAACCTAATGTACAGCGTGGTAATCTATATTGTGTACTTGAAATTTGCTGAGAATAGCTCTTAAGTGTTCTCACCACACACAGACATACTCACACACAACAGTATCTATGTGAGTTGATGGATATGTTAGTTGGCTTGATTGTGGAGATCATTTCACAGTGTATACGTATATCAAAATATCACATTGTACTCCTTAAATATACACAATTTGTATTTGTCTATTATACCTTAATAAAGCTGGAAAAAAACAAAGTTTAGTTTTATGACAATTGCTTGTTATTTTAAGAAAACTTCATTTTAGTTGTTGGGTTTGTTGGCCAAGCTGTTCTGCCAAGAAGCAGGAAAGGCCTTTAGTGGGTCTGCCTTCAGGCCACGCAGAGCAGGGCCAGGTTGGGGGATGGGATAGAGGTAAGCTTCTCCTGCCTTCTTTGGGCACTTCCTGCAGGGGCTCCCAGCCTCAGCACCACTGCAGTCTGGGTAACTCCTTCCTCTGGGAACTTTTCCCTTCAAGGGTGGGTGGGGGTGGGGCAGACTGGGAAAAAGTCTCAGCTGCTGCTCAGAGCAGCCCAGGAAATTAATGGGCAACTCCAGCTGGCGTCCTGAAAGACAGACTGAAATTCTACACCTTTTTTCCTTATTATAGAATTGACTTTGACATACACTCTTGGAATTACTCTAGGTTTTAAGAAAATGTCCATTTAGGATGTCAAGGACCACTTGGACAGGGCAGTGAGTTATGCGATGCATGTTTGAAGCAGGGACAACTCCAGGAGCTGCTATAGTGGCAAAGGTAGCTTCTGAGAAGCCCACTTAGGGACACCATCTTCTACCCTAAGTGAGCTTCTTGGTGAGGGTGTCTTCCCTGGGCAAACTCGAGGAGCTCCTGGCCCACCCTGACAGGAAGGGGATCAGAGAGATGTCTGCCCTCATCCTGGGCCTTTAAACCATCAGGGCTTATGCTGATGGTCAACAAAAAACAAACCTCGAGTGCGTTTGACAATTCCGTCTCAGATCCTCTTACTTCACGTCAATGTTTCGTTTCAGGCTCCGCTCCTTCAAAACTCTAGCTTCCAACCCTCTTTTTGCTTTTCCAGTCTTGACTCACAGGACTCTCTTGGATATGTCTCATATTTATTATCTTTTTCTTCCCTTTTATTGTTCGATGACACCCCGCCAGATTGCCCTAAATGGGCCCCTCCCCACATTAGTTTTGTTGCCAACGCTCTGTCAGGACTGGACCACGGCGGGCGGCATGGCAGAGTGGGTGAGCATATTCTGGGAAGGAGGGAATGTGATTAGAAGTAGGGGAATGATGATGATGAGGCAAAAGAAAGGCTACCGCCACTCCCCAGCCTCTCCTGAGGAGGGGAGACTGAGCAGGTTCCACTCAGCAGGCTGGAGGGCAGAAGACTACTAGGAGGACCAGTGGTCAATTAAGGACGATGATGACAGGGTATTCTGCAAGGAAGCTGATGATATGGGCTAGTTTGTTTAGGACGTCATGGAATATCCAGTAGGCATGTTGGAGAACCATAAAGATCAGCACTGGGAAGAAGCGCAGGGTAGCATGGAAAAGAGAGTAAAGATGAGAACTGATAATCGGGGTCTGCATTTAGGATGGCCAGCAGAAGAAAACAGGATGAGAGACTTGGCAGCACTGGCTGGTAGAAGTGGAGATGTCAAGTGACACCTGAGGCCTGAAGACTCTGACAACCCCTGCTGAAAAGTTACCTTTAGCAGTGGGCTATATAGGCTTGGCAGCCTTAATCTCTGAGATCAGGGCTGGAGACATATTAAGTACAAGGTGAGACCAATATCCTGTAAGGTTTTTGCTCTAGTGAATGAGACAGGGGGTTGGACAGCCCTCAGGATACCTGCAATGGGTTGATCTGCACTATATACAGCCCAGTGAGGTATGCTCCCCCATTGCACTGCAGAAAAGAGGAAAAAAATTTTTCAAGAGAGCCAAAGTTGAGAGGAATTTTTCCGTCTACACATTTATATAGCAAAAAATGACCTCACCCAAAAAATAAAGTATTTCAGCTTTAGGTCATTTCACCCTTGGCAGAATAAAGAGGCTGGTGATTTCTCTGTACAGCTACTTGCTTAAGCAAATGTGCTGGAGGTCTCTGAGGGAACTGGCCTCCATCTGTCATTTCTTATATTTTAAAAGAGAAATCAATAATGGGTGGACTGAGCCCTCATTCGTCCCTGGAGACAAAGTCCTAGTATCCTTATTCCAGCATTTTCCTGTTAGGCTTTCGTGTCTAGTAGAGTTCAAGACCTTTTGGCTTTGGATTGACTTTCTAACCTTGGCTACCATTTTTCTTTCAGTAATAAAAATCCTTGAAGCAATAGCTTATACAAAACCACAATGCATGAAACAGAAAAACTCAGAATTTTATTAGCATGTATTTATTTTATGACTTCACATTTATAACATTTTACTTTATATACTGTCAATAAATAAGAACAAGACCATTTTCATGAATACAAAAACACATGAAATCAGGATGTATTAGATGATTAATTGTATCATTTTGGTTGAACAGTACTGAAAAATATAACAGATAAATGATCACAAATAGTATCTTTAAAAAAATGCTTTTCTTACAATCTCAGGATATTCTTCAGTTAAAATTATCCACCACCAGAAAGAATAATTTATTGTTTCAAAGTCGAATCACTAAGAATAGTCAGCACTTGCTGGAATACTTATCACAAAATAACAGACAACAAACACTCAAACTTACCATAAGAACTAAAACGGTTTCTAATGCAATGTTGTCACGACTTGACTGACAGATTATATATTTACTTGTTACTGCACAACTGTTAGAACAGTAAAGAGAGCATGCATTGAGCAGACCAGCCTGTAAGCATCATGAAAATAATGAGTCTTACAATGTATTGAGGGCTATCTTCCAGACATCATGCTAAGTGCTTAAAAGGCATTATGTCACTTCATCCTAACATAACAGCCCTATTCTGTTATCTTCCCATTTTTCTGATGAGGGAACTGATGCTTGGAGAAGTTAAGCAACTTGTTTGTTGTATACACAAAGCTACCAGGATGAGATACATCAACCAGCATTTCACCGAATGGTGCTCATTTATGCTTTACTTGTACACTTTACCTCACAGGACACCCATGGGCCTGATTTAAACACCCATGAGGTGTTACAGCTCCCTTAATCGATGAACCTTAAGAGAAGTTCAGATATGTGCTCATATTTTGCAAGGGAACGTTTTAGCCAAGGTCTGCACAAAATGAGTCAATTTGGAAACAAAAGTGAGCTTGCTGGTGAATGTTTGTCTAGGTTTTAATATTTGGATATCACTATACTTGCGTCGATTTGTTATTTATTAGAGATTTAAGAGTTTAAAATACATTTAAAAGATAGAACTGCTGAAAATTCTCTGCACAATTTGAAAACCATGATCACGATGGAGGGCGAATTAGCAAGAGCCAGAGAGTTCTGGACCCCGATCTTTGCTCCGTCGCTTGTTAGTAATTTGATATGGAGACCACTTAACCCATCAGAACTTCAGCTTCTTTCTTTCAGAAAGGGCAAAATTATGCCACTTCAGGGTTGCTGTACACCTTCAATGAGACATGCCCACAATACCTGGCACAGAGCATAGGTCTCAATAAACGTGAGTTCTCCTCCTCTCCTCTTTGCCCTCTGTTGCCACTAAGAGTCTTCTCTAACCAGACCAGCCCGTTTGCTAACTCCAAACTCTCCAGCATGCCCTCCTGTAATGTCTGCCTTTTCTTGAGGATGCCTCTCACACCGTGAACCTCTTAGAAAACAGGAATTAGTCTTGGTCATTGGTGTCTTCAGGGCCTAACGCAGTGCCTGGAACTGTCTATCTGACACCCAGCAGAGGAATGGGAGTAGGGCTTCCCGAGGAAGGAGGGAAAGAAGCCTGTAGGCGGAGATGGTTGTATTCATTTGGCAATGACACTAGACACTTTTATTGGCTTCTACTGGCCTTGTACTTACACATCAGGTTATTTAGCTTCCACATGTGGAGGCCATGTCCTCAATGAGACTGTGGCTCCCTGAGATCACGGCCATAGATGTTTGACTGTTACCTCCTTTGAACAGTGCCTCACACTGCTAGGTATGTAGAATTTGTCGATTTGAGAAAGGAAAACACCTGACAAGTCAAAAAACTTAAGATTTTTAGATAGTTTATGAATTATTCTTATCAAGTTTATGAATTATTCTTATCAATTCTTTCTTCTGTGATATGGGTAAATTTTGGTCTACTTATGGGTATTTAAAGGAAACCTGAAGTTTCCTTTAGGCTTATAATGTCATATTTTAAATTTAATCTTTTGTTTATTGGTGATCTATGAAGGGTTCGAGAAACTCTTGGATAATTTTTTCTTAGAAAGAATCAAGACCTGGCTTGAACGCTTTGATTTCAATTGCATTTGTTAAAGAAAATAATATGGGAAAGGTCTTAGCCTGGTGAAGCAAATATCCCCAGGCCCACAGGCTACGGGTTCTGCTTTGAGTTGGCTTTTAGTCATCTGCCTCGTTATCCCAGTGGCCATAGCCGTCCCCTTCATCTGGCTCTTCGATATTTTCATTTTCAAAAGAGGCCTCTTCCTCCTCCTCTTCCCGGATCACCTTCATTAACTCGAGGAAGCTGGGGGGTGGTCCCTGGTCTTTCAGCTCCCTAAGCCTGCACCACAGGATCTCACTGAGGCTCGCCCCCGCCATGACTTGCTCCAAGCGGACCTGATCTGCAATATTCCTGGGAATGGCCCGTTTCTCCACAGCCCTCCGGAGCAGAGTCTCTAACCGCAACACATAGGCTGAGACTTTCTCTCCCTCCTCCTGATAGGTCTTCAGATATTTCACCTGTGACGTTCTGCGGCTCTCCAGGCTCCCAAACACTTGCTTAAATGCCTCCAAACACTCTTCCACGCTTATGGACGGATTGTCTGCCTGCACTATATGCATGAGGTCCAGGGCAGGGCCACGCAAGCTTTCCATCAACCACCTTTTCTTTTCTGCCTCTGCCACTGGCCACTCTTTGACTATTTCGGTGGCCTGTTCCAACCAGATTTCAAAGGGCTCTTCCTCAGGGGCAGGAGTAGCGCTCCCTGAGAACACTCTCAGTTTCCGGTACCTCATGGGCAGCAGGGGCTGAGGGGCATGTGCTATTGCCTGTCCCAACAAATGGGCCAATAACTCCGGTGATATGCAGGGCACTGCAGCCGGAGACATTCCCTCATGCCCCAGGGCTCGGAACATACCCGAGACTGTTTGCCCCTCTTTTTCTAGAAAGAGGTTCAGTCGTTCAAGGAATTCAGTGTCCTGGTTAGGGGTCTTAAAGACCACTTTCCAGATACCCCCCCTTCCCTGAACCTCACTGGGAATCACTGAGACATCAATATCCTCCATGAGCTCTAATAAGACAGCGTTGGCATTCTCCTGCTTCCTGAATATTTTGCCGAGCAGTCTATACCTTCCCAGAGACTTTAAAGTCTCCTGGAGAACCTCCTGAATCTCAGTCTCATCACACTCTACTGGTATCCCCATAACCATCAATGACTTCTGATCATCCACACTCATTATCCGGCACCAGTCCTCAAATAGCGCCAGTGCCATCGTCACGAGTATTTATTTGCTCTAACTCTACAGGTACCAATTTGTGGCACAGACAGGCGCTGCCTTAGGATTTAAAGTATCCTGGATGAGCTCCTGAAACTATAACCCACGAGTGAATGGGTTCAGGTCAGGTCACTCCGACAACAGTCTCAAAGTCTTCTGGACCAGTAACCCTTAATTTTCCAGTGGCAAGAACTCAGCACTTCCAGTTGTCTCTAGAACTGACCCAAGGTGGGTGATTAGTGTCGGTTACGACAGCGCCACTGCCTGTGGCTCTGTAGTCCTGTGGCTGCTGTTTCTCTCCTGGATGCCAGCAGCCACGTGGTGGTGTCGACCCTCTCTGACCAACGGAGGCACCTGTGCGAGCTGCTTTCACACTGTCTGGGTCTGCTGCCTCGGCCTCACCTCTCTCTAGTCAGTGGGGAAACGCCTCCACTCTGGCACCCAGGAGTCCTGGAGAGAAGTCTCACAGAAGAGTGGCTTGGACTCCTAGTGAAACAACAGTTAGTTACCACACAGCCCTGTTTCCCAGGAAGCATCCACACACTACTTAGGGATGGAAGTGGAATAGATGGGGGTTCTGCCTCCCACTATGTTTGCGCTACCCGACTCTGTCAGATCTCCTTTGCTTACGGTGACTTTTCTTTTCCCTCTTGGAGACCCTCCTGCAATCTGGCTTCCCCACTGTCTGCTCATCAGACATGCTAATTAATGTCTGAGCCTAGTTCTGGCCAGGACTCAAGATCCTTCCCATGTGAAGAATGAAATCAGGAGATGTGGTCAGATACCTGTTTATGTGTTCCAACGTTCCGTAAGAGTCAAGGAGCTTATTTATTCTGCTTCTAGTGCAGCAAGATGTCACTCAGCTCCACACAATGGCGTGTCTGGGTCCTTCTCAGCTCCAGCCAAGCCAAGCTGACCTGTTATACATTAATAATAATGGTGTATTTTTATGGCTCAGTAATATCCAATGATGAAGACCGTTCATGTGCTTATTAAAAAATATGACAATCCTCCACAATTAAACCACTGAATATAGTTGATTCAGTTTTTCGATTAAAAAATCCAATTAGAAATCACTCGAGTATTTATAACCAGTTAATATCGGTATAACAATATAACTTATATAATATACTTTAATAATAGAGGTATAACAATTTAATATAGGCTTAACAATTTTTAAAAATCTCAGGGCCAAATAAGTTAAACTTAGAATTATGAATTCATTCTCTTTTGTTATGTCTAGTCAGGCTTTGCAAATGCACAAGTAGGTGTTTCTTTTGCTATAAATGTTAAGTCACGAACATGACACTATCTTTGCAGCATTTGAACTTGAATGGGTCATTTAAAGGAAAAGGAAAAGAGAGAAAGCACATCTATGGAGAGCTGGTCGAGACTGAGTGATGTAAGAAGGGAAGAGTTCCTAAAGTCTCCCAGTTCTGCTGTGGAGTGGGTGTTAAGGGGCCACCACCATTCTTCCCTAAGCCTGAAAATCTCCATCAAGCCAAGTGGGGTGCATGTGCCACAGATGCCAACCTGCAGCCATAGATGCAGTTGCTTCTGCTGCAAGCACATTTCTCCAGTCCTTCTGGAAGGGGCTGAAAGCATGGCACGTGCCTAGGAGCCAGAAGGGCAAAATGCTGGATCATGCCCCGGCCCAGCTGCCCCAGGGATCTGAACCCAGTGACGTTTCCATGCCTCACTTTCTCCTTCTAAGATATGGAGGTGACTTCCCTCTCCCATTGTAATATTTAGAGGAAACATGAGATGTAGAAAGACATCGGATGTGCAGGAAGAAACATTTCCAAGGTATTCGTAATAATTGCCATGGCCTCTTCCTCCAAAGGAAGTCCCTACCTGCAAGGCAACTTTCAAATAAAAAAGATGGCAAGTGAACAATCATCCTTGATACACAGTAAATCCATGGATGAAAATATTTCGATATGGGAAAAAATGTGAAAATTTTGCATTTTCTAACATAAAGATAGGATAAGTTGGAAAAGGAACCAGACTTTCATGTGGAAGATCCCACCAGCACCAGCACTGGAATTGTTGGATATTTAATTAGATAGTGACCTTGGGCAGAGCGCCTTAATAATCTCTCTAGATCTCACTTTCCTATCCTGGGAAGCGGTGATGGTAAAGCACTCATTTCACAGGCTGCTGTGTGTAGGAAATGATGTATTTCGTGTGGAAGCACTTTACTCAGATTCGAGCACATCTGGTGCTGAGTCTGAATGTCCGCTTCTGGGTCTCTCAGCCCCCACACGTGTATTGCTCTCCTTCCTCCCTATCCCCTTGTCACCCGGAAACTCCTTCCCAGCTATCATGGTGGGCTCATCTTAAAACTGTGCTGATTGTCTTCCAAATTTAACTCCATTCCCCAAACTATCCCTCACAATTGGGGGGGGAAGGTGGGTATTCGATTTAATCCTTCCATGGCAAGAGCTGACAATGGGACAGAAACCTTGGTCACACTGTCCGGCGCGACAACCCTGCGGTAAACAACCTTTTTTAGCCCAAACCCACCCTGGCTACTGAGCATGCCCAGACTTCCCTCTTCAGCTGCCAAAGGATGGGCATCATCTCTGCAAGATTTTGCCACTGTGGAAAGAGGGCCAGGGCTGCAAAGATTGATACAAGGAAAGGGCGTGCGGGTGGGAGTAAGCAATGAAGCACGCTCAGAGACCGGATTACTGGCACAAATCAAAATGCTCTCTGGATGCCCACCAACCCGCGGTGGCTGTGGCTGGTCTACTCGCACACACATACTAAATCCTCACACATTTTTTCCTTGCTTGGTTTCACACAATTCAAAGCACTCAGTCACAGCCAGCACTCCGTCTCCCGGCCCACACTGGACGCGCGCGCGCGCGCACTAACGTCCCTGGCATGAGCTTCTGGCGCAGTGCGCAGCGGGTGGGGTGGGGACAGTAAGGGCTGAAGATTTGGGGAGGGTTGCAATGCGCCTTTCTTTGGGGTAGGAGGCGGAGGATACTAAATCAAGATATTCTCCTGGGCTCGCTCTTCTTGGCGCAGTGGCGCAGTTATGGTACGTGGCGCCCTTGGGCACCATGTCTGCACCCTCTCTCACTATATATTATTAGTTGTCGTGCTGGGCCAGAATTTGCAGACTGCACTCTTCGCTACCCTCCCACGGACCATAGACCTATGTCTCTCTTTATACTACACCCCACCATCAGTTGCTATGCCCTTCTGCATTTCTCCCCGCCATGCTGTGCGCCCCTCACCACTGTGGATGCACTAAGTGAGAACCTTCTCCTTTCAATCTTTGCTCCCAACAGCCTACCAACGCCCGTGGGTAGACTGAAGCTTTGGTGTCCTGCGCATCGTATGGCCCCCCAGTCCTCCATGTGGCCTGCGCCATCCCTTCCCCCTCCTCACTGCGGCTCATTCCCTTCTCCCGGGTGTCTTGGCGCCAACCAATTTGTTCCCCTTTCCCCATCCATCAGCTCACGCTCCGGGTAAGGGGGAGGGGGCCCTCCCCACGGCGGGCCCTCTCCCCTGGCCCACCTCCGCAATACGGTGGGAGAAAGGCGTCTGGATCAGGCAGGTAGGCGACAAGGGCGCGGGGGCCAGAGGCTGCGCCCTCGGATCTTCGTCCCAGCATGCCTGCCCCATACTCACCCTGGAGCCGAGAGCGGTCAGCGGACCCTTCTCTCCGCATCCATTAGCCAGTGGTCTGGCCGCTTCACTTCCGGAGCGCGGGGCTCTGGGCGGCGCGGCCCTCCCCTCTCCCAGCGCTCCGCTCCCCTGCCGGGCGCCAGGCGCCGCGCCCCGCCCCCGCCCCGCCCGCGCCTCCCTCCGCCTGCCGCTGCCGGGAACTGGCAGTCTCTCGCTCCCGCTGCCGCAGCGGCCTCTCTCCCAGACCCAACTTTGCAGCTCGCGGGAGCTCGCGCGGCGGCGGGGGGCGTGGGCAGGGAGAGGAGAAAGCGGGGTCAGGGGGAGGGACCCGGAGGGAGGGTCGCCCGCTCGCCAGCCCTCCTTCCTTTCTGTGCACCTTGCGGTAGGCGAAGAGCGGCAGCCGCTGCAGCAGCCAGCGGGTTGTGCACTGAGAGGCGGACTTAGGGACTGCTGACGGACGGACAGACCGAGAGGACCCTCCCGAGACCCCGCGTCATGGCCGAGAGGAAGCAATCTGGGAAGGCAGCAGAGGACGAAGAGGTCCCTGCCTTTTTTAAAAACCTGGGCTCGGGCAGCCCCAAGCCCCGGCAGAAATTCTGTGGCATGTTCTGCCCCGTGGAAGGGTCCTCGGAAAACAAGACCATCGACTTCGACTCGCTGTCGGTGGGCCGGGGCTCGGGGCAGGTGGTGGCTCAGCAGCGGGACGTCGCCCACTTGGGCCCCGACCCGCAGCCGCCGTACTCGCGACAGAGCCGGCGTGTCGGAGGGGAGCCATCTGTTGAATCGGGCCGGAAGGTGGAGATCCGGCGGGCCTCGGGCAAAGAAGCCTTGCAGAACATCTACGACCAGGTTGGTATTGTGGGGAGGGCGGGTGTTTGAGACCGAGGGCTAGGCTCAGGGATCGTCCTTCCCTCGTCCCCCTCCTAGCTCGGTGGAGAAACGAGCATCCCAGCGTGCCCACGGTCCTGCCCCTCCCCGCATCTGTACACGCACCCCACCCTACCCGGAAAGGCTCGGGCTCAGCTGTGGGCGGCTGTGCGCCTACAAAGGCTGCCTTCACCTCCCTGGGCGTGAGGAGGGGGATGGGGTTGAGGTACAGGATGGGCAGATAACTGGCTGGGGGTCGCAAGGTGGGGGATGGGGATGGGCCGTGGTTCTATTCTTCTTAAATCCTCCCGGGCGGCTTCCGATTGCTGCCGCTGCGGCTGGGTGCCCCACCCTTTTGTGATGCAGCTCGGAGCGTGTGGTGGAGGGTTCGCGTGAAGGCCCACGGGCTCCCTGGGGTTCGGGAGGGGCGGGGGCTTCGACGGCTGCTCCCCGCCGCGCCCCGAGCGCTGATCCACGGCACCTCCTGCGGCTCCCTTCACGTTCGCGTTCCGAGTCGGAGGCCAGGACCATGGTCAGCGCCTTCCGGACCGCCTTGGAGAACCTCATCACCCTGACTCCAGTTCGCAGAGTGAGAAGAACCAGGGAGGTGGTGGAGTCACCCGAGGAAACCCAGACGCTCCTAAATTGTCCATGTGGAGGACAAAGTTCCGCTAAGTATCTTAGCAAGGGCTTCCCAGAGCGCTCCCCACTCCGCCTGCCCTATTCGGGAGGCGCTTTGGGGATGGGGACTAAGTGGATTATGTTCAAAGGTCAAAAAGAAAAAAGAAAAACATCTTCATATTTTGAATAGATTGTCAAAGATGGTTTGGACCCCCGCCCCCCATACTGTGTTAATGGAGGAAACAAAGAGAACTAATTTGGTAAACCTTGATTTTAGAAAAGGTTCGTCATTTCTGACGAATAAAAACTGTGCATTTGAAGTGCGATCTTCTCACACCACGGTTTTGTCTTTATCAGGGTGACCTTCATACTTGTGCATTTCTACCCCCTCACAGACTTAATTTCTCAACTGACAAATTACAGTGAAATGTTTTAACACTTGTTTGCTCTTTCTCAGGCCAGTTGGTGAAAATGAGATTGATTATTTATTGAATACCTATTGTGTGCCTTACATTGTGGGGCAGAGGGAAGTTTAGCTATTTAAAAAGTTCAAGGTGATCTCTTCTTAAGGGGCTTCCAGAGTAGTTGGGAGTTGTCTGTACACATTCACTGAGTGATCCCACAAGCATTTATTTGTCTGGGCTTTAGGCTGTGCGCTTACAGTGAACTCATTGGAGAACAATTAAGTGTTGGTGATAATGGCCCAAACATGTTACTGTTTCCTGATGTGGCATAGAGTTTGGCAGCTTTTCATTTTTGTAGGACCAATTCTAGGAAAGATAAACCATTTGCTGTCATTTTTCAAAGGTGAGGGAACTACTTACTTAATTGATTCCTCCTTTCCCAGCCCTGTCTTCTGATTTATTCATAGAGACGGATACCTGGTAAGTTGTATTTCACTATGAGTCAACCAGAAGAACTTAATCCAAAAAGCTCACTTTGTTTCAAGTGATCAGACAATTGAAGTAGAAGTTTCTAATAATGTAACTTACACTGAAAGCTGAGCGTGAACTATACTTCTCTATGTGAGTACCTTAGGCGAAGGCCAAACCATGATCATTTGGCATGAACAGCAGAACCCCTACTGCGACTCACGTGGTTATGTGAGTATCCTCATCTTAAACAAGCTGTGTGCATAATTCTGATGTCTTAAGGGGAGCAGACAAATGCCTTGAGATAAGGAAGGGATCGCTTTAAAAAATGGCAGCTCAGGGGACAGAGGTTGAGAGTGGCCACCCTGATAATTATGGCAGTGAATTAAAACTCAGGTTTGAAAGACAAAGTTTCACTGGGTTGACTAACACACCTCTTTTCCTGTCCATTTAGAAGCTTAGATATTTGGACATCAGAGCTACTTGTTTGAACACTCTCCAAATTTAATAGAAATTATAAACCTAGAGCACATGGAGGAGGAGATTCGAAGAAGAAATACCCAAACAGAACCCCGGGCGGTTTTAGCCTATGCAAATCCCAATGTGCTTCAGTTGCTTGGTTATTAGTAGCTGAGGGTGATTCTGGCTTGGTCTTTCTGCAACTGTCCTTGAATTTTCATTTTCAATCTTGCCTTATCACATAAGGGCTCTTCTTGTGGGATTTGTTTCATTCATGACTAAGAGATTTACCAGTGTGGGTACTTACAGTGTTTGAATATTTCATGTCTATACAAGGAAGAGATGGCATTTGGTGTGTGTGTGTGAGAGTGTGTATGTGTAACAATGATTTCCATAAGCACAATTGAGCCCACCATTTTGACTGAAATCAGTAGCCATTTCTTAGTTTTCAGCTAATGAGCCAGGTGACTGCCAACATCTCAAATCGTTCCTATCTGAAGCCCCAGCACAGAGAAAGGCGGGGAGAACCAGTGGGAGTAGATCTCGGGGGCCCTGACTTACATCCTTCCCCCTCCCCTCAATCTGTGTTTATAGGTGTTATTAACGCACGGTCAGAAGTAGCTTTGTCCACCTGTTGCACTAGGGATTCTGCTGTTCCTCTAGCAAGGCTGTGGGAAGGGAGGAAACGTGCTTCCTGAGACCAGGTGTCTGCCACATGGTTTGTGGGAGACTGGGAGAGGTCCAGAGTCTGCTTTTGCATTTGCAGGCGTCAGCAGGTCAGCACCAGAAAGCACTGGATGTGGCTTGGGCTGGGATGTTAGCTTTTGGTGAAGGGAAAGAGCCAGTGTCAGTGCAGATAAGGAAAGCTGCTATCTCATTACTCTCTTTTTCTTTTGCATCGTTGGGGAAGCCCACCTTGGGCTGCTGTGAGGTTAAATTGGTGACCGCCTGTGAAGGACTCTGAGCCTCTTGCATTAGAGAGCTTGCAATAGAAGGGCAGCACCGTTGGCCTTATTCTCCCTTGCCAGTGACCAGGGGCCCCTCGGCCTCCTCCCTCCCTCCTGGGAATTCTCTCCATTCCACCTCAGACACAGTTGAGTAGAACCAGCTCTTCCACTAGGGAAACTGGATCATAAGCATCTCTTCCAAGGGGGCTCCCAGGTCTTTCGCCCAGCAGCAAACGACCTGTATTTGCTAGAGTGGCAGGGAAGTGATTCTCCATTTTTCCAGGGCAGATACCAGTCAGTGAACTACACTAGAGTGCTGTTGGACTTAATAAAATGCTCACCTAGTCTGCAAAATGCTTTCTGATATTCCTTTCCACTCTGTGTCGCCATCCCCTCTCCCCATGTTGATTCTCTCCCAGCACCGGGTGCCCAGGGACTCAGCTGCCCTCTTACTGTTCAATGCCACTCCTAATGGTGATGCTGTTTCTATATCTTTCTTTCTCCAAAAGCAATGAGTTCTGAAATCATTCTCTTCACCTCCCTTCTCCCATTCAAAATCGCTTCCTTGTGTTAATCTTAGCTAGAGAGAAATCCCAGTGATTGAGGCATCGATCTCTTCCATAAATGACTGATACACAAGTTGTCCCCAGAGATACTTGTTTGATAATAGACTAGACTGTTCAACAAAATAAATGTCTAGTTAGCAGGATGTGTGGTAGATATTTGGCTGAGAGCCTAGAATAGGGGCATTAATTTGATACTTTAGAGGCCACATTGTTTCAAAAGAAGAGACATAAATATGAACCTTTTTGTGTTCAGGATTCCAAAATACCTATGAACCATCTGTGTTCAAAAGGAAAGGGGTGCTTGGGGAGGTGAAAGAAATGGTGATAATCTATAATTATTGGTTGCTCTTGATTTCCCAAACGATTATTTAACTAATCCTATAATTAGTTAAATTAAAAAAAAAAACAACCTTCTAATTGTGGTAAAATACACATAACATAAAATTTACCATCTTAACCATTTTTAGGTGTACAGTTCAATAGTGCGAAATATATTTGTATTGTTAGGCAACCCATCTCTAGAACTTTCTCATCTTATAAAACTGAAACTCTGTGTCCATTAAACAATAACTCCCCATATCCCCTTCCCCCCAGCCCCTGGCAACCACCATTCTACAACTATTCAAGGTACCTCATCTAAGTGGAATTTTACAGTGTTTGTCTTTTTGTGACTGGCTTACTTCATTTCGCATAATGTCCTTAAGGTTCATCCATGTAGCACGTGACAGGATTTCTTTCTTTTTCGAGGGCGAATAATATTCCTATACATTTTAATGAGTCATTGGTATTGGAAAATTGTCGCTCAATTAATAAACCTGCAAAGAATTAATTGTGGGAGGAAGTAAGAAGGGTCGCATTTGGCATGAGATAGACCCTCTTGCCCACCCACCTGGGACCCAAGGCCTGAATAGAAGAAAACTCCCACCAGCTGAACAACCTCTACCATCTTTTTCCCTTGTAGCTCAAGGGTGGAGAGGAGAATTGCTGTCATTGAACCGCCAGTGACAACATCTGGCCATGACCTCTTGAATGTTGCATAGGTCACGAACTTGTGGGCCATGAAATCCAGATAGGGCTGGGGCATTTTCCTACCCTTGATAAAGACAAGCCAGGTATTCTTATGGGTCCTTTGGTCCCTGTGTCCCTCTCTCCTTCTTTGAGAAAGAAGGGGGAGTCAATTGATTGTGTGCGCTACCATTGAAAGAGGCTTCATGATTATTTAATCACCTCATTCTAGAAGTGGAGAAAGTGAGCCCAGGAAAACAGTGCCTCACTGTCACCTGTGGAACTCAGGTGACGGTGCCAACTCTTGGGCGAAGGCCTCTAACTGCTCAGTCCCAATGCAGTCCTATACCAACAAAATGTTGTTTATGTAGCATTATATAACTCTAGTACGTACATATACATTCTAGATCCTGTATTTTAGAATGTTTATAATGTATTATTTTAAAACTTGCCCCAACACCTTCTAATATAGGCATTATTCCTTTTGTGTTAATAAGGACACTGAGCCTTAGCAATTTACTGACTGAACTCAAGGTCTTTCTATTTAGTAAGTACGTGGACTAAGATTTGAACAAATGTTTCCTGACTCAGTTCCATTTTTCTTGCTGTTTTGTGGCTTTGCTGCCAGAGATAGTGAACTTAAGGGTACAGTTTAGTTTTGCGGCCAAAATATTTCACATCCCATTAAACTTCATATATATCCTGTGGTAAATGCTTTATATGCACCATCTTATTAATGTAAAGACAACTCTATTAAACTTGTATTACTGTTATCCTTATTTTGCAAAAGAAGTATCTGAAGGTAAGAGAAACCTGCAAAACAACTTGCTAATTAAAAGCCAGAGGTAGGATTTGAGTCCAGGTCTACATGCCTTAAGAGCCTTTAATCACTGTGATGTACTGAATTGCTTTCCATGTTAATTATTCTTTTCTTATTTTATCACCAGAGTTAACTATTGCAAAAAGGTGCTGTGCCTACTTCTTTTGTTTTCTGTTATGCAGTGTACTCTTTGAAGCCATTTGTTAAGAGAACTGTTGATCTGTCGTTATGAACGTATCCTAAACTGTAGACAGTCTGTGCATGATTTTTTTTTAAACACAGGAGATGTCTTCAAATATCACTGGGACAGAGGCCAACTCTGAGAATGTGAATGACATGCTTTTCTAAGATTAGAGCAATGTGATGACAATATAATTTTTCCACTTGATGTAAATCATAAACGACAAGCAAATAATGAGGGAGCCGTCAGTAAAAGCATTGGCAAGTGGGCTGGTGGACAATTGAGTTTGGTTGCTTGGTAGCACAGGCCAAGAGCTGCACACAGAGAGTGCCTCGAAGTGGAAGGACCTGGTGGTTTGGCCTTGTCTTTGAGACATGTATAGAGAGCTCGACTGGGCTAAGAGTCGGGAAGCCTGTCTTGCCATCCTGGCTGTGTTGTTAACTAGCTGTGTTGCCTGTAGTTACCTAACCCGGAGCTGTCACCGGGCTGGGCCTTAATCTGTAAGGCTCCTTATTCCATTTTTACTAAAGGCTCTGAAAGAGAGCTCTGCTGTCCCTGGCTGTTTTTCTTTTTCTTTTTTTAATTGAGGTAAAATTTACATAACTTAAAATTCTCAATTTAACCATTTTAGTCTACGATTCAGTGACTTTAGTACATTCACGGTGTCGTGCAACCATCACTACTGTCTATTTCCGGGACATTTTTATCCCTCCGAAAAGAAATCCTTTATCCATCAAGCGGTCCTTCCCTATCACCCCCTCACCCCTGCCTATGGCAACCATGAGTCTACTTTCTGTCTCTGTGAATGTACCTGTTCTAGGCATTTTGCATAAATGGAATCACACAATATGTGGCCTTTTGTGTTTGGCTTCTTTCATTTATTGTGATGTTTTCAAGGTCCATCTACAATGCAGCATGAGTCAGTCCTTCGTTCCATTTTATCGCTGAGCAATATGCCATTGTTTTTGTATAGCACATTTATCCATTCACCACTTGATGGACATTTGGGTTGGTTCCAGTTTCTGGCTATTATGAATTATACTGCTATTAACCTCCTTTTAAAAGTTTTGGTCTAAACATATGTTTTCAGTTCTCTGAGGTATAAACCTAGGAGGGGAATGGCTAGATCACGCGGTATCTCTGTTTAGCCTTTTGAAGAACTGCCAAACTGTTTCCCACAATTTTACCACCTTTTTACATTCCCATTGACAATGTACAAGGGTTCCAATTTCTGCGCATCCTCCACAACACTGGTTATTTCCTCTCCTTTTAAAAACTGTAACCATCTTAGTGGATGTGAAATGGCATCTCTTTGGGGTTTGGATTTGCATTTCCCTAAATACTAATGATATTGAGCATCTTTTCCTGTGCTCGTTGGCCATTCGTATATCTTCTTTGGAAAAATGTTTATTCCAGTCCTTTGACAATTTTTAAAAATTGAGCGTTTGTCTTTTTCTTGTTGAGTTATAGGAGTTCTTTATATATGCTGGAGATTAGCCCCTCCCTTATCAGATAAAAATTTGCAACTATCTTCTCCTATTCTATGGGTTCTCTTTTTACTTTCTTGATATTCTCCTTTGATGCACAAAAGCTTTTAATTTTGAAGAAGTTCAACTTATATTTTCCTTTGTTGCTTATGCTTCTGATGTCATATCAACCCTGGCTGTTCTCAGAACTGCTGGATCAACTGAAATCGAGCAAAGTTCCAGGGCCTCATTTTCTAGAATGATTTTCATGTAACTAAATCCTATTGTTTTATTTTTTATGGGAGCTTTGACATTGGGAATAGGTTAGGATTCTTGAGTGTTTCTGATACTGCATGAATTTGATCTTTCTATCTCATGATTGTGTTCGTACCAAGAAAATTCCTTCTTGTGTGTGTTCGTGTATTCACACATACATGTGGTGTATATATAATTTTAATGAAGTTGATAACTTGCTTTCCAAACCAGTGATTTGAGAGTGGTAGGATGGTGTTGAGAAGGGCAGTGACTAACAAGCTGAATTTAGGAAAAATAAATTGAGGAACTAATCGAATTTAATTTTTATTTTGTTGTATTTTTAGAGGTAACATGACAAAGTATCATTTTATTGTAGTTTATGCTGATAAGCAATTTTTTTAGAAGAAAGAAATAATTGATAATCTTGTTATTTAGAAATAACCACCGATAGCATTGTGTTGTATTGTTTTTTCCAGTCTTTACACTTCCACCAAAAAAGAATAAAAAATGCTGCTTTTTAGTATTCCTGACAGCACTGGGTATTATAGTTCTTAATGATGTTCCCAGATTTATAGGTGACAATGGTATCCTGCTTTTTGCCCATTTTCCTATTAATGTATTCATATTTTAAACATTGATTTGTAAAATTTATATGTTAAAATGTATTTATTTTAATGTCATTTGTTACATATTTTTTTCCTAGTTTGCATTTTTTTTTTTGGTATGGCTTTTATTTTTTGACATCCAGATTTAAATTTTACATGGTTGAGTCAGTTAATCTTTTCTGACTTTTTTTGCCTTTCAAGGTTATTATTTACTTATATTTTCTTCTAAAACCTTTTTGGGTTTTGTGTTTAATTGTATTTAAATCTGGCAATTCATTTTTTATCTGAAACTTGAAATAAGGTATAACAAATTTTCAAATAGTTAGTCAGTTATCTTAATGGCATTTATTGAATGATTGATGTTTCTTCACTTAGTTCTGATCTAGTCAACTTTTTGTATACGATGGCTTCTTGCTTTCCCTCACTGATCTGCTTTACTGATTCGTGGTCATTGAGTACCACTTTAGTTACTGTAATTTTTAAGTATCTTCACTAATGTTTATATTTTCATCATTCATCTGTATTTTTCATAAAAGATATTTTCAATTACAGAAACCTGACATGATTTTTTACCATGATTATATCGAATTTTCATGTTGAATTATAAGAAATATTTATTTTTAAGATAGTAAGCCTTTCTACCTAAGTTTATGGTATGTTTTGCCCTTTTTTTCATATATTTTGTTCTTTTTCTCTGAAATTTTTTGTTACATTTATTCCCAGATGTTTCCTTGCTATTGTGAATAGGAAATTTCCTCATTATATTTTGAAATTTACATTCTGGGTGACTCTTGATTCATTAATATAGATTTTTGCCTTACTAAATTCACTCTTAGTTCTAATAGTTTTCAGTTGATTCTCTTGGGACAGTTTTATTATTTAATGTTACTTTTATGTCTTTTTTTTTTCGCCAATGCCTTTATTAATTATTTCTCTTCTTTGTCTGGTTACATTAGCTAGCCCTTCTAGAAACATGTTGGATAATAGTGGTAATATTAGGGTTTCCTGTTCGATTTCTGGCTCTAATGAGATCTCTATGTTTTCATTATTGTTTGAGAGAGTTACTCTCAATCCTGTTAAATAATCACTCACTTCCTGCTTGTGCATACTGTCAATGACCTTCAACCAGTGACCACCAGGACCACAACTGAAGTTGAACAAGTGACATTTTTTACTTGTTGCATCAGGGGAGAGCACAGGCCATGGGGAATTGTGGGTTGTCTCGGTGGTGGGGTGATTTTGGGGCAGGGCCCAAGGAAGCGAGGATTCCCTCTGGACTGGGAGTTGTCATAAAGGGGGGACTATTCTATGACTGAGAAAACTTTTCTATAGAAAGGCAGATTAGACTGAAGCCAAAGCTGTGATTGGTAAATAAGTAGCAAGCACTCATATTAGTTAAAAGAGGGGGTGTTTGGAATTTTGTGATTTGAACAATGTTTATATTTTATGAGATGTGATTATGGAGGGATCTTGTTTTTGTTTCGATCCGTTGCGGTCACCGAGTGGTCTTGTCTGATGTTGATGTTCTGTGAAATTTACTTTCAACAGGAGAACACACAGGCCTCGCTGTGAATGCCAGGCCAGCTGTTGGCAACTATTTTCTGTTTCTCCTAAAGCTGTTAAAATTAGGATTTGAGGTGATAAGCTTATATTCTGTGGCGTTTTACATCTTTTTTTGTTTGTTTGTTTTAGAGATATCTCTCTATCCTCCCCTGAAGATGTCAAATAGTTTCCTGAACTCTGCCTGCTCCAAGGGCGATATCTCTTATCTCTGGTCCTGTAATAGTTTTTTCATAAGCTTGTTATTTTTTCCTTTGGATTTACCTACAATTCAGGTGAGATCCCTTCAGGAGCCATGTTTTTGGCAGAGGAGTGTGTGACTGTCTTTGGCCCCACTCCCTGACCATGTGTGCAATTGAATCTTTTCATTAGGCTTACAGTTCGAGGATTGATTCAGGCGCCAGCCACTTGTCCAATTTCTATTTTTTGGTGATTAGGCTGCAGACTTTGGCTTGTACACTTCAGTTAAATTTCAAAAATAAATTTGGGGAATGACTTAAGGGTTATCAAATTGTTCTGTCGCCAAAATAGGGATACTGGTAAAAAAATTACTGCGGAATATTATAAAATGAAGACTATTTTAGTACCAAAACAATTAAAGAGAAAATAACTTTAGAATTTAAAAAATATGCATAAATTGAACTTTATAACAAATTAAGTAAGTGTATTGTCATATTTTTCTAATTTTGACCTAGATTTGTGAACACTTTGCCTTAGGCAGCCTGTCATCAGCTGCCAGACCAGCAGTGGTTGAAATCGCATCTCTCTTACTTCTCCTTACCTGTCCCTTCTTGCACAGTCTCTTTCTGGGAGTTATTATCTCTGCTGCATAAAGAGATATGACCCCTCACAGGCCAGTATGGGCAATTGTTTTAAATCACTGGGATAGATTTTAAGCAGGTATGGTAAGACCACACAGACATGGATAGAAATGACTGTCATGAAGGATGACGTTTTCACACTCACATATCCCTAGAAACAGACAGAGCATGCATGCAGGGCAACACAGGGAAGGCTGGGGTCAAAAGGCAGTAGGAGTGAGGAGCAGACATGGCCAAGAGTCATTGTTGTAGTTTCTGGGAAGAAACAGGCAAGGTCGGGCCAACAAGCATAGGATTGGCTAGTCTGGAGAATTTTAGTGGGCCTTAAGGGCACAGGGACTGTTCCTAGTTGGTATCTAACCCTGGGGTGATCCGGGCAGGGGGATAGTGGCCCTGAGTTTAAGCGTTCCAACGAGAAGGTAGAGGGGGTATGGGCTCTGCATTGAGTGGTGTACATATGAAAGGTGCACACCTGGGAGAGTTTAGGAATCTAGAAATTAACCAGCCCTGGGAGGGGCAGCTTCTCCAGGGTTGTCATGGTCCCAGATGTCCTAGCATCAGAAATATGGAACATAAAAAGGAATGATTAATATAACAATATTAGTTGGCAATAGTGGACCTAAGAGTCTTACAAGATTCTGGCCTTAGGTGTTTGTTGGTCTTAGGTTTACAGACTTATTGGGCCCTTTTGTATTTGTATGAGCTTCATTGGTATTTTAGTTAAAGTGTTCTATCTGGGGTCCCTGGCCCAAGGCCTTTTCAAGGCTGGATGCATGTTCAGAGTTATAGTTACAATCACTGAAAGCAGTGGAGCCAAAACTTGTCCATTACACTGCTGGATTTTAAAAAATTTATTTATGTAAATCAACTACATTTCTTACGGGGCATATGATTATGCCAGAGCTGGTAATGAAGATGGCTAGAAAAAAGTCACCTGCAAAAAACTATCATCTACAGCTCTGCTCACTCATTCTCCTCCAATTTCAGTGAGAGAATCAGCAAAAGCAGGGTTTCCGGGAAGGATCAGCTTTACCTCCTGACCATGAATGCATCCAGTAACAGTGAGCGCCCTGATCACTGCGTCGTCACAGCCATCCTAGCTTATCTAGTACACGAGCAAAACTATCGCTCTGTAATGGTTTTCTCTACATAACCTTTAACTGGTCAGCGGAATTTTCGGTCACATCCTAATTAAGTATGGACTATGAAATTATTGTACAGCAGGGGTCCCACAACCTACAAATGGACATTCACCCTTTCAGGTGCAAAGACAAATGCTCCACACCTTCTCTTCTCCACTCAAATTTCACACGCCTTTCCATCTACCTTCTCTCACTGGATGACTCTAGTTAATTCACTAAGACATAGTGGGAGGAACAAGTCTTCAGAGAGGAGCCTGCTCATTTCTCGCTATAAAATTTGTCATCTGTCACTGGCACTGCCTTCCCCTCCCCGCAGCTCACAGCAGAAGGAAGGTCCCTACTCTGCCTGTGGCTATTGGCTCCTCTATGCCCTGAATACATCACTCCCCGCATCCAGACACTGTCTACCACCTCACCATCTACTGGATAATTTCTATCAGGATACAAAGTCTTTTAGCATCGCCGTTATAAAATAACAACAATAAAACTCACAAAATCCCCTGTTGACCTTGTAATCCCCTCCGGATCCTACTATTTTTCTATTCCTTTTCTTACCAAACTTTTCTAAAGACTTACCTATATTTGCTGTGCTTCTTCATCTCCCATTCACTGTTTTTAAAAATGAACTTATATATATCACACAGAAATATATTATTAAACATAGAGATATGGCAAAAGCACGCTTTAACTACCCTCCCCATCCTGGCCCCATCTCCTCCTGGATAAACCATAACCAAGGTTTATTCATTCCTTTGTCACCTTTTAGACCTCTTTTACATATTTATATGTGTATATGTCCTTGGGGAAAATGTGTAGTATTATTTATGTGCTTCCATGTGTGTGTGTATGCGTGCATACACGTGTGTTTGTTTTTTACATAAATGATATCACTATGTATCAGCAACTTGTTCTTTTGTTTCTCTGTGTTTCAGAGGTTTAGGTTAGTATATATATATTATATTAATTCATGTAAACACATTCTTTTAACTGCTGATACTAATAATTGCTAATATTTATTATGTGCCGACCATGTCCCAAGCACAATTCTAATTATTTTACATGTGGTTACTTATTTAGGCCTTTCTATAACCCTGGGGAGTGGATATTATTGTCTCCATTTTAATAAGGAAATTGGGACAGAAAGAGACCAAGTAATTTGCTTAAGGTTATGTGCTCAGTAAGTGATGAAGTTGGGATATAAAATTAGGCGTTCGACTCCAGAGTATGTGTTTTTAATCACTACATTGTCCAGCAGTTTGAACACACATTGGCGTATTTAGCCATTTTTCTGTTGTTTCCAGTTGTAATTGATAATAAAACTGGAAGCATCTTGCACACTCTCGTCTGCAGGAGTGTGAGTGTTTCTTTGTGGTAGACGCTGGCTAGTGAAACTCCTGGGTCATGGGGTAAGCACATTTAACATTATTATAGATAATGTCGGAAATGGACACAAAGGGGCTGTCCATTTTACACTCCCATCGGCCATATAAGAGCATATCTGTTTTCCCATGATTTCACCAATACTTGATAAATTTTTTAAAAATTTACCAATCTTATAGGTTAGAAATGGTATCTCAATATTCACTTGCCTTTATCTAAGTGCTAATGGATAAAATATCTTTTCATACAGTTACTGGTTATTGATAGTGCTTCTTTTGTGAATAGCCTGTTTATAATCTTTACCTGTTTTTCTGTGGAAATGTTTACCTTTTTCTTTTGGTTTGCAAGAGTTATTATACGTTTGTGATACCATGACTTACCCTTCAGCCCTTTCCAATATGGTTGCTATCTCTACTGAAACTTGTCAAGGTCGTAGTATCCTCCATGTAGTGGATTCAGTGAACCTTCCCTGTCATTGTCTTAATCCACAACCCAGTCATTTATGACCCTGCCCATAAGGGTATCAGAGCTGGTAAAGGAAAAAAACATGACCCCAGGATGGCAGTAGCACACAGCCAGGTTTTTTTGGGCAGCACTTTTGACAGTTGCTTGAGAGGGGAAAGTCTCTTACAGCAGGACACCTTCCTGGGACAGAGGTGTGGGCCACACCCAGAAGAGAACTCCTGGGAGAAAGGGACATCATACAGGGTGGGAATTAGGAGCTTAAGTGTGTAGCACGGTGGGTGTCTCTGGGTCACAGGCTCTAAAGGGCAGCAGCAGCTTGGCTTCTATTATAGTCACAAGGTTTGTTTTATCCATGGCTAGCAGATATTGGGTACAGTTTTACAGGATATGCGAAGCAGGCGGGCTCTAAATGGCTAAAAATATGCTTATTCGGGCTATGTTTAAAGCAATTGGATGCGTAAGATTGAGTTTGGTGCTGGGGAGCGGGCTTTGAGCCAATACTGTACCATGAAGAAGTAAACAGCATTAGAGCTAATATTTAAGTGCTATCTTTAATCCATTTATCTAACTCTGTTTTTGAAACAGTCTTCTTCTGCCTTCTGGAATGCCACAACCTCCTGGTTTTCCTCCTAATCACCAGCCTCTCACTCATTTCTCTTTGCTTACTCACACTCTTCTATCTGTCCTCTAAACTGGTGGTTCTCAAGCTTTTTAGATTCAATATGTCTTTATATTTTTAAAAATTATTAAGGATCTAAGAGCCTTTGTTTCTGTAGGTTATATATTTCTCTATTTGCCATATTAGAAATTAAAACTGGGAGTTGAAAAAATTTATTTATTTAAAAATAACAATAAATCCATTACAGGTTAACATAAATAACATTTCTTTTACATGAAAAGTGACTGAAAGAAACTTCTGGTATGTCAGTTTCATCTTCATCATCTTTAAATGTAGACAATATAACTATGTGTTTAGAAATTGGATCTTCTAATCTCTTTTCTTTAAAGCCAATGATCCGTCTTTAAATATATTAATATTATAAATGGGCATTCTTTTATTTTAGAATATTCTAAATAATAACAGTGAGGTAATTTTTTTTAATTTAGAAAAGATTTCAAAATTTAAAAACATTTCTCAAAACAAGCAACGAAGTATACTTGGTTCTAGTTATGTTTCCACATAGGCTCAAGAAAACATTGGGATTTCAAAGTAGTTGCTTCTTAAAGGATGATACTGCATAGAGATCACAGCAGGTCTAACTGAAGATAGCTGGTAAGAACAGAGAAGAAGTCCTGAGAACAGAGTTAATCTCTGAAAACACACATAGTTATAACCTCAATCTCCTACTTTAGACAATTCCAGAAAACATAAGGATACACGAGAACATATTCCATTAGGTGTTGGAGCCATGATGTGATTAGACATCATGTTGCCTTTGGAAAACTAGAGAGAATGAAATTGAAAAAGGCGAAGCTCATCTTAGTATTATTGTGATAAGAGTTTCCATCTCTGAAACTTCCCAGTGTTGGAATGAGTGCTTTAGGACTCCAACTCAGGCTCAAATCTTCTATGTTTACCTAGATGATGCCATCCAATCCCACGACTTTAAATTACATGTGCTGATGACTCAAATTTATATGTCCAACTTAGACTTATCTGCTTCCCTACTCAACAGTTTCACTTATATATTTAATAGACATTTTCAAATTGACATGTCCAAAATAGAACTTTCGATTGTTTTCCTAAATATGCTCATCTCCAGGTCTTCCGCAATGCATGATACCACCTACCTGGTTGCATAAGTCGAAAATCTCAGAACACATCCATGGTGTCTCCCTGCCCCTCTTCCCTCATCTCAATCCCATCAGCAAGCTGTAGGGTTTACCTGTAAAACATCTCAAATCCATTGACGCTTCTCCATTCATCTCTACTCTTAATATTTAGTCCCAGGGACCATCGTGTTTCGTGTGGACCACAGTAACAGCTTTCTGATCATCACCATTGATTTACATCTGTTCCACAGCAGCTAGAGTGATTCTTTAAAAATGTAAATTAGATCGTGTCATTCTTTTGCCTAAAGTAGTTCCGGCTTTAGTTTTAATTTCTCAAAGACTTCGTTTTGTGGCACTTGCCTTCTTCTCCAACTTCATTTAGACTGCTCATCCTCTTCATTATTCTCTGAGAGTCATTCAAGATTCTTTTCTACTCCTTGAGCATGGCAATCTCCTTCTCATCGCTCAGTCTTTGTATTGTCACTTCCTTCTACTTGGATTTTTCTTTCCCCACCTATTTGCATGAATGACTCCTTCTTATACTTCAGGTAGCAATTTAAATGTCACTTTTACATTGAAGTTCCCCACAGAAAGTCCTACAGAAAGGATTTATCTAAAGCAGTGCTGTCCAATAGAAATATGATGACAGCCACATAGATATACTTTCTAGTAGCCACATTGAAAAAGTAAAAAGAAATATGTAAAATTAAGTTTTTCACAAGTCAAAGCAATTCTTTTTTAAAAAAATTATATTTTTATTTTTTCAATTATAGTTAACCTACAATATTATATTAATTTCAGGTGTACAACACCGTGATTAGACATTTACATAACTTATGATGTGATCACCCCGATAAATCCAGTACCCATCTGACACCATACATAGTTATGACAATACTACTGACTGTATTCCCCATGCTATACTCTACATCTCCACGACTATTTTGTAACTACCAATTTGTACCTCTTAATTTCCAATCTGACAACCATCAAAATCCTCTTTGTATCTATGAGCTTGTTTCTATTGTTTGTTTGTTTATCCTGATCTCTAGATTCCATATAGGATATTTATCTTTGTCTGACTTACTCCACTTTGCACAATACTCTCTAGTCCATCCATGTTGTTGCAGATGGCAAGTTGTCATTCTTTTTTATGACTGAGTAATATCCCATTATATGTATATCATCACCAAGCCAGTATTACAGGAAATGTTAGAGGGACTTCATTAAGGAGAAGAAGAAAAAAGAAAAAAAAAAGTAAAAAATATGCACATAAAATGGCAATAACTACATATTTAGCAACAATTACTTTAAATGTAAATGGATTAAATGCTCCAATCAAAAGATAAGGTGGCCAAATGGGTAAGAAAACAAGACCCTTACATATGCTGCCTACAAGAGACTCACTTCAGATCAAAAGACACGCAGACTGAAAGTAAAGGGCTGAAAAAAGATGTTTCATGAAAATGGATACAAACAAACATACAAAAAAGCCGGAGTAATAATACTTACACCAGACAAAATAGACTTTAAAACAGAGGCTGTAACAAGAGACAAAGAAGGAGCCAGTTATTCCACTTCTGAGTATCTATCTGAAGAAACCCAAAACACTACTATGTAAAGTTAATTTTAATATATTTTATTTAATCCAAATGTATCCAAAAATATTGTCATTTCAACATGCAATCAGTATAAAATTATTAATGACATCTTTTACATTCTTTGCTTTCATACTAAGTCTTTTTCCCCCAGCTTTGTTGAAATATAATTGACGTAACACTGTGTAACTTAAGGTATACTACATCATGATTTGATATATATTGCAAAATGATTACAACATTCGGATTAGTTAAGATCTTTATTAACTCACATAATTTCCATTTCTTTGTTGTGGTGGGGACATTTATGATCTCTAGTAGCAACTTTCAAGTACATAATACAGTATTGTTACCATTTTGTACATTAGGTCATCAGAACTTATTCATCTTATAACAGGAAGTTTGTGCCCTTTGACCAACATCTCTACTATTTCCCCAACCCATAGCCCCTGGAAGCCACCATTCTACTTTCTTTTTCTATGAGTTTGGTCTTTTTAGATTTCACATATAAGTGATATATAGTATTTATCCATCTAATTTCACTGAGCATTATAAAGCTCTCGAGGTCCATCCATGTTGTTGCAAATGGCCAGATTTTCTTCGTTCTCATGGCTGAATAGTATTTATATATACATACATATCACACATATCACATTATAGTCACATATATATATATCTCACATCTTCCATGTGTATTCAATAATAGGCAGGCACGTTGTTTCCATATCTTGGCTATTGTGAATAATGCTGCAACAAACCTTGGAGTGCAGATGTCTTTGTCAGATAGTGATTTAATCTTCTTCAATAAATCCCAGAAGTAGAATTGCTGGATCATATGATAGCTCTACTTTTAATTTTTTGAGGAATCTCCATACTTTTTTTCATTGGCTGTTCCGATTTACATTCCCATCAACAGTATCAGTCATTATTTTTTAAAATAAGCTTTCTGCCCCATCCTCCCTCTCTTCTCTTTCTGGGATTTGAACAATTCATAGATTATTTTCTTCAATGGTTTTCCATAGATCACATGGGCTTTCTTCACTCTTTTTCATTCTTTATCTTTATTCTCCTCTGACAGCATAATTTCAAATGTTCTGTATTCTAATTCACAAATTATATCTTCTGCTTTATCTATTCTGTTGTTGCTGCTCTTTATTGCATTTTTAAAATTTTTATTCATTGTATTCATCAGTACCAGAATTTGTCTTTCTGTGTTTTCTTGTAGCTCATTGAATGTCCTTAGAACATCTATTTTGAATTCTTTATTGGATAAATCACAGATCTCCATGCGTATGGGGTTGGTTGGGTACTGGGAGATTGTGATCCTCTGGTAGTGTCACATTTCCTTGATTTTTCATGTCCTTTGAAGACTTGGGTTGCTGTCTTCACATTTGAATTATCAGTCACCTCCTCTAGTCTTTACCGGCTGACTTTAGGAGAGAAATGCTTTCTGTCAGCCTTACTAGTGATTCAGAGGCTTCTCAGCTCTTCTATGGATACACTTGCTTCGTGTTTCTTGCTCCCTCTTGTGGCAGAATTCTTAAGCTTGTATCTCTCTCAGTTCTGCAGTGTACCAGGCCACGTGCTGATAGAGTCTTTTTTGCTTTTCGAAGAGTGGAGCTAAATCTCAAGTTTGTGATCTCCTCCTGGCCCACAGATTTAGGCTGTGGGTGCTCACTAGCTGTCTACCAAAACTTGTCTGCGGGTGCTCACTAGCTGTCTGTGGGTGCTCACTAGCTGTCTACCAAAACTTGCTCTCACCACTCTTGCCACTGTCAAGAGCATGTACAGGAAGCTGGTCACAGGGTGGGGTGTGTGGTTGAGGTGTTCGGAGCACTACAGATATCGGTGAGCCTGTTGAGAGAATCTGCAAGTGAGGCATCCCCAGTGGCTCCTGGGTTGGCTTCTTGGTAGAGTACATGATGCAGTTAGTAGGATCCATATTCTACTTTAATGTCCTGCAAGTGTCCTATCTGCTGCTCTCTCAGCGTTTCCAATCCCCGCCCCCCCGCCCCCCCCTCCCGCATTCAGCTCATTACTTAGTACTCTGAATGGGGTGAGAGAGAAATGGGCCACTGTGGCAGTATCCCACACATTTGGGGAATCTGGGTGCCCACTCACACATTCTCACTTTTGGTCCATGGTAGAAATCATGGACCAAAAAGGGCTCTTGGCATTGAACTGTGCTGCCTTAAGGGAGGGATAATGCAGGTCAAGCCTGTTCCTCTTACCCACTCCAGTGCATCCAAACTCATATTTTTTTTCTCCAGTGGTGTACTGGATGCTTTTACTGGAAACCTGGGTTTCCATAAAGGCTCTCACTCATGAGTGATTATCTAAGGCAGTGTTCTCCAGGGACTCCTGGCCCGTGGCTGACAGGGGCTGGAGCTGGTTCACGAGCCACTGCAGAGTTCATAGCTGGAACTGAGGTCTGTCTACCTATTACCTGATGCACAGGTGGGCGAGACTCCTCCTGGATCCCTTGGCATATGGCGTTGGATCCCGCAACTCTCGCAAGGGCCCTTTTGTCTGTAGATGGATGTCAAATTATTGTTATTGAGGAAGGAAACAAGCGAAAGGAGTCTTATTTGATCATCTTGTTGCTATCCCTCCGTGCTAAGTCTTTGAAATCTGGTACACGTTCTATTTATGCTTACAACACATCTCAGTTTGGACTAGCCACATTTCCAGCGGTCCGTAGCCACATATGGCCAGTGGAAACTGTATTGGATATCATGGCCTTAATGTGACACTTCTTCTCCTTGTCCCAGTTCTTGATCACATTGCTGTTTAATTCTTTCATAGCCATAGTCCTGGGGGTACTCAGAGGAGTTAGATTATGGACTTCAGAACTAGACCAAATGAATTCAAATTCTGATTCGACCATTTTCCTGTTGCATGATCTCTGAGAAAGTTAACATTTCTGTGCCTTGGTTTCCTTATCTAGTAACTTAACATAGAATAGTCCCTATCTTAGAGTGTTGCTGTACAGATGTCAATGCTTAAAACTGTGCCCGTATACAGGAATTCTACATAAATGTTAGCTGTTATTATTTACTTGCTCAATATTGGTCTTCCTCACCTAGATTATAAACTTTTTTTAAGTGATAAATTTTTATTAAGTAATAGTTTCAACAGACCTAAGTTATATTGCAGTAAACATAATCCAAATAGATGCAGCATAGGATTATACACTTCTTGAAGGCAGAAGTCACGTCTCCTTTAACTTTTATATTTCCTGTGCTGGAGATATAGACGTGCTCGATATATTTTTGTTGGATGAATTTGAATAGACAGAGGCCCAGTGGGGTCAAGGGATATGGAGGGAGCAAGAAAGAGTGACCCATCAGGGAATGCAGCTGCAAGAGCAGTTGAGGCCAGATGGTGGAGGGCCGGGAAGGCCATGCATGCTAAGGTGTCATATAGCTTATGGGGGGCGGAGTGCCAATGGTAGCATTTCTGTCTAGATTTTTTCCTGTAATATTTTAAATAATGTAGTTGTAGATTTTTCTTTTCTTACATGGGTCCCCCAAGTTTTACTGTTAAAATATTATTCTGACTTTATAGAATTTAGAGCCTTTTCTTCTTTCTGCTCTGGATTGGTTGACATAACTCAGGTTTACCTGTTCTTGGCAGGTCTGATGAAACATTCCTGGAGGGTGTCTGTTGTGGAAAGATTGTTCTGGCAGGAGAGGGAAGAATTTAAGAGAGGGAGGAAGAGTCTGGTGGCAAAATGACCAGAAAAATTAAGCAACGTCAGTCAGAGGAATAAGACAATTGCAGGCGAGGGTGGTGGCATGGTAGATAGAGCACCGATTCCGGAGCCAGCTGGAGCTGGGGCTGAGTCAGTTATTGAATTCCGGGCCTCAGCATAACTGATCTACTGGCTCTGGAGCCACATGAGAAGATAGAGACAATCCTGATTCCGCAGCACCGTTCAGCATAAATCCTGGCCAAGAGAGTTGGTGGGAGTGCAGTGCGTGGTATTAGCAGGTGCTTAACTAGTGGCTGTTTTATGTTAATTAATATCATAAAAGTTAAGATAGGGAGGGAGAGAAGGAAATTTCAGAAGGTGCAGGATGGTCAATAGTGTCCAAAGCAGAATAAAATGAGGTAGAGTAAAGCCTGAGAGGCCACTGGTTGGTCATCAGGCACCGGTCTTTGTACGAGCAGCCTTGGCTCAGGGTGGGTGGCAGCAGCTATGTGCTGCGAAGGTGAGAGATGGGGATGTGAGGTGGTGGGCGTGGGTGGGGTGATCTCCTCTTGGTGTCCTTAGGGAAGATGGGTAGTTTGCTGGGGAGGCAGGTACAGGGAGGGCCCTCGTGCATTTGTTAAGTTCATTTGCTTTCCCCAAGGCTAATCGTGTTTGCTCAGTGAGAGGAAGGCCCAGTGGGAGGGCAGGACTCGTAGAGAGGGGCGCTGTGCTTCCCTGACAAGGTAGGAGCGACTGGCTTCAAGTGCAGAGGTGCCCGTGGTTGCTCCGAGATGGTCTGGGCTTTCTCTTGCAGCTAGAAGAGACCGTAACTCCATTAATGGGATCGAAGGTGAAGGGAGGGCACTTGAGATGTGGATGGGTTTTATTTTTAGGTAGAAGGCGGGGAGAGTATTTTCCAAGGGTAAGTGGAACCAGGGTGGACTTCAAGAAAGGAGTGAGTTTTGATAAAGCATTTTTTTACTGAGATATAATTCACATACCATAAAATTTCACTCCTTTAAATGATGCAATTCAGTCGTTTTAGTTTATTTACAAGTTGTGCAACCATCACACTACTTTCAAGGCATTTTCATCAACTGAAGGGAAACTCATTAGGTGGTTACTCTCTATTCTCTCCACTCAAAACCCCTGGAAACCACTAATTTGCTTTCTGTCTCTATGGTTTTACCTATTCTGGGCATTTCATGTAAATGGAATCACACAATATGAAGCTGTTTGCGGCTGGCTTCTTTTACTTAATTTTCTTAATGTACTGCATGTTTGGGTACCCCCAAAATTCACATGTTGAAACCGTAACCCCCAACGGGATCGTGGTAGGAGAAGGGGCGTTTGGGAGGTGAGTAGGTCAGGAGGGTGGAGCCCCCATGATGCAATTTGTGTCCTTATAAAAGGAGATCGAGAGCTAGCCCTCCCTCTCTCTCCACCATATGAGGATACAATGAGTAAACGGCTGCCTGTGAGCCGGGAGAAGGACTCTCGCCAGAGCCCGATCATGCTGACGTCCTGATCTTCCAGCTTCTAGATCTGTGGGAAGTAAATGTTGCCTAAGCCACCCATGGTGTGGCATTCTGCTAAAGCAGGCTGAACTAAGACACTTAGCATAGTGTTGTCAAAGTCCAGCCATGTCGTAATATGTATTATTACATGTTGTAATATGGTTTTTTTTTATGGCTGAATGATATTTCATTGTATGGATATACCACTTTTTCAGACATTGGGTTGTTTCCACTTTTTAGCCAGTATGAATAGTGCTGCTATGAATATTTATGTACAGGTTTTTTGTAGACATATGTTTTCAATTCTCTTAGGTATATATTTAGGAGTGGAATTGTTGGGTCATATGCTAACTCTATGTTTAACTCCTTAAGGAACTGCCAAACTGTTTTCTACAGTGGCTGCCCCATTTTACGTTCCCATTAGCAATGTGTGAGGGTTCCAATTTCCCTACATCCTCATCAATGCTTGTTATTGCCTTTCTGATTATAGCCAACCTACTGTGTGTGGGGTGGTATCTCATTGTGGTTTGGATTTGCATTTCTCTAATGACTAATGATGTTGAGCATCTTTTCATGTACTTGTTGGCTATTTGTATATCTTCTTTAGAGAAATGTCTATTCAAGTCCTGTGCCAATTTAAAAGAAATGAGTTGTTCGTCTTTTTCTTGTTGAGTTGTAGTTCTTCATATATTCTGAATACTAGCCCCTTATTAGGATTATGGTTTGCAGATACTTTTTTCCCATCCTGTTGGTTGTCTTTTTACTTCTTGATAGTGTTCTTTAGAGTTGGAAATATTAGGACTACTAATGACAACAATACTGGTTATTAATATTATTATCCTTACTAGGTGCCAGACACTATGCTAAGCCATTTATGTGGATTATCTCATTTAACTGTTTCAAAGATCCATGAGATAAAAGTGTGAGCTCTGGAGTCAGCTGCCTGGCTTTATATTGGCAGTTGCTACTGCTTACCAGCCGTGTGACCTTGGCCAACTTACCTACCCTTTCTATGTATTGTTGCCAGTTTTAGCAAATAAAAATATAGGACATCCAGTTCATTTTGATTTTCAGATAAACACTCAATACTTTTTTACTTTGTTTAGTATAAGTATATCCCATGAAATATTTGGGACACAGTTATACTAAAAAAATTATTCATCGTTTATCTGAAATCCAAATTTAACTGGACATCCTGTATTTTATCTGGTACTGGTTATTTCTTTGTCAAAGTCTAAGTCTTTAGGTGCCTTAGCCAGTCTGGGCTGCTGTGGCTTAAACACCAAACATTTATTTCCTCATAGTTCTGGAGGCAGGAACTCTGAGATCAGGGTGTCACTTTGGAAGGTATTGGCGAGAGCCCGCTTCCAAGGTACAGACAGCCGACTTCTCTGTGTGTCCTTACATGGAGGACGGGGCAGAGGGGGCGAGAGCGCTCTCTGGCCTCTTCTAAGGGCACTGATCTCATTGATGAGGGTCCTACCCTCGTGAACTCATCACCTCCCAAAGGCCCCACCTCCTAATAACATCATGTTGGGGGTTAGGATTTCAGCAGATGAATTTTGGCGGATATAAGCATTCAGTCCCTAACATTAAGGTTGTTTAGGGGGATCGAATGTGTTATACATATACAGTTTTTAGAGCAGGAACTAGCATATAGTAAGAAACCAAAATATTACCTGTGATATGGCATGACTTTTTTCTATCCAGAAACCTGAATTCATTTTACAGAATATAGGTATGGAGATTATGGTAAAAAACAAATGAGGGGAATATATACTAGATTTCAGGCCTGTTTATGCAAAATTGGATACTGAGATTTGGATTTTTTTCAGTGTAGGGGTCATATAGGTCAATATTATGAATTCGATGGAAACTAATTATTTAATTAGATGGGCTGGTCAAGATGAGCTTGTACAAGGTAACATGTACACGTTACCTTGTAATGAATGTGCCAGGACATAGTGCCAGCATGTTCCGCTTCGACGACAGAAACTTCAGGTTAACACCCAATGCCGTCAGCCGTGCGCAATGTCTTTACAAGTTCAGATAGCTTTCTGCCTCTCCAGATAAGTGCTCTATGAGTAACATTTTTCAAAAATAAATGATTAGGTGAGCAAGATGTGAATAGTAGATGTGTGAAGGGGAGTAAATTGGGTTTGAACAAGGAAGAATTAGACGATAAGTCTAAAAGAAGCAAAGTAGAAACAAAAGAGAAATGTCTGCATGTGATAGAAAAATGGTGAAGATTCTAAATGCAGCTTTGTTGATGAGAAAGACAGTGAAAGGATGGTGAGGAGGATGAACCACCACCCGGCCCAGCCCCCGAGGGGAGAAAATGTCTATTAAGCCTGATGTCCCTTCATCGCTGAGAGGCATAAAAATGAAGGTTATGATAGATATTAAGGATATATTTATTTGATAGAAAAATTTTTAAATTGATTTTCTGAATAGTGACAAATAGATTTGTTTACAGCTGTGGGTCTCAGACATAATTCCTATAGAAGGCAATAGTTTCCTCACTACTGCTTAAATATTTGGATAATTAGGGCCAAATCACATATTGTGGGAGAAGCCCGAGAATGGCCTGGATTCTCCACTTTCACAGTAGTGGAGCCCGATTCGCCCCAGCTTTGCAAAGTCAAGGCAAGTTCAGGAGCTGCAGGATGACTCAGTGCTGGGTCCCTAACGATAGTCAGTTTTTGCCAATATCTGCACACAGTCTTTCATATCATTTATTTAATATTTTAGACAAATTGATTTCTGCCTCTTAAGCTTATTTTTAATTTTACATTTTGAAATAATTTTTAAAAATAATAAAAAAATAAGACAGTTGTAAAAATAGTACAGAATTTCTGTATATCTTTCACCTGGTTTCCTTACATTATTGGCATTCTATCACATCTGCTTCTCTCTCTCTCTCTCTCTCTCTCTCTAATACAAGCACGACCATATATTTTTTTCTGAATCATTTGAGCATAAGTTGCAGATAATGATGCTCCATTACCCCTTAATACTTAAGCATATATTTCCTAAAAGATAAGGGCACTTCTCTCCATAATCAAATTATAACCATAAAATTGGAAAATGAACATTGACACAGTTGTACCACCTAATCCCGACTCTACTCAAACTTTGCCAGTCGTCCAGTAACATCATTTGTGGATCCAACATGCAAGTCAGGATTTACATTTAGTTTTCATGTCTCTTTTATACTCTTCAATCTGGAACAGTTCCCTTTTCCTTGACTTTTCTTGACACTTAATGAAGATCACAAACTAATTATTTTGTAGAATGTCTCTCAGTTTGGACCGGTTTGGTGTTTCTTCATGATTTATGCTTTTTTGACATGACAACCTACCTTAGTCATTGGGGATTTGATTTCAATATATGAATTCTCTGGAGACACAGACATTCAGTCCCTGGCTCCCTAAAATTCATGTCCCTCTCTCATGCGAAATATCTTTATTCAATCTCAACAGCCCTCAAAGTCTTAACTTGTTCTAGCATCAGTGCTAAAGTCTAAAGTCCAAAATTTCATCTAAATATCATGTAAATCAGATATGGCTGAAGCTCAGGGTGCTAGATGTGCCTAGTGCTGCTGAGTTGTTTCTGAGCTCTCTCATTGGACAGGGCTAGGAAATATATGTATGTGTGTAAATACTGACAGACATGTAGACACACACATCCATATCTATATATTTATCTTTCTATGTCTCTGTATACTGAAAACTGATCCTTCCAATTCCAAACTGGAGAATTTATTCTAGCTTTCTCCTTTTTCTTTTCTGACACTAAGCGATGAGACTTCCGTTATCCTCAATATTATTACTTATTTTTTTCAACACCCTTGTATGCAACTGATATCCTGGTCACGGGAGCCATTTATTCAGCTTGGGATGCCTTCCCCCTTGTCTTCCACTCCTGCCGGGTGCACTGACTGAATACTCACCAGGACATGTCCTGAACAAAGGGAGGGAGAAGAAAGGGGAAGTAACCTGCATATATATTTTTTTACTTTAACTTTGGTCTAAGCAATAATATCTGTAAAAATATGGGGTTGACATGCTAGTTGTTGTCAATAACAACAACTAGCACAATAAACATAAAACTATTCCAATAAAAGTGTTTATTTGGATGCCACCTTGGGTACATTTACACTGGGAAATAGTGGTCCAGTGGGTTGCCCAGAGCAACAGAGCCCCCGGCTTAGCATCCTTCATTAGGAAATAACTTCATGGAACTAAGGGCATGGGGTCATGTCAAGGGTTCCCAAGGAGGCTGGGTATGAGAATCGCTTGGACACTTAGAAAAATAGATATTTAGATTTTTTGCCCCAATTCTTGCTGTTTCACAAGTATTTGCTAATTTGAAAAACCTCCATTGGCTTTTTCCACATTAAAAAACCCTTATTCCCAATGCTAATAATGGTAATTTTGGATTTATGTTTTTATGCTACTATTACTATTAATAATGTATTAGTTATCTATTGCTGCATGAAAAATTACCTCAATATTTAGTGGCTGAAAACAACACTCGCTGTCTAGGTTTCCGTGGATCGGAACTCCAGGCACAGCTTAGTCGAGTTTCTGCTTTAGGGTCTCTCACAAGCTGTGTGATCGAGATGTCAGCCAGCATTGCAGTCATCTCTCACTTCGACTGAGTCTGCTTCCAAGCTCACTCACCTGGTTGTCAGAAGGATTCATTTCCTCATGAGTTACTGGAGTGAGAGTCTCACTTCCTCACTGGCTTTTGGCAAGCCCTCATTTACTGGTTAGATGCGTCTTTCCAACGTGGCAGATTGCTTCATCAAAGCATGCAAGCAGAGAAGGCAACTGAAAGAGTATGCTAATAAGATGAAGCTATTATCTTTTGTAACTCAATCACTTTATTTGTCAGAGTTCTCCAGAGAAACAGAACCAGTGCACATATAAAGAGAAAAAATTATTTTACAGAATAGGCTCATGTGATTATGGAGGCTGGCATGTCCACCTGCCGTCTGCAGAGTGGGCTGAAACACTGCAGACCCAGGAAAGAGCTGATGTTGCAGTTTGAGTCTGAAGGTGCTGCTGGCAGAATTTCCTCCTCGTTCTCAGGGGCAGTCAGTCCCTTTCTCTTAAAGCCTTCAACTGATTGGACGAGGCCCACTCACGTAATGGAGGCTAACTGCTTTACTCAAAGTTTACTGACTTCAGCGTCACTCTCATCTAAAAATACCTTCACAGAAACATCTAGAATAACAATGAATCAAATATCTGGGTACTGTGGTCCAGCCAAGATGACACATAAAACTGAATGGTCCCAGGAGCTGTTGAGCTTTGCAGCGGTTGCCTGCTGCATGGTACCCCAGAACTTCAAAAGGCTATGAGGTTTCTCCAGTTTTGAACATTGGCCACCTGAATAGAAGTACAAGCTCTGTGGCAGATGAGTTGTGAAGTCAAAATATGTAAGTAGAATAACCCTCTAAACTCCTGACACCAAGTTTAGTTAAAAGTCAGTGAGAGGGCCTTAGAGTCACATCGTCAGTTATACCAGTTACTGCTTCGTTAGAGTCGTCTAAGACTCTTTCAGTTGGGGTGAGTGGGTCGCAAAATCACTGTAGTGAGTTGAGACCCACTATAGTTACGAAAAAAGAAGACTTTTGGTTGTATTCTAGTTGCATAGACACGTATGTATGCTAGGTCATGATGTAAAATGTACTTTTGCTAAGGATCTTGGTCCAAATGTTTGCAAAATGCTGGTCTCAAGTCTTCTCTAGATAGAGTCTATGGGCCATAGCCCTTGATGGAGACGAGCAGCGACGTGATGATACAAGAGCAGTTTAGATTTGACTTAAAAGTTTTCTGTGATGTCCTCCCCTGGCTGCTTTGCATTCCTGTTTGTTTTTCTGAAAGACAATATCTTTATTTATTTTATTATAGAAGTGATATATGCTCATTGTGCAAAATTCAGACATCGAGAAAGGTATAAAGAAGTCACTCTTATTTTTCTCTAGGATTGTCGTGAGGAATAAATGAACCATTTATTTATTTAAATAACTATTTAATTAAATTATTAAATTACTATTTAAATAGTTATTTAAATAATTAAATCATTTAAATGAATTACTTCAATCGATTATTATTAATAGTAATTATGTAATATATTATAACATTAGTAGAATAATCATGGTTGTGAAGAGCTTAAAACACTATCTGGCACACAGAAATTGCTCATAAATATCAATGCTATTAAAATGTTGGTGTATATCCTATGCTAGAGTCTTAAAAAAATTCATACACATGCATTTATTTACATTTATTGTCTATATGTGCTGTGCATATTTTAATGAGTGGGATCAGATGAGAAGGCTGACATGTTAGGAGCTTGGAAGTCACGACTCTTATTCTCACAAGAAAAATGCTGAACGAACTGAAAATCAACAACTCTTCTTAGATCCATGAGATAAGTGAAGTCACAGGGCAAACTGCTGCAGCTGCAGTTGGAGAGACAGGCTAATGCAGAGAACCGGAGTTTATTGGAGCAGAAGCCCACCACTGGAGTGAGCACTGTGTACTTTTACCCCGTGCATCGTGGCCAGTTTCAGTCAAAAATTGCAAGGCATGTTAAGGACAAAAAAACATAGTTTGAAGATACAGAGCATAACTACTCATGACAGAGATTCTGAAGTTGTCGAACAGGAAATTTAAAATGACTATGAGTAATGTACCAAGGGCTCTATTGGAAAAAATGGAAAACATGCAAGAACAGATGGATAATGTTAGCAGAGTGGTGGAAATTGTGGGAAAGAGTCGAAAAGAAATTCTAGAAAATAAAAACCCTGTAACAAAAATGAATACCTTTGATGGGCTTACCAATAGACTAGACAGCCAAAGAGTCAGTGAGCTCAAAAAATGTCAATAGAAACTTTCAAAACTAAAATGCAGAAAGAAAAAAAAGAATAAAAATTCAGAAAGAATGAAATGCAGATTCCCACTGCTCTTCTCCATTCTGATTCGGAGGTCATCTTACAAATGCGCAGACCTGGCCTCCCCGGCACAGGAAGACTCAGGAAAGGTGCTGCGTGAGGCTCACATCCTGTCTCTCAGCTTTGGCCTTGACCCCGAGGGGGGCTGAAAAGGAAGGGCTCACACTGTTGGCTCCCCAGGGGTCACCTGAAGTTCTGGTGACAACCTGGGCCATCCACCTGGCCATGACTACTTCTGACATTCTGCAGGCCAAACGGCCAGATGACTTCATTTAACTAAAAAAAAAAAAAAAAGAAAGAAAGAAAGAAAGAAAAGAAAAATAGTGGGAGGAAGCAAGAAAGATAAAGAGCATTTGTCTCAATACTGACTTGAAAGAACATTTCACCAGGTCAACTTGATCATCCTGCCTTTGCCTATCTTAACTTCCTCCATATCACCCAAGATGGATATTTGTCACACTGCAGAGTGCCAGTGCTGTGAAAGTGTCCTTTGTTTAGGCTCTCCTATCCCATTCCCATTAAGGACAAGTATCTGGAGATATGTCTGAAGATTCTAGACGTTTCTGTAACATAGAGAGTGTGTCCCAGAGACGGCCTAATATATGAGTACAGGGTGGTGCTGGTAGCAAGTAAGAGGCACCCAGACCTTAGCGACAGTTTCATGGTCTCCTCTAGTTGGAAAGAATGGTTGTCACGAGTGCCCATCAGTTCTCCTGGGAACTTTAACTAAGTGGATGGGGCCCAAGACAGACCGGCTATGAATTTTATGCCCTGGAAGTTCATTTTAGACTTAAGTCTCAGTATTTCATAACTAGGACCTTTGTCCAAGGATCTTATTCATTAATTCATTTATTTATTCTTTACCTACCCATCCATCCATCCATCCATCCACCCATCCATCTACCCATTCCTCCATTCTTTCAGAATTCGTCGTGTGCCTGTTATATGCAAGGCTCTATGTTCTGTGCTGAAGAAGGCAAGTATAGCTTCTGACCTCAAGAAGCTTATCGTCTAGGAGGAGGAGAAAATGTATAAAGAAACAGTGCAGGAAACTGTCTCAGGCGTTCAGCCACACGTCTGTATCGGGCCCTGTGGTGCATAACAGAAGGAGTGGTCAGCCTACTTGAAGGCTCAGGAATGGCCGCAGAGGAGGTGATAGTGCGAGCCGTCAGAGAGGAGATGGGTGCGCTGGGAGAGGTAGAGACGTGAGTACAGACGCAGAGGCTACAAACGACTCGACGCATTCAGGGAACGCAAAGTTTGATGTGGCTGCAGTATGGAGCGTGCAACAGAGACGCAGAGAGCACTAAGGGAAGCAAGAGAAATAGGCAGGGGCTGGAGTATTCAAAAAGCCTGGAGACCACGCGAAGGATTTTGGACTTTATCACACAGGTATTGCGAAGTCTTTAACACATTATAAGCAGAAGAGTAACATGGTCAGATTTGCACTTTTGAAAAAGTACCCTGACTTCAGGACAGAATAAAACCCAGAAGCAGGGCCCTAGTTGATTAACTGGGAAAGATGGTGACACCTCAGATGAAGACAGTGGTCTCGAGTGGAGAGGAGAAAGGAGGAGGGAGAAAGGGCACTCCCCTGACTTTGACTCCTGACAGGCCCCCGGAGATTACTTTCTTCCTCTCAGTCCAATCACCTTAAAGTGTCCATTTCACCAATTTAACTTTATTTCTCAATTCCGGAGGAACAGAAGGGAACTCCTGAGTCTCACAGACGAATGCAGACACTCTAATTCCTTCCCCGGACTGATAGCATGTCCAAAAGATGTAGATTCTGGTTTGAAGGACCACATACGCAATGGGCAACCTGCTCCCAGCACAACTCCAGTTGGTCGTTTATCCTTTCAATGACTTCCTTATCTGTGTGTCCTCCTGAGGTCCTAGTCTGTTTCTTGAGGGAGACTCGATTGCTCAGAAGTGGGGTGGTGGTCAGTCTTTGGATGAGCGGCACTCTTGGCACAGGGCCCCCAGGCTCGAGGCAGAGGAGCACAGTTTCTTCGGAGCTGGTGAAGCACTCGGTGTCCATGTGCTATCACCCCATGGCTTTGCCGCTCATAACACCTTGTAGCACATGGAGTGGCAGTGTGAGGAGCGTGCGATAACCTCCTGACAGCCCTATAGTCTCTTTGGGCTGGCACATGGGGGATAAACTCCCACTAACTTACAAAGAAATGGAGAGCGGACAGGGGAGAGGGGAGTTAGGAAGGAAGACCAATCTGAGTGAGGGGAAATTCAGCTTCTTTAACTCTTTACATTATCCGAATGGGACGACTTCCAAGAATTCATAGACGAGCTAATAAATCTCCCCAATGAGGACTCTAGCAAACCTGTCTGAAGGAATGGGCAAAAGGCACGGAGGGTTTTTGAATAAGTGAGCAGTTCCCCAGTGTTTGAACATGGCCAATTCTTTTAAGAGACAAACTCCTGCCATATAGTTTACATTCTCTGGGCACATAGTTCACACTTTTTCTTGACCCTTTTTGGAACTGACGCAACTTCTGAATCAAGGAAGTCCCGGCTTGGTGAGGGTCTGCTATTCTGCTATGTTTCCTGGGTGTGGTGGAGCCTGAGCCTGCAGTATGGGCCGAGCAGAGGACTCCAACTGCAGTTAGCAAGCTGGAGCTGCAGGCAGGGCTGAGCTTTGTGAATGTCAGGCCTGATGCTTTGGGGGACACATCCCAGTGGGGTCTGCATTCTCTGTCGTGGATAATTGGACCCCAGGCCATATGACCCAATCCAGTAAGGTGAATTCTTGCCATCTGACATTTTAAAACAGGTTTACTTCAGGGGGGGCAGAGGTGGAAGGTGAGGCCTGGGTCACCTAGGCCAGGGGCTAGCTCGGTGGGCAGGCCCGGGGTGAAATCCACATGGGGTCACTGGAGAGGCTCTGCCTTGCTTCGCTTATTCAGCTCCTGTGTATTGATTGAGTGTCATGAGGTCCTTGCTAAGTAAGTGGAGAACAAGGTGGCTTAGGGAGCTCGCAATTGAGAGGCAGAGACTAAAAATACCCAAGTAAACACGTACATAAAAGTACTGTCAACTTGTGATCGTTGCTGTTAAGGATAGGGGATTTTCCTTGGAGAATCTGTGGCTGGACTTCAGATAGGGTGGTCAGGGAGGGTCTCCCCGAAGAGGACATCGAAAGATGAGAAGGAGCCAGGAGAAGAGGGAACAGCAGCAGCAGACAGCACTGGGAGGAAACAGAAGGAAACCGAGAGCTGCAGAGTACGTGGTGCTGGGAGCACAGGATGAGGCTGGACAGGACGGCAGTCTTGATAAACAGCTGGCATTGATTTCTGCAAGCAGCCTGCTTTGTCGTCCGAAATTCTGCCAATCAGGGTCTTTCCCTTTTAGCATAGGACAAGCACATTAAGGGTTCATAGCTCATTTAAACTTTAGTGTTAATCGATCATGTTTCCGGTGAAGAAAGAGATGGAGAATTAATTTGGGGACAAAATGAAGTGTCTAAAGAATGAACACGTGCAGGTCCCAGTGGACTGCTGAAAGTTCTAGGAGCCTCGTGTGGCAGCCAGGAACTGTGAAAGAGGTAAAGAAAGAGATGACAGATATCCTAGGCCCACATCTTTCACAAGGCAAGTCCTGCTTCCTGTTAAACAAGTACTTTACCATTTAATGGACTAGCCCCTTGGGCTTGAGGCTATCACACAGATCTGCATTATAGTCCAGCTCTGGGCCTGGAACAGGAGGTTCTTTTGAGGTGTACTCTCCCGTCTATAAAATAAAGGTAAGAAGACTTATCTAGTAAGATTTTGGGGAAGATTAAATAAGATGTATTTGAAGTATTCAGCACTGTACCTAGACTATAGTAGGTGCTCATTAAATGCTGATTCTCTCCTTACTGACTACATGAGTGTTTTACTAGAAGGCAGACAAGTAGAGGACTATGATTATAATATTTACCACTTTTTTGTAAGATGTTCCCGTTGGGTAAAAAGCAGGGCTGTTGATGTACTTTGGGAAGTGGGAAAAGTCCTAGGTGAGACCTGTGTTTTTGTCCATGTTCTCCTAGCTTTCTCGTCTGTAAAAGGAGGAGGCTAGGGGTGGTAGTACAGAGGCAGACTAGTTAAAAAACATTCCTGGGCCTTATCTCTGGGGAGTCTGAGCAGAAGATCTGAGCTGGAGTCCCAGATGATTCTAACGCAGAGCCAAAATCACTACTGGTGATTCAGACCCAGGAACCCTGGAACGAGGCCCTTTCCTAGTCCTGAGTCACCCTCCAGATAAGGACAGAGGGGACCCAGTGCAGTTTTCTCATTAGCCACCAGAGGGCGGGCCTGAGGTATGACCGCCAGAGCAAGATGCTGTCTTCCGCTCTGCAGAAAAACCCCAGGGAAAATCTGTGGTCACACGGAGGATGGATGATGTGCAAGGTAAGTAACACAGGGGCATTTGGGAAGGCTGTGTGCTAACGAGATAAGAGGAGAAAGCCAAGTCTACCAGATTCTGTGAAGTGCACGCTTTCCTCTGTGCCCTGGCGGATGTGGACAGATGAGCCTCGTGTCCATATGCAGTCAAGACTTCTTCAGGATGCTTTCTCAGCTCCCACTGAGTTGACCAATAGTCTTTTCAGTTTAAGCACAAGAGGCATCTGGCTCAGAGGGCCAGTCACTCCTGACTCTCATCGGTCACCACTTCATACCCGGTAAAGGATGCACCCACTGGGAAAGGCTGTGGGCAGACTTGCGTCAGCGGCCCTTGGCTGTCGCTCTACAGACTCTGTCCCTTCAGGTTTGCATGCACAAAGAAAATGGCTGTCATGGCCTGGCTCCATCTGCAGAGAAGAGGGTATCACTTCCAGCTCAAGTGTCCTGGACAATGCCCTCAGTTTTTGGTAAGGAATTCAGTATCTTCCCATTTCCACTGCATTAACTTTAACTCCTCTAAAGGCTGCAGCTGAGGCCACAGCCTTTGCTGTCAGTCCTGCAGCAATGTGGGGCCTCGGGGGTCTCTTTTCTCTGCCACATCTAGGCTCCGTTCTTTCTGTCAGCAATTTCTGTTTTGGAGCTTCCCTACTCTGTGACATGTTGAATGTCGCACTTCTGCAGAGGCTCAGGCGGGGCCTCAGAAGCAGAAATGGTAACTCCTGCTTCCCAAAAGGGGGAACATGAAACCCAGCAGAGTGGTGAGTCTGGTCCAGAACAGGACGCATCCTGTGCAGGGTGCTGAGGAACTGAAAGCAGCCGGTCCCCCCCCCAGCGCTGGAGAGACAGCACTCTGTCTCCCCACCCCCAGTTCCTGGCAGGTCCGTATGATGCAAACATCTTAAAAATCCTGACTGGAGGTCATCACTTAGACACCCACCCATGCATCCCTGTCGGGCCCTGTATGAGGGTAAGACAGACATGAGTAAGACCCTTGAAAGAGTTCCTAGTCTCTGTGAGCTCCACTTTTAAATGGAAGAAAAGTGATGCTCACCTACTCATGGTATAGGTCAGGATAGTATACTGTGAGTGGTATGATAACTGGTATAATGTAGGCATGTCCAAAAAATAATGGGTGGCTGGAGAGGGAACGATTTAAGCAAGTGGTGCTGAGAAAAAATTACTGGAGTTGCTTCTGGAGTTCATTTTAGGATTGGATGCTCTCTCCCTGTGTTTTCTCAGGTTTGTTGGTATGTGGCAGTTTTATTTAAGTGAGACATAGCTTAAAATTCAGGCAGCTACACCCATGCAAGGAATAATAAGCTGCATGATGACAAGGTTCTCTTGGTTTCAGGGACTTGCAGGAGATGAGCTGAGCTGCCAAGAAGGAAGATCCAGCAAGGCACTAGTGCTAAGAGAAATGCCTGAGTTGGGGCTATTGTTGCCATCAAAACTCACCATGGTGGTGACTTGGAAAAATCTTTTTTTCTCTTGCCATAGCAACGACAGCATTTATTTATTCACCAAATGTTGAGGGCCCCTGCCATGAATCAGACAGTATGCTGGTTCCCGGAAAAAGAGGAATATGCAAAACTCTGAGCTTCTTGGAGTCATGCTTTGAGAGAAGAAATGGACAGATGATTACATATGGCAGGGTGTATGTTACAGTAGAGGTGAATACAGGAGATTGTGCTTAAGGCTTTAGGGACAGACTTTATTGAGAAGGCGATATGTAAGGTCACGTTTACAGAAAGTGTTGAGGGAAGAGGGAGGTGAAAGGAATAGCAGTCAGAGACGATGGCAGAGCTCAGATTTGAGAAGGGGCAGCGTGTGTGTCGGTACGAGTTTACATGCACCCCCTGAGCATGGGGATAAGGGCATGGGTGTCAGGGATGGAAGATGAAGCTGCAGATGAGGCTGCGGTCGGAGTCTGATACCTGGGTAGAACTCACTCCTCATGCTTATGGCGGGTTCTCCCTTCCCCTATAACATCCGGAATGCCCTGGAAAGAACCATTTCATTAAACCGTCATTTAATCACCACATCTTGCCTCCCTGGGTGTGGGGGGAGGAGTATGGGAAAGTGCCATAGTATGGAATAGGCCATGATACAATGCTTTTTCATCCTTGACATGCATTTAATTATTTTAAAAAATCAGAAAAATCATACCTGAGACTAGGTTCAAATATATGGTAGAGGAATAATGATTCGAAAGTTTACAGGAAATTTTCATGGAGTGTTTATCTAAAGACAGAGTTAAAAAAATAGTGTATATGAACAAGTCTATTTTTTTCATTGCACTGAGCAATAAGTATGGTAAGAAATGCAGATTGTACACAGTTCTTTTCCTAGATCCATTAAAATTATTTGCTATCTTCTATGTGCCAAATACTCTTAGGCTGTATCTAGTCAGAACAGACCAATCAATCTAAACCTTACATCTCTGATTTTTATGAGTGGAAATGTCAATTATCATGGACTAGGAACCTCATATCAATGGCTATAGAAATAAGACACAAAGACTCTTTGGAGCTTTTATTGCAAAGCAAAATATTCAATGGCGAATTGATAAATAACAAGATAGTTACATTTGTTAAGATCAAACAATTCGGGAGCAGGAAAGCAGAACAAAAATATGAACAAACAATATAATTAGAAGTCATTTTGTTTTAAATTAATTTGAATCTTATTATTTACTTGCTTGCCAAGTGTTATTTTTCTTATGATTTAATAGGACACTAGACCCTCTGCCACTCTCCTGCTCTGCTCTCCTCCCCCCAATTTGAAACATGCTGTTGGCTTTCCCAGGTAGAAGGGCCCATTTTATGCTTTCTCAAACTTGCGACTTGAACCCTAGAGGCTGACACCAATACTTGCTGATAACAACTCACTTTGTTCTTAGCACATCACATGTTAGAGGAAAAGGCGCTTCTATTTTATTTTCAAGATGCATAGCTAATTGGAACTTGAATGAATTAACCAGCCTGGAAGCTTGCTGCATGCCTCACAGCTCCTTTCTGGGAATTTAGAATTTACAGGAGTTAAAGGATGCATTTCACATCTTCTGGAGATAACTATCCAAAGTGGCCAGATGCAGAAAGACATCAGAACATAGGCCCACAATAGCCCCAGGATTATTTTGTACTTATCTGGCTAATCTTTGCTGAGCAAGTGTGAGCCAATTACACATATCCTTTTTTTTTTTTTTCAGGGCTGCTTGCGGGCCTCGACAATGTAGGGGATTCTATTGTTTGTTCTCAAGCAGAGAAGCCCAAAGTCACAAGACTTTGATTTTAGTCTGTGCACCAGCGTGGACAACCTTTCAAAGAAATGACCCATGGTAGCTTGCTCGGGATCCACTGGACCAGCTTCCCCAGCTCCCTCCCCTCCTGCCTCGCCCCACGGGTATCGTGACAAAGCCGAGGGATCTTAGGCCTATTCAATTTCTAGAGCCAAGAGAGGCCTTGAATGCCGTTTTAGGTGCGATGAGGATCTCTGGGGAGTGAGGACTCCGTGTTTTAAACTCCGATTCCGGGAGGTTTTCTCCATGACTCCATTTCCCCTTCTTTTGGAACAGCTTTCCTTTCTTTCATTCCTCCTGCATCTCCTGTTCATCTCGCTTTCTGCCTCATTATGTGGGTGAGGGTCTGTCTATTCTTTGGGCTCCTTGGGTGCTGTGATCCTAACAGCTTTTCCGTGACAGATCTGCAGGCACCAGCGAAATGTCCCCAAAATGGCCTAGGTGGGCATGAGTGTTAGAGAACAGGGCCCTAAATCGGGCCATTTTTTGCCTCAACGTGCGGCTGCTACTCTCCCTAGCCCCCAAGTTCCTTGCGACCCGAAAACACAAAGGGACTGTTCAGGGAAGGGTTTCCCATCCCCAGCAGCAGACTGCGGCCTTCCCCGGCTCCGTCCTTCCCTACTCAGAGGAGGAAAGCCTTCGGACTTTTAGTTCCCAGGTGCCAGGCCGCGCGGATGCTTGCAGCCCAGCGCCTGACCGCAGGCTAGATTTCCAGCCTCGCCTCGAGCCCGCACCCCTCCCCGCCCCCGGGGAGCCCCGCGGGACGCCCCAGCGCCGCTCCACTCGCAGGCTCGCGTCCAGACTCCCCCCTCTGGGGCTGGGCGGCGCCGCGGCGAGCCCTCCCCGCTCCCTTCCCTCCGCTCGCTGCCATTTGAATTCCCTCGTCGACTCCTGGGCGGAGGCTGAGCGAGCCTTCGCGAAAGGCGAGGGCGGCAGGAGGAGGGCTCGGGCGCCCCTCCCGGGCGGCGCGGCGCCGGTCGGCGGTGCAGTCGCGCGCTCGCCGCCAGCGAAGCCATTGGCTCCGCGCAGTCACCCCACGCGGGGCTGCAGCGGCGGCCTCCGCGGATTGGCGCGCGGTCGGGCATCCACCGGGGCACGCGCGAGCGGGTGCGTGCCGCCCGGGCTGCACCGAAGCCCACCGACTCCGGGTTGGGCTCTCCCTGTCCGTAATGATCACCCCGCCATTGGCCCTGCGTTGCGGATGCTGCATTTGGGATTGCCGCCAGCCACGATCCCCGATGCCCCAGCCCAAAGAAAGGGCGCGAAAGGCGCGCTCCCCGTTCGGGCGCCGGCAGGGACCGCCGCCCTCCGCCGCACACTGCAGCATTTTCGCGCTCTCGCGCCGCTCCCCTCCCCGCCTGCATCATTTACATATCCCACGATTGTGGCCAATCAGAGCTCGTCTCTCTCGAAGCGGATGGCTTTTGCCGGAGAGGAAAGGGAGTGGCTGGTAGCGCATGCGCCGCGGTGGGCGACTTGAACCGAGGCTTTTATTGCTGTAGTTTATTTCCACCCCCTTCCCTCCCGTTCTCTCTCTCTTTCTTTTTTTTTTCCGCCCTAGCTGGGGCTGTGTTGGAGGAGAGGAAGAAAGGCAGAGGATTGCATTTATCCTTTACGTTCCTGGAATTCGCTATCAGCAAGACCAGCTAAGCGGTTGCACCTTTTTCAGTACTGCAAAAAATACCAAGTCTCTTTCCTGGCAATTTTTGCTTTAAAGCTGCCCTCTTGAAATTATCTTTTTTTTCCCAGGAGAGAGATGTCTTATCAGGGGAAGAAAAATATTCCACGCATCACGGTGAGTTTGGTACTTGGGAAATCTGCGGTCGGCCTGCATACCTTTTGTGGCACAGAGCATCGAAGGAATTTTTTAAAAGGAGAGGGAGGAAGAGAGACCCAACTCTCCCCCCATCCCCCCGTTGCTAAAGGCGATCGTGATGGTGGGAGACGCAATCATATAGAATTATAAGCCACATGATTTGTAAGGCATTAAAATAGGAGCGTGTGTGCATTAAGGTCGTCCTGGATAGCGCGCCAGATCCGCTGTATCCTTTTATTGTCAGAGCGTGATGCTGCAGTGCTGGCCTGCGGGGTGTAAGCAAATGGATGCCAGATTGAATATGCATGGTTGAAGCTCGGATATTGTTCTCTGGACTGCGTGCTGCGAGACTGGACTCTGGGAGCTGGTTGGGGAGATGGGAAATGGATTCTCCCTGTGCCTCCCTCCCACACCATAAAGGGCTTTCTGGAGCCTTCCTCCAGCTCTTTAGAAAAACGAGCGGGTTTCGCCTGGAGGCGTAATGACAGCAGAGGGATGCTGAAAGGGCAGGGCGTACCAGGATAATTTGGAAACGTGAAGGAAAAACAGGGACACAGTGATGAGCAGAGGAGGGTAGGGGCCAGGCGTTGGCTTTTTGTTGACCAGGGACCGTTTTTTTTTGTGGCCCTCTTGGTGTTCTCGCCTTCTGGTTGGAGGCTGGGACCCTGGTAAGGCTCTGGGCTCGCTTTCTTGTGTCTTCCTGTCCCTTATTGGTGCAACAAAGCAGGCTGGAAGGGTGGGCGTTGGGGACAACGCCGAGACAGGATCGGGGAGGTAATGGCGCTGCACGACGCGAGGAGCAGATGGCCCGGTCCGGCCTCGGCCAGACAATGATCGCCGTGGCCGGTGGTGTCCGCGCAGTTCTGCAGCCTCCAGTGATTAGTTTGTAAATCACAAGAAAAACATCTAAGTGATGAATTGGCGCTGCTTCAGCGATGAACACAGGTTCTTGCTCCCACCGCTCCCCTGCCCCCAACCCTCTCCCCATCTTTCTTGGAAAAATCTCTTCAGTCCTAGTTCTCTACACCCCAAGTGAAATCCTGGGGAGGAAGGGAGGAAGGCGAGGGAAATTCATTGTTATATAATGATGTGCAATTGCAAATGGCCAGCTGACTGCTGGGTAGAGAACCCAGAGCTGAGGCAGAGACCGAAAGAATCTTTGAAAAGTGTGATGTGTTCAGGGCTGGATTTGAGGGCGCGCTTTCGCTCTGGTTTCCTCCGTAGCCACGGGTTCCCCAGCTTCCTCTGGATGCACAAGGGCACACCCATCCGCAGGAGAGAGATGTGGAAACAAAATGCACAGGGGAGGGGGCGTGTGCTCGGGTGGATTTTGTAGGATGAGCTAGGCAGTTCTACAGCGAGGGTGGGTACTAGCTTTTTCTGGAAGGCTAAAGACCCAACATCCCAAAGGGCCGGGCGCCGGGGGAACCCGACGTCGTGTGTTTCCTGATGGGAGAAGAGAGTCTGGGGAGTGGGGGTGGAGAGCAGATCTGCTGCGAGCCTCAAATAATTTGCTGTCTTCGTGAATGAAAAAGGCAGTTTCGTTTTGACATTGTGGGGAGAAAAAATTTAAAAAGCAAACAAGACTGATTTTTGAAAGAGCGCCCCCTCTACCCTTTAAAAAATTTGGTTGCATTATGTAGGACCTGTGTAGCATGGTTTCCCTCCGTCGATCATCACGGCCAGCCTCTTATGTAAGAAGCCTTCTGGAAGGCACTAGACCCAACCAGACTGTGATGTTTCATTTTTTTTTCTTGGCGTGGTGTTGGCTCTGGAATTCACAGTGATAGCGGGATCAGGTACCTCAGCTACTAAGGGAGCAGGTGGTGAAGGGCAGGGCTTCTCCTTGCCTCCCAGGCAATATTTACCCTGCCAAGGCTGGAACTGATGGAGAGAGGGAGAGCTATGTGGCCTAACCTCTCTGAGCCTCAGTTTCTTTTTGTGTCATGGAAATAATCTGGTGCCATCTGCCTCATAGATTTGTTTTGACATGGTGTACACATAGGATTTTGTAAAGGTCTTTACATTTATCTTATACAACTACAAGAGTTGTTGGCTTTCCAACAACTAGACTTTCCAAAGCCTATGGCAGGATGACTTTGTACCCTACAGTGTACAAAATTTAAGTGGTCTTACTGGTTTTCATTATATTAGAGAAACAATAAACACTTTCTAACCCCATGTTTGCATTTATATATAAGTATATATTCTCTGGGTCTCTCATAGTTTATAAATCTTTTTTATTACAAATTGGCTGTAATTTTTTTCTTGGTAGGTGCTAAATATAAATAGTACTTCCCTAGATATAAATAGTACTTCCCTAGAATGTTGTTTTGCAACTGAATTTTGAGTAAACCATTGTCAAAGTGAATGCCAGCCTTTGAAATGTTTTGCATATTAAAAGTGCAATTTGTGGTTCAATTTACAATGTTTCAACCTGTTCTGGAATAGCACAGGTGTGTATACATTGAATGCAGAATTTTAACATTTCATTCATCAACAGCCTTTGGCATAGAGATGAGTCATAAAGTGACATTTTGGTTGTATTCCTGGTCTTCATATGTGCTTGTCAAGGTTTTTTTTGCATCATTTAAAATATAAGTGTATCAACAGTCTATAGTGGTGTTAGATTTGAGAACTTGCCATCTCGTCTACTTAATTATAAATCTTCACCTTTTTCTTAACAGCTTAATAGTTAAAATGGTGCACATTTGAAATGTTTTTCCTGCTTTACTACACTCTTTGTGATTTACTTTAAAGAGAAATGCAAATATAAAGAACATACTGAATTGGAAACTTGTTATGGAGGAACCAAGTATGTTTGTGTAGACTTTCCCATGACAACAGACTTTTGGTTAATTTTCCCGACACAAACCTTGCCAAGAATTGACTTCCCTCCATGTGGGTGTATTTTTTTTTTTTTTAAATGAAGTTTAGCCTAAAGACATTTAAAAAGTATTGTCTTCTGGAAAGAAGTTTTCTTTTCTTTTAAACCTATGATAAACTTTGAGCTTTGCCAGTATGTTCTGACTCATTGGGTGATGAATAGGTTGCCACCATACAGGTTCACCTTTGTCATTGAACCTTTCCAAATTGGCTCATTTTGAGCATCACTTTTGAATAGTGAAAATATGTCTTTAGCTGATTTATCTATGTTTCTCATGGGTCAGGTATGCATTGTGACCTTATTACGTCTTCGTTTCAGAGTGATCGTCTTCTGATCAAAGGAGGTAAAATCGTTAATGATGACCAGTCATTCTATGCAGATATATACATGGAAGATGGGTTGATCAAGTAAGTGTAACTCATTGTGTAGATGTGTACCTTCCAGTATTCCTAAGCATTACCTACAATTCACACACATAGTATCAATCTTCTGTGATTTCAGAGAGTGACTTAGTATCTATTTAAGCCCATTTTGAATGTGGTAATTGGTGAATTCGAAAGCCACAATTAAATGCACACCCATTTCCTTAGGCCTTATGTAATTTACTATTTTTAACCCAGGTGACACAATATCTTCTTATTGCTAGCTCAATTATTTGGTTTATGATCTATTGAATATATTAAAGGTTTTCTTTGAATGTTGTTGTTTGGATGGCTTGCAATTCTATTAAGATAGCGCATCTGCTTTCTGAATCAAGAATCCAAGTGTTTGGGGCCAAAGGACAGCAAATTAATTACCAAGTAATAACACTGACAAATTACTGCCTCATCCTGAGGGAATTTTACGTTTCATTCTTTAAGTGCCCACAAACACCAAGAAGGCTGCCCTTGTGTTTATTGTGTATTGTGTTACTAACAACAGAGCAGTTACTGCATTAGGGTATTTTTGGACTCCAGAGGGTTAAGTGAGCTGAGTGCATACCAGTGTCCTCATGCCCTTCCAACTGGGACAGCTCATAGGGTTCTGGAGAAACAGCACATCTGTTTAAAGACAAACACTGTAGCAAATGACATCTTTTGAATAAGCAGCATTCATCAAGTGCTACAGTAAACCAGTCCTGAGGAGTGGAAAACTGGAGTGGATGTGTCTGTTGCCTGGAAACTCACATCCTGATTTATGAACCTAAAATAGGTCTTACCATTTTCATGTTTAATGTTTTCTCCATGTGTGTTTGCTTGTGACAGTCTCAGCTCCAGGCTCTCAAATACCATGACTTGCCTGTTCCATTTTCCTCTGTTCTACCAGAAAGACACTGGCCTAGAAGTGAGCAAGCCTGGGTGCTATTTTTAGTCATCACTAATTTGTTTTTCAACTTTATCAACTCCTCCTTGATTACTTTTTCCTTTTAAAAAAACTGATAGAAAGATGTAACAGAGACCTTTTCAAAAAATTGGAAATGAATCCACATCCCCTAACGTAATAAATATTAATTTTTCTGCCTTTATTACCTGAGTTGCTAATCCACGTTTCCAAAATTTTAAATAGTTTCAATCATAGTGTTTACTTATTTATTTTTTTTGCTTTGTTTTGCTCTACCTCCACCCTTCCACACTCCTATTGTCTCTAAATTGCAAAGGATCTGGTGAAGACATGTTTGTAAAGGCAAACAGCTCTGGAGAAAATTGCTGTAGGATAATTAGCTCAACTGTGTGTGTTACAGAGAAAGTGTAGTGGCATTTTATGTAAATATCCTGGGTCCTTGTTATCATTTGATCTTAGGGGTTTTCTAGTAACTAAGCCTTTTGATCGGGCCTCTGATACCTTATTTAAATTTTGTTTTCTAGTAAGGGCTGCATTGCCTCATAGTTGGTGGGTAGGAAGTGGGGAGTGTACGTATTATAAGTAATCGCAGTAACTGGAACAGTCTAGGGAACATAGGGAAGGATAGTTTAGGGCTTGGTGGAAATGTCCGTCAGATCCCATTTGATTTGGAGACATTTTATTTATCACCATTCTCACCCACCCTGTTTATTTAGGCAAATAGGAGAAAACCTGATTGTGCCAGGAGGGGTGAAGACCATCGAGGCCCATTCTAGGATGGTGATTCCTGGAGGGATCGACGTCCACACCCGCTTTCAGATGCCTGACCAGGGAATGACTTCTGCTGATGACTTCTTTCAAGGCACCAAAGCAGCCCTGGCTGGGGGAACCACCATGATCAGTAAGACAGCTTAAAAATAATAATCTTAGTACTCGGGAGCCTGTATCATTTGAAAATGAGTCCGTGCTGTTTGATTCTTTCCTTCTAAAAGTTGCTGAATCAAGTGATGGCTTGATCTATCACATAAGGGGGTAGGGGTGGGCCAGTGGTTGTCTTGTTTCCTTACATTTTTCTGTCCAACTCCTAGTACTCTTGTTGCACTTGAGAATATGGTTCTAGAGAGTTTTGGTAGGATAGAAGGAGTGGCTTCTTGCTTTCCCTGCTTCAGGACTTTTGTCTCCCTTTAACCTGAATTGTGATCTGATTGTGGTTATTTTGAAAACACAGCATTTAAGGTAATCTCCAGAGCTATCAATTTTGAGCCTTTACTCGTAAGTATTTGATTTTGGTTTTAAAACATTCCTGAGGGATGAGTCTTCTAGAAATGAGGATGGGGTGTGGCAAATGTTCAACCAGGAATCTCTCTTCTGATCGAAAATCAAATGGGGATAATACTTCCTGGCCTGGGTTTGGGCAGTCCTGCTTGGCGAAGGATCCACAGATAATATTAATTGTCGTTTAGATGAGAAAATTGCTCCCACCAACAACTGGAGTACAGACACGCAAAAGCAAGCCATTAAAGTGCCCTTCGTATCTTGCTCTGAAGGATTTATGCTTTTCATGTAGCCAAATCTAAAATATAGTTCCTGGAGTCATAGCACATATTAGGAGTTTGCTTGCAAATGGTCTGTTTCCAGCATGCCTACTGAATGTCCCTTTGACAAATATTTTGTTTTTGAAGTGCTAGGCAAGCTGCACAGTGGCCCATCAGACACACACACACACGCACACACTCACACCAGAGACGTGTGTGTGTGTGTGTGTGTGTGTGTGTGTGTAAAGATTTCATCCAAGAGTGAAAGTCAACATAAAGTCTGTCTCAAGAGCCAGCAGTTCATTTCTGAAGAGGATCAAAATAGAAGGAACTTAGCTATTTAATGCTTTAGAAAAACCTATCTTAACTGGTTACGTTTCAAAATGATGGTCTCTTTACCTGTGGCTTTGGGGTTTGTCTCTAAGCTTAATTTTTTCTATCCTACCACCTATAAGAATGTTGCCCAGCCATCCCTTCTAGTCTGAGCTTCCCTGCATTTTAATCACACACTCACCTTCTCATGTTTTCTTAGTTCTGGACTTCTGAGTGTCTGAAGGATCGGGGACCACTTGTTAATAACAGCTCTCTCATCATTGTCCAGAAAAAGCCTCCAAGTTTAAGCCTTAGTACTTCTTTCTTGATGCATACCTTCTAACTTAGGGTACCACTCTCAAGGGGGCTCTCTACATATACCTGCAGACGCTGGCCTGCTGTTTGGTCAGTGGAGTCTGTCACTTGGCACCAGTGGGCATTCCACCAGCTGTGGAGTCACACTGGAACTTGGAGAAACATAGACTGTTTGGCATCAGCCTGGAAGGTGAAGTCAAGATTATAATCTGCCTTGGTTTTGGAGTTCACATGGGGCCCTGTAGGCCCTTGGATTGGTCGCAGAGTGTTAGTAAGCCACGACTAATAGTTCCCAAGTGACTGGTCAGTGACGTTTGTCACCGGGGGAATTGCTGGCGGGGAGCCCTTCTTGTTGGAAATGCACCCAGCCAGGAGCGTTCAGTTCTTGTTGCCCTCCATCACTAACTTGCCGAGTGACCTTGGACCAGTCACCTCACTTCTTTGGGCTTTCGCTGCTCATCTGCGCAATGATTTGCAGTAGATGTCACCGGATGTCCTTTCTAGCCCCCGCACTGGCAGTTCACTGAGATTGGAGACAGAGCCTCTAATCAGAGGCACTTCGTTCAACAAATACAGAAAAGCTCTGTTTTTTCTCTCAGACATACTCAAGAGACCCCATCAGTCTGTTTTTCCTCTTTATCATTCCTGAATGTCCCTCTGCACTCATCACACTTGTCCCATTCTATGGCCCCTTTCTTGCTTCTGGTCCCTTTTCTGCCTTCCCTCCCCTGCCACCTTTACCCAGTGGGCACATCCCTTCTTGCCAGTGCTCTGACTTTCTCTTCGGCCTTCTTTCTCAGCGGCCGTGGGTTTCTTTCCCTTTATTCCAGGTGGTTCCTTCTTTTTAGGGATGAGGGACATCTTCATGAGTCTAGCGCCTGGCCCAGGGGACTCGGAATACCCTGGCTCAGGGGACTCGGAATAGTCAGCAGATGGCTTTATGGCAGGTGGGAATGAAAAAGACTTGCAAAGTCAGACTGCCTTCCCTGGCTCAGTTGGACAGAATGCAACCACATGTTAATAACGTGGGGTATGCGACGTAGTCAGTTAGGTTAAAGAGTAGGGGGATGAAATGAGCAAACCCCGAAGAATAAAAGTTATCAGAGGTGGCAGGGATGTGGTCAGAGTTTTCACACCCTAAACTCACTGCTTTTACAGCCTGAGAAAAATACTAACTACTTCTGCAAATAACCTTACCCAAGGTTACCGACCTCTGTAGAATTTCCACTAGCCTGCTCTTCCCTCAGGAGATGGGCGGTAGAATGCGGATGAGGAAATCAGGGTTTCTTCCTGCGTTCTGATCATACAGTCTGTGTTGCTTCGGGTGAGTGAGTGGCCAGGGCCCTCTTTTCAGAGAGGGAGCTTTGCAAAGGATCGTTTAATGTGACTTCACTGGAACCTATGACCTGTTCCTTCAATGAGATTGCAGGTTCTTTAATGAGTATCGAGGCCAGAAATAAATGCTTAGGACACTTTGAAGAAATTTAAGTGGAAACCTGCAGAAACAAGCCACTGAAGTGAAGTAAATTAGTACAGTGCAGCCGTCACTACCTTCTGCCCGTCTTTCTCAGTTTCTTCAACTATGTCACCTGCCCCCTGCTGTGTGTTTCCCAGGTTATGGGACCTGGAAGCTTCATATCGGTCTGAAATGGCACTGCCTGCAGAGGAAAATGCAGCTGAATATTCCCAGTTTAAAAATGGAGGTGACGCAGCAGCAGGAAATAATATTATTGCCGCCAAACAGAGCCTCCTATTGAGACTTGCACAGTGAGACCTTTGTAAGGAGCACACAGCACAGGGCAGAAGGAGTGCCCTTTGCCCTTTCCATCCAGCGATGGGTGGGCAGAAGCTCCAGACGTGCCCAGCCGGCGGTACCCAGACCGGCTGTGGCGTCCCAGACGTGGCAGGGGTGCTGCTTGGGGAAAATGCTGCTGGCTTCCTGGGGGCGTTACGATCATCAGACTCGTTAAGACCCAGAGTCTCCAGAAAGCCAGTGGGAATGGTTCTCTCCAGTACATAGAGGGGAAGACTGAGGCCTGAGGGAAGGCTGTGACTTGCCAACACTTACCCTGTGCTTCAGTGCCCGTGGCAGGCATGGAATATATACCTGCGGCTTGGGCTCCACTGCTTGCCACTCGGGTGATTTGACTTTAAGTCTCAGTCACGTCATCTGCAAAATGAAGAAAATTGTTACAAAGATCGACTCGGAGGCATCAGAACAACACCTGGCCATAGTCGTAAGCACTCAGATGTGGTAGTTATTATTATTCCATCTCGTATTGGGTGCCGGCAACCTCCCATCTCTGTAGAGTCCCCCAGGCCCTCCCATCTCTACGTTCTCAGCAGAGACAGAAAAAAGAGGCTCCAGCTGCAGGCGGATCTGACCCTAACGTTTCCTTGGATCAGGCTTCTGCAAGCTGGTCAGCAGGCTGTGTACCCTGGTGTCACCTGGGGTGCATCCTGGGCCCCGCTCAACCTATTAAAGTAGTAGAGAGTGTGGGTGGGACCCATGAATCTGCATTTGAATCTGGTAATTGTTTTTTTGAAAGTACGAAGGTCCATGCCGATCTGGACTCTGCATCTCCAAGGACCAGGAGCCACAGCTCAGATGCGAGCCTCACTGTCATGTCCGCTAACCTGAACTCAAGGCTTTTACTAGGGGGCGTGGAGTCCAGGGCACAGCCCCACCAAGGGGGCTTCCTCCCCTCCCCTCGGGGCCACCATACAGCAGGGATCAAGGTCAGACTTGAGCACGGGGAAGGCGAAGACAGACTGTGGCCACAGCTCTGGAAGGGCCCTCTCTCTTGAACTCAGGACTTGTCACTTATCTTCTAGCTGTGGCTCCCAGATGTGCCTCGGGCACCTCCATGTAGCCAGCTGCAGTCAAACTTGCCATTTCTCCCACATTCCTGCCTCTCTCCTGGTGCCGACCCCAGAGAGGGCTGCCCTCATGGTCATGCTGGCTCGAACCCACAGGGTCATCCTGTGCTGAACCGAGTTAATTTTGTCTGTATTGCCTCACACCATTCCTTTACTGCCCCTGACTCAGACTTCTGCCGTTTCCCAGCCTTCTGAGGGGTCTCACTGCTCTAATACGCTGTCTCTGCAGCCCAGGCTCTTCTCCCGCACGGCAGGGCGCAGTGTTGACCATGCTCCTCCCTCCCCTGAGGCCCTCAGCCTCCCCTCTGCTCAGAGAATGCAGCCCAAGTGCAGAGCCCTCTGTGACTCAGCTCAGTGCTGCTACCCAGCCTGGACTCAGGTCACCTAAGCCAGGGATACCCTTCCCTTCTTTCCTCTTCCCCCCAGGAATCTTTGTTAGCCCTTCAAGGCCCAGCCTAGATGCCACCTCTGTTCCAAAGCCCCTGCTCAGCCTCTTTCACTGTTATCTACTGCTGCTTTCTACCTTGACAAACATTGGGCTTTTGTGACATACCATGGCTCTTGTGACATTCATTCTGTGTTACAGTTTAATCAAGCCTCCTCTGCCTCTTTTGTTTAATATGCCCCATCCGCCCAGCAGTGTCACTGTTGGGGCATGCCATTAATATCTACTTTCGAATGAATGAACGAATGAATACACTAATGAGACCTGGTTTTCTGCTTCATATGAGTGTGATGCTAGGAGACTGAGGATCCTGGGTGGGAGGAGGGTTTTTCCAGTCTGGTGTTAACTGTGTTCGCTGCCTCTTCAGCAGTGTCCCGCTTCCTGCTGCCCAGCCCCCTGGCCCCTGCAGTGAGCCACCTGCTGCACTGCAGCACTGGGGGAGAGAGGCAGGAGGGGATTGCCCAGAGCTCAAGCCTCAGCCTGCAGTCAGGGATGGGGACCACGTGCTCCGTCTGGATTGTCTTTTTGGAAGGTGGTGGGAATGGCAGCTCTCACGCTGGTCCTCCTGTGAGAACCTTGCCTCTGAGTGCATAGGGTCAGATCTGTTTGGAGAAGTGGCACCGAGCACCATGGCATGCTCAGTGGTCATTCCCTAAAACCCCTTGGGCTTGTCCAGCTCTTTCTGGAGAGCCTCGCCTGTGGAGGCAGGAGGACCGAGACACAGGGGAAGTGGCTTCCCACGCCTTGCTGGCCGGGCTTTCCTGAGGAGACGTGGCTCAGTGTTACTGTGGCACATCCACTGCTTGTCATTTTTTCATCCATGTGGCATTTGGGTTTGCTCCCTGCTTCTGATGGGTACACATGTGTGAACACACACACTGTAATATGAATGTGTCTGTAATTGATACTTTGATTATTCCCTTTGCATCATTCATTTGACTCGGGTTAGAAAGTGTTTACAAAAAAGCCTGACCACATCAAACTAAAGTTTCAAAGTCCAGGACCAGAGTTGTCACCACAAGATCTGCCCGTGGTCTGGCGATTAGAAAGCCACGTTATCCGATGGCTGTTGGAGTGGCTCTTCCTGTCTGCTCCTCCTTCATTCTCCCTAGGGCGAGGTCACGCATTTCGCCTACGGACACGTGCGCCTTCTTCCAGCAGACACCACGGGACTGGGCTTGCTCAGGTGTTACGGTGCAAATCTTGACCACGAGTGGCAGGACTGGAAGAATCCGTCCACTCCGAGGGATATTTCGGCCTTGTCACCTAATACCTGGTGCTGAGCAGAATGGAGGAAGACAGTGAAAAAGATGACGCATCCTGAGAAATGGCGCAGCTGGTTTTGGAGGCCCGGCATGCACACTTTGCTAAATGCTTTTCTCATGATCCAGGCTGCTGGGTTGGGCTCGATTTGTCAGCCTTTAGCCCATTGGATTTAGGGCCTACTAGGTCCTTCCATATCCAAGGACATTCCCGTTTGGGTCCTTACCCCCTGTGTTATGGACATTGAGGCAGTTATCCTAATCTGCCTAGCGGTTTCTTACCTGGCTCCTGGCCTGCGAGCTGGCAGCTTTGGACATCACCCCACTCCACGTAGGGGATGGGTTTTCATCTCGTAGGACGGCATCTGCATCCTCTCTGATCCAGATCTGGCTCTGCCTGTGCATGTTGTTCACAGAGCTTGGAGAGTCTCAGTACTTAGATGTCTTCAGAGCCTACCTCTGACTTTTCGTAGACCAGGATGTGCAGACTGTGGGAACTTCCTGTCACTCCTGTTGTCTAGAGTGACTGCTAGAGTCAGGAGAGGTCATAGGAGAGGTGGAAATGTGGGGCTCCACAAAATCTTTCTAGTCTTTGGACGTGAGGGTCAGGCTTCCAGTGGTCAGCATCCCACGGACTCAGGGTTCCGCGTGGCTAGATTAGAGCCTGCATGACACTCTGACGTCCAGGTTTGCCCTCGTTCTGTGTCTCGGCCGAGTGAGCTGGGCGGAGACTTCTGGAGCTCACAGGTCGTGCCCTCTCTGTGTTTATATGACCCCCCAGCATACGTGGAAGCTGCCCGTGTTGGCTTCCTGATGAGCAGCCGAATGAGTCTGGACCAAAAAGCTTTGACCCCGTTGCTCCTTCTGCTGTTGATAGCTCTAACGTTATTTTCCTGGGGCCACTTTTTTTTTCACATGAAACCTTACCTGGGACTCCCCTACCTGGCAGGTAAGACTGATGAAAGCAGAGTTGCCCTGGCTGGAAAGGTGGGCTGTTGGAGAGCCCAGATCCTCACTCCTTTTCTCCCTGTCTTCCCGCTCTGGGCAGCCCCTCGCCTCTGGGGAATCCTAGGGCCTGGGGAAGCACAGCTGGGAAACTACTTCAAAGCACGGTCTCTGCATGGCTCCCATGTTGAACTGTAGGGGAAAAGAGTTGATTAGTAAGAGGACATAACCACTTAGTCACTTAAGAAAACGAACCACACTGTCAGGTTTCAGTGGTTTTGTTTAATATTCCTCCTTCTGTTCAAGACAGAAACCAGGACAGAGACTCATTTCATTTTCCCTACCTAGGTTTGCATTGGTTTGCTTTATTTTTCATGAGAGCCCGTGATAGGTGAATACTCTGTCTTTAAAAAGTTAATGGTACATAGTGTTTTAAAGGAAAAGTGACTGTCTTAGGGGGTGGTGGTTGGCCAAGGGACTTGCATTTTTCTACCTATTGCCCATAGCTCTGGCCCCATTTGGGGCCTTCTCCCCTTCTTTCCCTTTTTCTGTCTTTGAAAAGATCTTCCTGTTTCTTCTTGGGAAAATGATTATTTATTTCTTTGGGTTTTGAGGGCTTTGCCTCTGACTTGCTGCTGTTGTTGGGTGAAGCCATTTACCCAAATTCTTTGCTTTTAGTCTGTCTTAACTGCCATGGTAATGATACAGGGGCATTACAGTGAGTAGAAATTAGAGTTCTTTCTGGTTAACCCATTTGGGAGGCAGCTTTCTTTGACTGTGACTAAATGTTCCCCTAATGATAGAGAGGGTTCGGCGGGGGTTGGGTCTCTGTGGCCGAGGCTGACTCTCTGGTGGAGGGAATTTTACAGCGAACCAGGGCATTAGTTACAAACCTCAAGTGCACACTGGAATCCCCTGGGGAGTGTTCGCAAAGTACAGAGAACAGAACTTCTGGTGGGCCTGGGTGTTGGTAGTTTTAAGCTTCTAGGGGACGGCCAGCATGAAGAGCCACGGATCTCTTTGCTTGTTCCAACTGTTGGACTTCTGTTGAAACTGAATGTCTGCAAGGTTTTTTAAAAACTAGAGGTGTCACACCTCTGCCCTCTGTTGCCTGCTGTGACCTGTCTTCTTTGCCAAGGGAGGAGGATTACACTGTTATGACCTGGGGTGGGTGGGTTCTGTAGCCAGGTGCCCTCCAGAAGCTTATGAAGCAGGGTGGGCAGAGTTATGTCACCGGAAAGAGCCTCCTCCTTCAGTTGCTGTTCGTGGGGTCCCGAGGTTTCACTTGGCTAAATAGGGCACCGGTTAGGACTTGAAGTTAGTGGGATGAGAGGTGGTGACCAGGAATAAGGCCTGGTGGTGCAGGAGAGGGAGTGCGGAAGGCAGAATGCGGCTGGCACAGGACTGCCGGCCCCAGCTCTGCGGGCCACCTGCTGTGCTGGTTTCCCTGAGAAAACCCTACAGTCTTTAGGTTGAATCAATAGTGTTTATGACCTAATCTCCCTCTAATGATAGGTCAGCACTGGAATCCTTCCTTGTGGGGAGCCGGCGAAGGAAAAATCAAAAGCGCCTGGTAATAACATGGAATCATAGGCTCATAAGGCAACCATTGGGATCTTCTGTCCCAGCTTCTTTCCCAGCTGGGTGAAGGTTACTGGCCCATGCTGCAGAGGATGAGATTGCAAGTAACACTACAGGACAGGTTGGGAATGTTCCAAGAATCAGAAGATCTAAGTTTATTTTCTCTTTCTAGTACTTTCTGTTTGAGTGTGAACCTCTAATATATTTCTAGATATCTATTGCCACATCTACAAAACGGTGACGATAGATTCCTATTTTTTAGGACTTTATGAAAAGTAAGTGAGAGTGCTTGTGCCATATTATTTGAAAATGATTATTGTGACACTTTTGGTACATGTGTGAATCTGTCCATCTGTCTGTTTTGTCTATTATCTGTTTATCTCAATTATCTATCTAATCTATCATATATATCCAATTTATCATCAATCTTGTCTAGTTTATACAGCTAGCTATCTAACCTACTGTCTGTTCTATATCTAAATCTGTATCATCTATTTAATATCTGTCATCTATCTAATCTTTCTAATAGCTGTCTGTCTGTCTGTCTTCATACCTTCCTACCTGCCTACCTATACCTAATGGTCATCTTTCCTGATCCAAGGATGCAGTCATATGCTAACCGATTCCAGATGAGTAATCTTCCTTTCTTGACACTTGGTGAGATCGGGAAGAGAGTTCCAGGCTTGCTTCATCTTCAAACCAATGTAATGGAGTTTGTGTTTTGAACATAGCAGGAAAAACAGCTCTGTGTAATAAGCTCTATAATCTGGCTTCTCATACAAAAAAATAAAAACTTTCACTTTATCTTTTTCCACTCCAAATAATTGCTAGAGAATCTGGGGCCTAAATTTCTTGACAACACACCCGACCCCGCAGATGCAAAGCAGTGTCATCAGGAAACAGCTCGTCAAGTCAATAACTTGTTCTAGATTTGACTTGTCAGCCAAAAAAGGAATTCAAATGAGGCCAACTTTATAATTGGTCCTTGCTGTGCTGTGGAAAACCCGGACCCCTCCGTTTCTCCCAGCGGATCGATTCATTACGGTCTCTTCAAAGAGGTCTGTGTTCCTCGCTGACCGGGTACCAGCCTTTTCCTCCCCATAGCCCTGCAGCCGCGGAGCTGCCAGCGCATGGCCTGGGGCCATTCCTCTGGCAGCATTGGTGACAAATCTTCCCCCAGTGGGTATGTCAGCTAAGGAAGCATTTAGTCATACAGCGCGTACCACCCAGAGAGAGGTGGCGTGACCGTCCTGGCAGAATGCAGGTCTCTCTCCTTCGTGCAGGTGTGGCGCGTGACTTGTTCCTCTTTCGTGGCATCAAATAGAGGACTGTGTTGCACCCCTCAGATGAAAAGCGCCAATCCCTGATCCATTATTGGCCAGTTCTGGCAGAGACAAACAGCTGCTTTTTCTTCGAGCTGCATAGCTCATGCTTCTTTCAGCTGGCAGGCAGTCTCTATTATTGTTATTTATTTTGTCCTGGTTTATTGGCTACACAAATCATGGGGATAAAAAGGCAGGAAGAACAGATCCATAGTTAACGTGAGAAGAGAGTTGAGTTGGAAGACTATGCCCTAGGGGTTGACAGATATTTGGGGGCCACTCTGAGCCAAGCGGGAGGGGTTGGACTTAGTATATTGGAGGAAATGCAGTTTTTGCTTTAGTGCTTTAGATGCAAACCCAGCAGAGTGTTGCAGCTTGGGCCCAGTATTGGTGATGTGTGTTTTAAGTGTCATTTTACACCATTAGATGGGGGCTTCAGCTCTATAAGTAGGATGGGCATTTAAGTTTCTGTCCGGATGGATGCACTTTTGAGAGTGAAAGGGGATGTTGCTAATTTTTACCCCAAGACAACTATGCAAACCAGGGTCATCCCAGGTAAACCCAGATGTGTATATCACTCTTCCTTTTAGAGGCTTGTGTTGAATTCTTTTGTCCTCTGATGATCTCTGAAAGGGAATGGCCCATGGCCGCTCTCTGTATACCCCTCCACTGACGTGCAAGGAATCACAGAGAGGAGCTGCGTGGCTCCGTTCTCTGCCCATGAGATGGTTAAAGGAAAGGTAACTTGCAGGGAGCAGATAATTGATACCATTTATTGGGGATCTGTGCCACAAGAGCCCTATACACACCATTTTTAATCCTTATGTCAACCCTGAAGATAGGTGAGCTTCTTCCCATGCCATAAATGAGGACATGGGAAGCCCGGAGAAGCTGGGTTACTCGCCTAAAGCCACAAAGCTTGCAAGAGTTAGGGCTGGGATTCTGATCCAAGCTTTTGGCCAACGGCACTCACAGATCACAGGGTAGAGGAGCACTGTTTGCTTTTTAACAATGCAAAAGTGTTCTCGTGAATGCTGCTCTGTGTCCAGCATTGTGCCAGGTGTTTCACAGACATCCCAGATATAGTTCCCACCTGGAGTTTGTGATCAGGTGTTGGGCTTAGATCCATCTCTAAGAAACAGAAAGATTTTGGTGTTCGAGCTTTATTCTGCCCTTTGATCCAACTTTAATTTCAAAGTATTTTTTTTCTCTGTAGTGTAATGGGGGAAAGTGATCAGATAGTCAACAGCTGTCAATAAGCAAGAGGCTGTACCCAGTAGGGGAAGAAGATGCTTGTCAAGATGGTGGTGTGTTATCTCTGGTCTCCCAACAGAAGCCCTGGATTGATGACCGAGATTTCCCCCTGCCTCCCAGGGGGATTTGGAGAGCAGTTGGGAGGAGTAACTGATGTCATGTGTTCATCGACTGAACTTAATGCCTTTTCCGGGAGGCCCAGGAGCCCTTTTCCACGAGGGCCAGATTGGGCTGAGCTCCGTCACGCACGCAGCTTCAAAGGCCTTCTTGTCTGCATCTCATCTTTCACCGAGGTTCATTAGGCTCCGCTCTCTGGTTGGGAAACACCTCAGGCAGATGGCATTTTTTTGAGGAGGCACAGGGACAGGGAGGAAAATCAAACAATTTCTCAGAGTTGGGTTTGCTGTTCTGTGCATTGTTTTTTCCTTCATGGATACGATCCAAGGGGAAGAATGAGGTGTAATGGAAAGAATTTGAGGCCTAAACTTCTTGACGACACATCTTCATGAAGCTAGGAATGAGGAGACCTTAATTCTGGTCTCCACTCTGCTGCTTATTCGTTCAGCCACATTGCCCCACGTCTCTGTCTTGCTTTTGTCAATTGTCAGAAGGGCCTGGATTGGCCTTTCTTGCCTAATAGGGTTGCTGTAAGGGTTCAGGGAGATGGTGGGTAGGACAGGGCTTGGGCAGTTACCTTTACGGTGGGTACAGGGTTGGGTAGGCCCTTCAGCCCATTTTTGCTCCTGACAGGTCAAAACTTTTTTTTTATCATGACTCCTGGATACTGGATATTTGAAGGGCTAAATGCATTTTTGTGTGATTGACTTCAGCAACCCTCTCATTTCATCATACACCTTTTTTCTTGTTCTTCTTTCATCAAGAAACAATTAAAATGGTCAGCATAGCTCTGAATTCTTTTTTCGATGTTGCAGAGGCACATCTTTACCATCACCTGAATTTCTTGCTGAAAGCTTTCAGCTCTGTTTATTTCCCCACTCCTCTGTGAACATGCACTTTCCAGCTTACTCTGGAAAAGGGAGATTTGCTTTGCTGAATTTTATATCCTGCTTAGTGGGAGATCCAAGATCTCTGATTGTTTCTCCTTTTATATTATAGAAAAAGGTAGTTTTAAATAATGATTGGTTTGAAAAGCAGGTAAAGCTTCAATACTCTTTATTACTGGGGAATGGATGGTAGCCTGACACCTGATTGCAAGCTCTGGATGAGGCCTGTGCCTGGGACTTAGAGATTGTTTATTGCAATCTCCTCATTTTGCAGTGGAGAACCTAAGGCCCAGGAGGTGGCGTGACCTTGGGGGTAGGACTGAGGCCACTTCTGTGCCCTTTTCTCCCGTGGTGCATGTTTATATGTGTACTACTGCTGCTTTGTGCCTTGTAGCTCATTACCGATAGTGAGTGCTTGGTGATGTGAAACTCACTGCAAAACTCATGTCTAAGAAAAAGCTTACTTTCCAGAGAACAGCTGAGGAAGGTGCTCTCATCTTTGTGGTGAAATGTGGATTTTCATTAAATGGCAAGACCTCTTCATGAAAGACAGACTGGAAAAGCTGATCAATAAAAAAAATAGCTTCTCCTGTGTTAGGGGGCTGGAGAGTTCTCACTCAGCTGTATTTTCTGGGTCCTTTGGCTTATGCAAACAGGCATTTGAACTTTAGTGTCTGCATTCTGAGAGAGTCACGTGATCCAGAAGCCATGCTCTGTGTAAAATTTCTGTTTCTCTGACATAAATCCCCTACTTCCATTGTCTCCTTGCCAGTTAAAGGTGGTCTCTAGTGACCAATAGATTTTACATCCATCATTGTGCCAGAAAATGTGATTTTTCTGATTGTTCTCCTTCTTCATGTATTGGCTTGGCCCTTTCTTTTCTTCATTCTCTTTGTCCTTCAAGCAATTTGCAAAAACAGCTTATTCTTCTTGCTCATTCTTAAGAATTTCCTCAAGAAAAGATGCTGAGTAACAGAGTCGTATTGGCTTAGGTTTGCGGCATTCATTCATTTATTCGTTCATTGTTTATGTTATCTGTTGGCTACACAAACTGTATTGACTCTTTAAAAATTTATTATTTACATACCATAAAATCCACTCTTTTAAATTGTACAATTCAGCGGTTTTTAGTGTGCTCACAGAGTTGCATAAGTGTCCCTTCCATCTAGTTTCAGAACCTTCTTACCCCCCCAACAAGGAACTCCAGACCAGTTCACAGCTACTCCCTGTTCCTCAGCCCATGCCAAGCACCATAGATTACGACTTGATGTCTCCATGGATTTGCCTATTCTAGATATTTCATATGAATGGAATCCTACAATATATGGCCTTTTGTGTCTGGCTTCTTTTGCTGAGCATAACGTTTTCAAGGCTCATGCATTTTATAGCATGAATCAGTACTTTATTCCTTTTTTATGGCTGAATAATGTTATGTTGTATGAATGTACTACACTTTGCTTGTCTATTGATCAGTTGATAGCATTTGGGTTGTTTGCACTTTTTGACTATTGTGAATGAATAATGTTCATTTGTGGACAAGTTTTTGTGTGTACATATGTTTTCATCTCTCTTGGAGTGGAATTGCTGGGTCTTATGGTATACTATCTTTAACTTTTTGAGGACCTGCCAAACTGTTTTCCACAGTGGCACCGTTTTACATTCCCACTAGCCGTGTATGAGAGGGCTCCAGTCTCTGCACGTCCTTGCCAACACTTGTTATCGTCCATTGTTTTGATCACAGCCATCTGGGAGAGTGAGTATGTCATTGTGGTTTTGACTTTAGGCTTTATTTTAAGGCTAGTCACTCATTCACTCACTCCTAGTCACACTTATCTTGAGCTATGATATGAGAACTCGGTTTTGAGTATGTTTTTCTAATCCTGCATGGAGACATCTGATGCGAAAAGTATCAGGATGTTCATAGTGACGAGAAAGAATTGAAATCAGGGGTGCTCCAGAGAAGCAAGAATCAGCCAGCACTGCATCAACAACCACTGGAGCCCTCTCTCTGGGTTCCCTGTCCCTAGCTAGTTGGAATGGCTGCCTCTGTCCCCTCCAGACTTGTTTCCCTCTTACCATGTGGCCCAGAGTGAGTCCTGTTTTGCCGTCTTTTATGACCATTCTTCATTCTGCTTTCTGGTGAGGTGGGCAGGTAAACGGTCCTGGGCCAGGGAAGGAACTAGGCAGAGTTCTTTGTTGCCTCTTTGCTCCAGTGTCCATCTTCTGACATAGCATACTGTAGCCTGCCAGGCCCGGATGCTCCCGGCCTAGTGCTAGGGATCTCCTAGGCCAGTTCGTTCCTGCCTCGGGTGGCCATGCGCCCTCTCCATAGGCCAGAGTAAGAGGACTCATCACACTCATCACATTCTGCATTTATAGCTGCTCTCTCCAGGGACCTTCCCTTTGTAAAATAGATAAGGCCGGAAATATCCCCCACTTCCCATGAGGAAATTGCAGAATAGAAAGGTTAAGTGACTTGCCTAAGGCCGCCCAACTAATCACAAGGCCAAAGGAGGATGGAAACCTTGGCCCTCTGGCTCCCTGGTCAGCACCGGTCCTGCTGGGCATATTGCTGGGCCTTTGTCATCAGGGGGACCTCAGGTGTGAAGCGTGATTTCAGTCCATGTGCTTTGAGGTGACTCCATCCTTGTTTCCGGATGTTTTTGGGGTGTAACAGTGGCTAGCACCTGATAGAGCTGAGAGCTGAGAACATTGTGCTAGACGGCTGAGGCTGCATTGATGCGGGATGATGGTGGCTGACAGCGAGAGCAAAGGATGTGGCCACTTTCCGTGCGCATCATAGCCATTGCTCTGTTTAAACACAGTTAATGAGCACTGTCGTTTTCACTGCTAAGAAACCCCCGTTCATTCACTCCGTCACCCATGTGCTCGGCTGGTGTTTGCTAGGCCACGTGGAAGTTCCTGGTCTAGGCATGAGAACTGCGGATATGCTCCCTGTTCTCAAGGGACTTTGCAGGCTATTGGGGAGACATACAAATTAAAGATGACCATAAGACATGGTAATTTCTATACTAAGGTTCAGGGGCAACAGAGAAGAAGAAATCTTTAAATTTTGCCTGAGAGAGTCAGGGGAGGCTTCCCTGAGTGAGCTGACTTGCCAGCCCGTCGGGGTTTGCCCTAGAGCCTGACTGTGGGGTGGCAGCCAACAGAGGAGTGGATGGATTGTAGATGGATTGAAGCTTGTGGGATTTGGTAAGTAAGAGTCTGGTATGGTTTACATTTATAAGTAAATCAATACTGCTGGGTATTTAAAAGAAGAGGTTTAGTGGGAAGAGCCGAGGCACGAGTGGCGTCCACCGTTCACTGTGGTTGAGGGTCAGCCCCTGCTGCCTGTTCTCTCAGCTCCTCTGCAGTCTTCGGTCCCTTCTGTCTACTGTCACAGTCCAGCCAGTGTCTCACAGACAATGCTGAGGGACCCCTGGCCACGTGTGGCCTGGCAGGTGTTTGAGTTCTACCTGCCTTTTGCTGCTTTCCAGCTGGGCAATATTTTTCATTTCTCTGAGCCACAGTTTTCTCCCCCATGCCCATTTTTTAAAATTGTGGTAACCATATACATGGCATAAAGTTTACCATTTTAACCATTTTAAGTACGCAGTTCAGTGGCAGTAAATGCATTCACATTGCTCTGCAACCATCACCACCATCCATCTCCAGGACTTTCTTCATCTTGCAAAACTGAAGCTCCATACTAATTAAACACTAACTCTCCATTCTGCCTCCCCTCAGCCCCTGGCAGCCACCTTTCCACTTTCTGTTCTGTGAATTTGACGACTCTAGGTCCCTCATATAAATAGAATCATGTAGTATTTATCTTTTGTGGTGGGCTTATATCACTTAGCTTAATGTCTTCAAGGTCCATCCATGTTGTAGCATGTGTCAGAATTTCCTTTCTTTCTAAGGCCGAATAATATTCCATTGTATGTGGATACCACATTTTTCAATCTATTCATCTGTCGATGGACACTTGGTTTATTTCCGTCTTTTGGCTATTGTGAATAATACTGCTGTTCCACTCCCTGCTTTTTATTTTTGTGTGTCTGTACCCAGAAGTGGAATTGCTGAATCATGGTAATTCTGAGCCACAGTTTTCTGATTTGTAAGATGATGTTTCATGGTTACCGTGCAACTTGAATTTCGTAGAGTGTGCAAAGTATCAAGCATGTACCCGGAACTTAATAAATGTTAAGTGCCTTCCTTCCTAAAAGACCTCTTTGACCCTTTCCTGAAAAATTTACCCTTTAAAACAAAGAAAATTACCTTTCCAGGAGTAGTGCATGGTTCTTTCTAAGCGAAGGGAGTGAAACGTCATTTAAGCCTTTCTTGATGACACAAAGTTATTGTTTTGAGTTTGTTATAGTACTACGCTTCCTTTCAGAGTTTTGGGCTTTTAAACCCCCCGCCCCCAAATGCTTTCTCGCTATTGGGAATATTTGTCTCCATTTCATCATTTTCCTGCCTCCTCCCTTCCTGTCTTCTCTCACTTATTAGCGCTCTTAGTGGACCTGCCTGTGGTTGCTGCCCTCCCTCATTTAACCGCACATTTCAGGTCTTTCTGCTGGGGGACCAGATGGCTTGAGATCATTACCATTGTGTGAAAGTAGGAAGATACAGGCCCTGAGTGAGGATCTATAACCACCCTTAACTGAGAGGAATTTGCTCTGACTGAATGGAAGTCTTTTTTTGGCAATTTTGTGGATTTTAAGTGAGAAGTCAGGTGGTCAGATTTGGATAGTGAGGTTGTCATTGTGTTCTAGAAAGTCGTGCCAGGGAGAAGGCGAAAGCCAGATGAGTACTCTGCCAGGTCTGAAGGGCAAGGGGTCAGCTTCTATCTAGATAGTCTTGAAGGTTTCCTGGAGGAGGGGGAAATGGATCTAGTTGGAGGAAGAGAAGGTGAAGGAATGAGTGAGGGAATCTGCCTCTCTGCTTTTGAGAGAACCAGAGGCAGCACAGAGGTAAGAAATCAGCTGCTGGCTGCCCCCTGGGCTCCAGGGCCACCATGCTTTGAACACTCCTTCACTGCGGGACAAACGAAAAGTCTGACATCTGACCATCTCTACCCCAGTCCCCTCCCTGTCAAATCTTGCATTTATCACAGGAAATGTTAGCATTGTCTTCGTTTGGTCTGTTTTAGTATCTAATATTGTATGTGTTTCTTAAGGCATTTTGTTGGGTTGTGGAAAATGTATAGAGACTGCTGTCTTTGCTTTGCCTTGAACTTATGTTTTGCACCAGGTCTCTGGGCCGTGGACTTTGAGCAGGAGCACTAGCACTCAACAAATATTTCAAGTTCTTCCTTTCTGATGAATTAGGGACCAGAATGCCAGTGATTATCTCCATTATTCTATTATTCCATTGTTCTGGAAGGGCTAGCCAATGTAATAAGACAAGAATAAGTAAAAATATTTGAAAGGAAAAACAAAATGATTGTTATTTGTTAGATAGTTTACCTACCTGAAATATTCAAAGGAATTGTCAGTCAAATATTGGATCTAAGAAGAAAGCTTATTATGATGACCAGTTTCAAAATATGTATATTCAAAATCAATAGTTTTTCCATATGTCAGAAATAACCAATAAGAAAAAATAATTAAAAAACCCATTCACAATAACAACACAAAATACAAAATAACTTGGAATTACAAGAATATGTTCTTATATATGGGAAGATGAGAGGAGACAGTAAGTGAAAAAAGATGCTATGTTAGTGAATGGAAAGACCCAATACTATAAAGAAGCAAATTCTATAAATTCAGTGTGATTTCAACCAAAACCTCAAAAGGTGTTCTGTTTGTTGACACTGGACTGAGTGATTCTGAAGTTCAGTGGAAGAATCAACAAATGATAAGAACCAAGAAAACATTTAAAAAGAACATAATAAAGAAGGGCAGGAGGTCACTACTGGCTGGATATTTAAAAAGTTAGACAAATATAATAAAATGGGATGACACTAGCTCCAGAAGAGACATCTACATCGATAGGATAAAGTAGAAAATCCATTAAGTGGAACCACCTGTATCTAAGGATTTAGTGTATGAAAAAAATAACATTTCAAACTCATGATGAAATGGTGACCTAGTCACAGTATTATGCTGGAATAGTTAACCATTCGAAGAACAAAGAAAGATAAACTCCTTACCTCACATCCTGTACCAAAATACCTTTAAGATGGGTTAAAGTTAAATTTAAATAACTAAGGCCAAAGAGAACCAGAAGAAAATAACAGATGAAAAGTCATATAATTTAGATATTTCATCAGAGGGAGAAATCAGAAAAGATGGAGGTGCTCGACTATACAGAAATTAAAAACACCAGTAGAATAAAGTAATTAAAAGAAACACGAGAAGTTGGAAATTAGATTTGCAATATATAATAAAGGACTGATGCATTTGAAATGTGAAATCATAACATTTTGATAAAAAGATGAGCACTTTAATACAAAAAGGGTACGAACAAGATTCACAAAGGAAGAAAGAATTCTACTATTTAGACTCATGAAAAAATATTTAACTGAATGAGTAATAAAAGACATACAAAATGAAATAACAATGACCTAAGTTTTTGTCTACTAAATTTTCAGATATTAAAAGGAGTTATAATACCTGGTGTTGGCTAGGTTATAGTGAAATGGGCACTCATAACCTGCTGGTAGGTGTTTACCCTGGTATAACCTTTTTGGAGGGTATTAAGACAATATCTAATGAGCTTAAAATATTTATAAACAAGAAACATTCATACCCCTTGACCCAGAATAATCAATGTGCAAACATTTAGTTTTAAGGATGTTCATTCTAACATTATTTATGATGAGAAAAAATTAGGACCAACCTAAATGATCAAAATAGGTGTTTGGTTAAGTGAATTTTAGCCATCTCTAAGAAAAAACAGTGTGTTTTTTGGAAACCATCATGCAAAATACTAATATGAACATATTCACAATATATTGATGGAAGAAAGGCCATGGTCACTATGTCTGATTTGATACTACTTTTTTAAAGAGCTTTTTTGAAGTATAATTTACATACTATAAAATTATGATACTACTTTTGTAAAGAATATATATGTGTGTATAAGTGGGTAGGAAAAACGATTGGATAGACATACATCAGTATATTAATAGTAATTTTCTTTGGGTGATGGAATAATGGATAATTCTGTTCTTTCTGGTTTTCCAAATCTTTTGGCATTTAAGTACTTTTGCACTTAAAGGGATTTTATAAAATGAAAAGTCCCTTTGGAGCGCTCCTTTGCATCTGGGTTACTATTTCTTACCCCTGTCATTCCTGGGAAGGAAGAGAACATAATGTGAGGAAGTGCTTGAATTTATGTCCCGCGGTGCGGGCTGGCGTTTTTTGTGGAACCTGAGCTCTCAACTGTCCACCCTGTTGGAAAGGGTCATTAAAGGCTCCCTGAACAACTGGGTCCCTTATCAGACTTAAACCTTATTGTCCAGATACATTGGCTTTTTATTTAGGCTTAATAATCCAGTGGGGAAAAAAAGACCCATTGAACAATTAGCCCTCAGCCAAGATAGCGAGCTCATGATAGCATGATGGCCATGGTTCAGACTCCAGAGATGTTATGCTGTGTTTTTGAATTCAGTCCAGGTTCCTAGGAGGAAAACACCCGTCAGTTATGTTGGCTTTAGATATTCCAGTCAACATATGACATCACCAACTCTTCCTTCCCTGCCCAACTTTATTTGGAGGGGATGCAAAGAGAATTGTGCAACATTGAAATAAACAGAACAGAGACCAGGCTCCTCATGCTTTTGTTTCTGGGTCGAGCTCCAGTCAGATAGCTGATAACTTTTTTACCATCTATACAAATGCTGCTGAGCAGGACATTTGAGAGCCAGAGGCATTCTTTGTGCAAGGGTGGAACAGTTAGTTGCTTATTAGTTAGTTAGAATCCTGTATATAAATCAGTTCTTATTTGAACTAGGCGCCCGTGTCTTTATGATATGATTTGCTGTGTGTCCATATACGATGTCCCGAAATATAGTAAGTGTGAACCTCACATCATTTATTTCAGTCCATGTTTTCACAGAAGGATTATTGTCATCAGATCATAGAGTTTGTTTATCTACTTCTCCAGGAATGTAAACAACCCTGTTTCATTAATTTGTTCCTTGTTTTTTCCTGTTGTTGACAATGACCTTGGGGCTTTGGCTGGAGCATTTCTAACATAGTTTTGAACATTATGGATGCGCTTCTGTCGCTCTCTGATCAGGAAGCTGCAAAGTCCTTGAGTTTCTCTGGATTCCCTTCCCAACAGGGAGCCATCGTGAAGGAAAACTGCGACGAACCCAGTCTTTGCACGTGAAAGCCTGTGGTGTGATTGTCATTTCTTTTTTTTGTGATGTTCCACACAGCCCTGTGATCTCTTGTTTTTTGGCAGGCCTGCACCGAATCTGTGGTCTGGTAGTCCCAGGCAACCGAAAGCCGAGACAAACAGAGGAAGCATCACTACTCACATGTTTCCCAGCCACCTCATCTTGGCCTACACAGCCAGCTGGCCCCCACCCCCTTTTTCAAATTGGAGCTCCTCAGAGCTGAGTTTGACCTGGCGGCATGTCGGGTCCTTTTAGGTTGTCCCGCACTCCTGCAAAGTCTGTTGTTCGTGACTTTCCTGCACTCTTTCTATAATTGGTTTGTAGTCTGACATTTATTTTATGGCAGACTTTGCAGTGAAAGCTGGGATGCCTCCATTTCCTTAAAGCAGCCTGAAAGCCACCGGAGGCCTGAAAGCTCACCTCCTAGCCTTTCAGTTCTGTCACACTCACAGGTTACACACGCGTGCACACATGCACCTGCATACACCTGTGCACACATGTGCGCACACATGCACACACTCCCTGGGCAACATCCAGGGCCTTTCCTTGGTAAGGGATGCTGATGGCAGGAGGGTCTGCTCAGGAAATCTGTGGAGCCTCGGGCTGCCCTGTGCCAGCAACTCTTAGGAAACGCATCTCCTGCTAGGTTCTCTCCTCCCCATGTGGGAAGAGAAAAGAGAGAACCAGGTCATCCACCCCAGCCTGTGGCTCCCGTATCCCTAGGCAGTTTTTAAAATATGAAGAGTTTCAGTATTCTAAAGGCCTGCTGGAGACTGAACTGAGGTGATGTTTTCAGGGTAGATCAGGATTCTTTGCTTGTAATTGGAATTACATGAACTCTGTTAATGATGATTAGTTTGTATTTCCACTCCGACTGACAGGTTTTCTTGCATTTGATTCATAATAAAATGGGGGATGAATTTATTCATTCTTACTATATTCCATTTAATGGGATTGTTTCCATGATGCTGTCCAGGGGTTACTTGGGGCATCGGGGGAGGTTTCCTGGGAGGTGGAAGTCTGCATTTATGTCTGTTCACGGGTGTGTCTTACTGTCTTTTATTTTGCCATCGGTGCCTCCTTGCTGTGTAAACAGGACAGATTTGTTCTGCTTGTTTTGGTCTTAACTCGGGACTTCTGCTAGATGAATGGCTCAGAGTTCCATGCCTTTCTTGTGGCAGCACTAGGGGCTTTGGGCCTCCTCCTCTTAATAGCACCTTTGTCTGGTTCCTTCCAACACCTGTTATTTCTCATGCTTCTGAGCCCTGCCTCTGCCACCTGGCTCACAGCAGCACTGGAGGGTGCCCTTGGCCTCCTAGGTTCTGTGCCCCCGAAGCCCCCCAAGTGCTGACTCCCTTCGCACTATACCTCAGTGTGAAAGTGAACGTTTGGGACTTGGTGCCGGGAATTGGGTCAAACAGCCTTACATCCTCAAGTAGTCCAGTGTTATTTTTTATTTACTTAATGAATGCTTGTATAGGACCAACTGTGCCAGGTTCTGTTGGAAGCCTTTTACAAATACCGTTTTATAACAACCCTGTTAGTGGGTACTATTATTATCTCCATTTTTACACATAAGAAAACTGAGGCCCAGAGAGGGTAAAGGACCTGAAGTTATATCGCTAGTGGGTGGCAGAGCTGGATGCCAGCTCGGGCAGTCTGACTCCAGAGTTCACTTTTAACCCTTCCGCTATGAAGTAGGCACTGTTGCTATTCTTATTTTGCAGATGGGGAAACTGAGGCACTGGGGGTTAAGTCACTTGCCTGAGTTCCTAGAACTAGTCAGTGGCGGAGCCCAGATTCCGCCCAGGCAGGTGAGCGCAGGAGCCACAAGCTCTGAGCCTTGCAGTACACTCCCCATGGGCTTTCGTCATGCTCTGTTTCCGGCACAGTCCGCGTGGACAGTTGACAGCACTGGGGGGCCATTCTCACACAGCACTGTTTTTTCCGGTTCTCTTACATTCCTTTCGTGGATGAGAGTGTATTTCAGGTCAGCTTTTCAGAAGGTGGAGTTGAGGCCCAGCTTTCTGAGTAGGGCAGTTTGAGTGCTGGCAAGTGGAGGGTGTGTGAAGCCCCTGTCCCTGAGCAACCAGTCACTCCCCAGCACTTCAGGATGCTTCGAGGAGGAATTTGGGTGGAAATGCTGGCCTGAGGTAAACTTTGTGTTTCTCCCACTGATGCATGGATATGAGATGCCATAAACTTGGCTCCTTTTCAGACTCCTACTCTGATTACAGGAAACAGAACCCTGTCCCACAGTTAGCCAACGATTTCAACATCTCTTGGAGAAATTGTACATGGACCTGAAGTTTAAAGCTTTGTATTCTAACGAGTTTGGCTGGGATTTTCACCTTTGGCTCTCCTTGCCTTCTCCCCGGCCATGATTTCATCATTCTGCTTTGGGGATGACACTTCCTCTTAAGTGCCTGTGAACATACAAGGAGCTGAGACAAAGCACAGCATCTCTCTGTCCACCTGGGGCCCAGGGCCCGGGGCTCCCTCTATGTCTGTGCTGCCTGGACTACATCTTGTCCGACGAACAAGGCGGCGTTGGTGGGGATCATTGTGGGGCTCGGTGGGCAAAGCTGGAGGAAGGCCGAGAGGGTGCTAGAACTAACATGGCAGATGTAGCAAGTTAATCATGTTTCTGCTAAATTGTCAGTAACTCCTATGTGCAGCTGGTTGATCTGATTTGTCACGGATTACTCAGTCCGCTATTTGGGTCTTTCTGGAAGGTGGCCATTTATCTGAAACAGAGATAGCCTACTCTAGTGAAAGAGCGTTTTGTTTGTTTGTTTGTTTGTTTCATTTTTTTTTAAACTCCTTAAATAGTAAGCAAATAAAATGAAAATACCAGCAGTAGTTGGGGTGATATCCAGATGCATTGCTGGTGGTAGCATAAAGTAGCGACACTTTGGAATGCAATGTGGTCATCTGTATTACGAACCATAGCTCATCTAATTATCCCAATTCTAGAACCCTCTCTAGAGAAAACCATTTAAAATAGGGGAAAAATTATTTACGTGATTATGTTCATAAGAACATTATGTATAATAGAGGAAAATTGGAAGCGATCTATAGGTTCAACATTGGGTAATGGTTAAGAAAGTTGTAGTAGATTCCCCCAAGAATAGCTCTTACATAAAAAAATTGAATTATGAAGTCTAAGACAGTATGGTATTAAGAAAAAAGACAATTAAAACTTAGCGTGCCCTGTGATTATGCCCACATAAAATATATGCACATGGCGGATCTGGATGACATAAAAAAAAAGATTAATAGTCACTGGTAAGATGGCAGGATTATAGGTAATATTTTCTCCTATTATAAAAAAAAAAAAATAAAGGAAGCAGTACAGATTTTGGATTTAGACTTTGGATTAATTCCGGTATTGACACATCTCATTATGTGTCTTTTCACAACTCTTGAAACTTCCCTGGGACTCAGATTCCTCATCAGTGAAAAGATAAAGCAATTTCTTAGGGTCCCTGGGTCTGAACCTGATTCTAGCCACTAACAATCTCTTCAAGTAGTTTGCCAGACTTGCTTATATCAGTAAGCGAGATTCCTGGGCAATTAGTTGTGTCATTGTGCGTAGGCGACTGAAGTCTTTTAAGCACTTCTGGTGGTTAGACAGTGCTGCTGCTATTTAAGGTTTGACAACATCTTCCTCAGTGAACTACTCAGCCGCCCAACAGTCTGAGGAGAGTGGAGAACAAACTACCGAATCCTGCTGCAGAGGCTGATTTTCACGTAAAGCCGGTTCTGGTGAAGTGCCCTCCCTCGCCTGCCCGCTGGTTGATGCTGGTGGACCCTGCCCTGGGAAGGTTGACCCCATGCAGCCTACAGATGGGCATTCTGCTCTCCCAGTCTCTCCACGGCTGCTTTTGATGAGTCAGGGAGAGGGTTTCTTTCTGCCCAATGTTTGGTTTGTCACTGTTAGAATTTACACATTATAAATGACCCTTCATCTCCACACACAGATTTCATTAGCCTGGACTTTGATCTTGCATGCAAGGAGGCCATGTGCAAGCTTCCCCAAGCCTCGAAGAAAAGGGTTTTATGAGGTGCTGACATTTTGACAAGCTCTTTATCTGGTGCCCCAAATTAACTTTCACTGACTCGCATTGGCTATTTCCCGCTCTGTCCATTGGGTTAAGGTCATTAGCTGTCCAGTTATGTGAACCTTCATATATTTTCGATGATAGAAAAGAGTTTAGGTATAGAAGGTTGAGGTGAGTGCCGTTCATAGAAATACCAAGAAGGCAATGGTTAGGAAAGGCTATAAAACAAGGTAGATTTAGGTCCAGCTCTGTCACTTAGTGTCTGCATGACTGCAGGTGAGTCTCATGGCCCCGATTTTCTTATCTGTGACGCGAGCATCGTGAACCTGCCCTGCCATCTAGTTGGAGCATCCAATGAGATAAAGCACACGATAGCCCTTTGTGAACCACTAAACAGCTGCATACCCATGTGAGGTCGATATCGTTGCTGTCAAATAAATGCAATCAGTGGTATGAAATTATAACATGCTTCAATCATCCCATTCCCATTTAAAAATATTTCTGGAGGGGTACATATATTTCCCTAAAGCAGGGAGCTCTGGTTATGCCTGAGTTAAACTGTGAAAATGTGAAAAGCTGAAGATACCTTTCCAAAGTCATCTTTAGAATCAGAAGTAGCACTGAGTTTGGAATCTGGGCCTTCTCTCTGCCCTGTTCCCCACTTCCCCTTTCCCACCTTCAGTTCTGGCTCTGACTCCTGGTTCCTCAGAGTCTTGTTCCAGCATCCTGGAAGGAATGGGCAACCTCCTTCCAGCAGGCCCAGGCCCATGGGCAGGGAAAGCTGGTGGGTAGGGGGCGTGGGCTGCAGGTGTGAACAGCCCCAGGTTCCCACTCCTGGCTTCCGGATGGGCAGCTCCCTTCGTGCAGCAGGAACCAAGCCGGGGAGATGCTGCATCCTGTGGGTTTCCCCCGCTGCTTCCAGCTGCTCATCATGGGGATTTGCCTGAGACTGAAGAGGGCTCTGGTTCCCAAATCTATCAACTGATGAGTGATGGGACCAAGATGCCCTGCAGAAGACGGTGGGAAGTAGAAGAGTTGGGAGGAAGGAGATCAGGAGGAAGAAAAGAGGATATGCCTGGGAGGAATGAGAGAAGAAAAGACCGACAAAAATGAGGAATCAGGAGTCCCATGTGGGCCAGTCAGAGAAGGACCTGCCATTCCCCTGTTCAGATCCCCAGCTCAAGACCTTTTAAATAAATGTCAGAAATGTGAATGGAATCTAATGAAGTAGGACAGAGCTCGTGGGGACACCAGCATTGAAAATGTGAGGGAGAAGGAGGAGCCAGGGCAACATTATTCCAAGGGGCGGAGGCAGACTTGCTGAGTGCTGTCCTGGTTCTGGGGTGGGTGTGGGCAGGAGGGGCAGTGATGCTGTGGGCAGTCGCCACATGGCCACGGAAGGCGGTCAGGGTGGTGGGGACAGGGATAGGTTGAACCAGGAGCATGTTGCGGGGCAGGGTGGAGCCAAGGCTGAAGTGGGCCAAGAGGGAGTGGGAGGCTAGAAATTAGGGTGTCAATAGCATTCAGTTCTTCAGGGGTTGGTGGGGAGGCCAAGTGGAAGAGAGCAGAGCCCAAAGATCAAATAGAATCATTTCTCATGTTATGTTTTAATGCATTCTTTCCCCAACTAGATTTTAAATATTTTAAGGGCATAGTTCATATCTTCTGCCTCTTTGTTTTCTCCAAAGTTGGCTGATATCAGCTCACATAAGAGGTTGTTTGTTTTATAAATATATCTTACTGGATCTTGCTTCAGCCCCTATTCCCGCCAGATTCTGGCATCATGATTCTAGCAGTGATCGCTGGATGCTGAACAATTGCTTAGAGCTCAGCTTGGGTTATATGAATATAGTTGTCCAGTTTTAACAGCGAGATTACTTTAGAGAAAGTGTGGGAAAGAGAAATAAGGGGATTACCGAAGTGCCTCAAGGTTTGAGCAGTTGGGAGCGTGTGTTAATGCGCTTGTGATCGTTTTGCTAATTATACAGTTTTCCTCTGTGTTTATTGACTTACTGAACTGCTAGCTGTAGTTATAAACAATAAAGGGATAAGGCCGCATTTTACTTCTCAACCCCTCACTCCCTGTTCTCTCTCAAGCAGGGGTGGTTAAGAGTAGGGGCTCTGGGGTCACAGTCCGCGGCTGCCCAGCAGTGGTCACATCAGCTAAGGACAGACACGTTGTTGACCATCTTCCAGAGTTCTCCCAAGGGCTGACTTGGCCGAAGCACGGTGGTATAAATGTTGCACACCTGTCTGCCAGGCCCTCTGTGGAGTGCATTTTAAGTAATGTTGAGCAGGTTATGTAATCTCACCATCCCTCAGCATCTTCAGCTGAAAACTGAGGCCAACACTGGCTTTGACCTCAGGAAGTTGGTGTAAAGATTAAAGGAGGTGATTCATGGAAGATGCACAGAATAGTACCAGACACATAGGAAGTGTTCAATACATGTGAATTATTTTTTACTGTTACTCTCATCTTCGAAGTATACCAATTACACTTACACTAAATAAAGTTAGCCGCTCTTTCTTTGGCTGGCGTTAACCGAAGGTAGCAGGGCCCCTCGCCAGCATTCAGGAGGGCTGGGATTTTAAAACTGGCTACAGCGAGGTCTCTGGTAGGTGGACGAGATTGCCATGTGTTCCTGGGACTGATGTTCGGTCTCTCCCGTGCTTATTGAGCACCTTCTGTGTGCCAGCCCTCCTGCTCGATGGGGCTGTGAAGAGACAACGAAGGATAATTGGGCCGATTTGACCAGCACTTTGTACTTTACAAATACCTTCTTATCAAACATTTATAAACATGTTGTGAGGCACATTGTTTTTTGCCAGTTTATAGATGAGAAAATCAGGCAAAAACATTCTAGATTCAGCTTTTAGGAAAATACTTCTTTGTATTGCAGGAAAAACAGTATACAGTTGTCCCTTGAACAACATGGGGACTAGAGGTCTGACCGCCCCCCTCTCGGCCAGAAATCCACGTATAACTTTGGACTCCCCCAGAACTTAACCACTGATAGCCTATTGTTGACAAGAAGCCTTATTGATAACATTAGCAATGAAAACATTTCGTATATTATATGTATTATATACTGTATTCTTCCACTACAGTAAGCTAGAAAAAGAAAGTATTTTTAAGGAAATCATAGGGAAGAGAAAATACATTTACTTATTTATTGAAAAAAAGCCACATGTAACTGGACCCACACCGTTCAAACCCGTGTTGTTCAAGGATCAGCTGTACTTGGTGAGTAGCTAGCCCTGTCAGCATGTGCTTTAGGGGCCCCTGAATACTTCCCACAGGGGTTTATGTGGGGTTGCTCTCTTTATAAAGGGTATAACTGTCTTCCTGCTAGTGTTTATTGACCGTGTCCCTGGAGCAGATATTCTTGTGTAGTTCCCGTGTCAATTCATTTTTACCTCACTGGAACCCTAAGGACGAGATACGAGTGTTAGCCCCATTTTACAGACGAGCCTTCTGAAGGCCAGAGAGGTTGAATGTCTTGTCCAAAAACACATGATGAGTAATGGGCAGAACTGTCCAGATCCTCAGGTGTCTGAGCCTGGTCTGTCCTCCACGACCTCTCCTCTGGGCACTTCATGTGTTCCCAGGGACAGCTAATTACTCTTCTCTTTCTGCCTCCCCCCCCGCCTCCCAGAACAAAACCATCTTATCCTAACTGGCAGGCCTGTCTCCCAAAGGCTCTTATCTGTCCACCAACAACAGCCTCTCCCTGTTGAGAAAGGTCTCCTGGCATTTCACTGGGTAGATGCCAGCTTGGGAGCACCATAGATAAGCCAGCAGTGGTGTATGTTGTCATCTCCCCGATGGTTTGCTCTTAATTCAAGTCTGTTAATTTATCCAAGATGAAAAGGGGAGAGGCTGCTGCACACAATTAAATTCAAGACTAGAGAAAGAGGCAGTGATAATTCTGGAACGGGAAATAGGAGATGGGCAATTTCGATGGAGTAAGTACCCCAGGGAGTGAGGGTGGTGTGTGTACTTACAGGAGTTTCTGGAACTTCCCCTGCATGGGACTGTGTGTGATGCTTCGGAGAGGCGGTGGTGGAGGACCAAGGAGAAGGGCTGTCTCCCGCTTCCTTCTGCCCCACATGCTTATCCTGCAGCAGACTTTCAGAATATGGTTCCTGCTTCGCCTCTTCAGTTCCAGAGCCGGGCCTGTGACGATGACCTCTGGCATCTCTGTGTTTTAAATACGAAGGGCCCTTTGAGAGCTGATCAGACACACCAGCTACTGGCCTTTTAAAACTTGGGGTCTTGGTTTATGTCAGTGTTGACTTCCCGGTTGTGATGTGCTGAAGTCAGGCTGGGCAGTGGGTCCTAGGATCTCTCTGTGTCATTTCTTACTCCTGCATGTGAATCTACGATGACCTCAGAATAAAAAGTTTTTAAAAAGTAGAGTCTTTTAAACACTACAAACTCCAGAGGAGTTCTATAATTGAATTTTCTAGGAGCAGCCTGTTTACTCTGTGGCTTAACATTCACTGCCAATATCCAATAAACATAAAAACAGGATACCAAAACCACTGAAAGTAACACAAAGGAATGAAGTGCTGATACGCACTACAACGTGGATGAACCTTATGCAGAGTGAAAGAAGCCAGACACAAAAGACCACATATTGTATGATTCTGTTTATATGAAATGTCCAGAACAGGCAAATCTATAGAGACAGGAAGCAAATTAGTGATTGCGTAGGGCTGGAAATAGTAGGGTCAGGAGGGAATGGGGAGGGACGGCCGATGGGTCCGGGGTTTTTTTTTTTGGGTGACGTCATACAAGTAGATCGTGGTGATGATTGCACAATTCCGTGACTAGACTAAAAAACCATTGAATTGTACAGTTTAAATGGGTGAATTGTATATGTGTGAATTATATCTCAATAAAGCTGTTGAAAAGTTAGTGTCCTTTGACGGTTTTAAGGGAAGTAAAAACAGCCCTTTGGAAATAGCTGGTGTCTTCTGGTGAAAGCACTTCTGGATACCGGTCGTAATTCCTGAGTTCAGGACAGTGTCCCCAGCATGTTCTTGGCTCCCTCATAAACAGATTCACAGGCCTACCGCCGAAACCACAGTGGCTGATCCTGACGGATGAACACTCAGTGTGTGGCAGCCATGTTGCTTTCACACACGCTTTCTTAAACTTCTTGCGGCCCTGGACGGTAGGTAGTTTCATGCCCATGTTTCATAGATGAAGAACTAGAGGTCTCAGAGAATCCGTGCAGCAAGGGAGTGCTGCAGCAAGACCCAGAATCAGAACTTGGGGCCCATTGACCCCCAAGGCCATCCTCTTTCCACATGGCTGTTAGACGGTTGGGTGGACGAGCTTTCCCTCATGTCTTACATGAGTGGAGAGAAGTCAGCTGCAAGGCAAAAGCCAGGCTCTTGCAGGGACAGGTAGCTTAGGAAAGTCACCCGAGAAAAAGCCCCTGAGTTCTGTGCAAGTCGTTTTCAGGCTGTGTCCTCAGTGGGGAATCTCTGCTTCCTCCGGAAGTGAGAATGACATTCTGCTCTGTTCCTGGAGCAGCCCTTCCCTGGGGACCGGTGATGGAAAGAGAACTGTGGGAAAACATGTGGAGGCTTTTCGCGGACACATCTCTGAGTGTCATTAGCTTTTGGAGGAAACATGTTTATTTCCCTCAAGCCTTTAGCTTTGTGTGTTTCCTGAATTTTCGAGTTCATAATTCTAGGAGCTGTTTGTAGATACGGAGGGAAGCCACAGTATTACAGCTAGGAAACCCGATATTTTTCCTAAGTGATAATGTTGTCCCTCCTGGTAAAATGGGGATGAGTGAGTGGAGATGGCAGGAGACACATGGGAAAAGATTTACACTTAATTAGTGATGTTCAGGTGGTCCGGGCCGACTCATGAGCTCCCAGGGAGCTTATTAAAATGAAGATTCTCAGGCCCAGCCCGGATCTATGGAATCTGAAATCCTGGGTGTCATGGCCAGGGACCTGTGTTTTACTAAGCTCTCCAGATAACTTTTCTACACCCCGAAGTTGGAGGAGCATAGCGCCAGATGTTGTTACACACTTTTGGGGTTAAGCAGGAAAATCTGGTTGTGTTCCCGGGAGGATACCTCCTTCTGTGCTTGACCTCATCTTGCAGGGTGAAATATGAGCTGGAAGGGAACAGTCATTCATTTGTTTAAAACATTTATTGAGCACTTACTGTTTCTAGGCACTCACTCCCTGCTGTGAGGGAGTGTACATCCTAGTCGAGGAGTCAGATAGTAACTAGGAAAACCGATACAGAAATGGCTGCAAATGGGGACGTGACCCTGGGATGGTGACATTTAGCCCCATGTGAAGGAGGAAGAGGAGGAGGAGGAGGAGGAGGAGGAGATGCCTGAGTAAAGAGTGACGAGAATGGATTTCCAGAGAGAGAGGGAACTGTTTGTGCAAAGACCTGGAGGTGGGGAGGAGTTGGTTAGGTCAGAGGGTGAAAAACAGCCTGCGTGGCCTGATGGTGGTGAGCAGGGGGCGGATGACAGTCCGTGGGAGAGGTGAGCCACGGCTGGGTCCGCAGGGCCCAGAGGAGTTTGAATTTTACTCTAAAATGGAGGACAGCAACTGAAGGATTTCATCAGAGAATGACAGGGTCTGATGAAAGGTTTAAGATCCTGATTTGGAGGAGGGCAGGAGATGACGTCAGGGGCTGTGGGGTCGGGAGCTTCTGTTCAAACTGTGATTACTACAAAGTCATGTTTTCTCTCTCTCTCTCTCTCTCTCTTTTTTTTTTTTCTTGAGGAGGCAGGGGACGCAATTTTAGAAGAGATATTAGAATCGTTTTGTCAGGGTTTCTGTGTTAGCATCTTGCAGGCGGAACAGACTCTTATTAGAAGTACACATCGTCATTGCTTTCATTAGACAATATTATATTACACCAGCTATGTTTGTACCCACTTACTTGCGTATACTACTACTTATAAAAAGTAAATTTTGTCAAAAGAAAATTTAGCTTGGATGTTATATTTTTGAGACATATGGAACCAAGTTTAGTTGATTACCATTTAGCAGCATCTGTAAGATTTGATCCATTTTAGAAATCTGAGCTCACTAGCATTGCTTGGGCTGGCATTTTCTTAGCTAAGAACTGCTTACCTGGCCGTACAAAATCTAATATTTTATTTAGGAGAATGATTCATTGCTTAGGGTGTCAAGAGTCCTGGGTTTTATCTTTGTTGCACAAATTTGTTTTAACCTTGGACAAATCATTTCAGTTTGTAGTTTAGTGTCTGTGCAGAAGATAGGTACTAATAGTTCTGGTAAACCTATTCTCGTGGTAACTGGGTGAGAGCTCTCCAAGACCTAGGAGAGACAGCATGTGCAAAGGCCCTGTGGCAGAAGGGAGCAGGATGTTATCGTAGGAAGTGAAAGGCAGCTGGTGTGTTGGGAGAGCAGAGCGTGAGGGGGAGATGGTCCAGGGTGATGTTGTGGTGGCAGTCATGGGCCAAGCTGGGCAGGATCATGCAGACCTTGTTGGGGACTTTAATCTATATCTGAAGAGCAAGGAGAATCCATCAGTAGGTTTAAATAGGGAAGCAACTTTCGATTGATATGCTGTCTCATTTAATGGACATGGTAGGCAAATGTATATGGTAGGCAATATCCTTGTTTTAAACTAGCACAGAAACTTAGAGTACTGGAAGTTAAGTAGCTGGCCCAGGAGTACCTTGCCGGTAGGTGGTTAAGCCAGGAAGCAAACCCAGGTCAGCCTGACTCCTCTCTGTCTTCATATCAGCTGAGCTCAAAAATAATATAGCAATAACCACAGTTTTAAAATGCTTTGAACTCTTAAGATGAAAGCTCTCCCTTAAATTACAAAGTGGTATTATGCTGCAGAATTGTGAGTGGTAATGAGTGGATATGCTGGGGACCTCTGAAGGCTTGGTCTGCATGGCTCGGGTCCAACATCTTCAAGTTCCTCGCCGTCTGATGGGGGCGTCTCCTTGCAAGCAGCTATCAGCATAAAGAGCGGTTTGGCAGCTCTGCCTGGCCATTTGACACCGCCATTGTCCATAATGACTCATTGTCTGAGAAATGTGCCCGAGGTGTGTGCTTTCAGGGACTTTGAGCTGGGAAATCAGATCTGGGCAACTCATGCGTGGTTTCACCGGAGTAGCCACGCCATGCCAAGTTTCTGCTTTCCCTCTCTTGGGTAGTCAGCTGGTTTAAGTGGATCCTTAGAAGCTGGTTGTAGAGATCACCATCTGGACTTTGAACCCAAGAAGCTTTGTTGAGAAAACAGCTGCTGGCCTGTGGCCCTTGAGGCTTCTGTTCATGACGACAAATATCTGTTCCTTTCTAGTTGACCATGTTGTGCCTGAGCCTGGGACAAGCCTGCTGGCCGCCTTTGACCAGTGGAGGGAATGGGCCGACAGCAAGTCCTGCTGTGACTACTCTCTGCACGTGGACATTACCGAGTGGCACAAGGGTATCCAAGAGGAGATGGAAGCTCTGGTGAAGGACCACGGTAGGTTGCACCAACCCAGTATCCTTAGTCTATGAGCTGGCACAGCCCTTGGAGACAAGCTCTGTGAATGATGCTTTTAAATCTCTTTTGATCCTCATCCTGGCCATTTAAGGAGACAAGGCTTGGGCTGCAGTTCATGCTGATTGGAGGGGGCCAAACCCAGTCCGACAACAGAAGCTTTCGCTGATATGAGAACCAATCTGAGCCTTATTCCAGGGATCTGTTCCTATATAACATCTGCTTTCAGTTTATTGGTTTGAGAGAACCTTGCGCCCTAGCTAGGGGCTATGAGAGTGACTTGCCCTCAAAAGGTAAAATGCGTATCCTGGTGGGGATTCTGGGCGGTCGTAGGAGAGTGCCCGGGACTTGGAGTAGAGGATTTGGGGAGTTTCTTCCTGCCAAACCTGGGAGAACCAGGACAGATTTGAGGAAGCCCCGGGACAACTTGAGGGGTCTCTTTTGGTCCATAGGGCTATTTTAGGGAGTAAGATTCCAGGGATTGGGTTCTGAAAGATTTCCAGGGAGGCTGGAGGAATCTTGACTACCTCAGGTGCCTCTGGGACCCTCTCGTCCACATGAACCTTGGGGGTTAGGTGGTTTTGCCAAATCACATCATCTTCTGGGGTCCCTTCGAACTTGGCTGTAGACTTGACTCCTGGGTCACAAGTTAACCTCACTGGATCGTAATTGTCAAAGAAACACCTATTGCTTTAGGGTTTGGAGACTTCTAAGCTCAGAAGTCCCATGAACTGTGAGTAAAATGACAGGAGGGAAATTGCTAGGCATAGATATGGTAGAAAAAGCCCAGAATAAAAATCTATAGTTTCGAGTTCATTTCTCTATTCTTCTACAAACTAGCTGTATGAGTTTGGACAAATCGCTTAAATTTTATGAGTCTCGGATTAAAAAAAATTCCTCACAGGAGGTTATTGGACTAGATATCCTAAGATTCTTTCTAGTGTGAAAGTACCCCGTAAAAGAAAGTAGCTTAATCTTTCTCACTTTTAAGAATACCCACATTTAACTTTAGATACTTATTGTGAATCTACTCACAATCAGCCAAGAGGTTACCACATAGCAACTGTTGCCTAGTGGGGGAGAAGGGCTGAGATGTCCTGGGGCTTGAATTTAGGCAGCTTCCAGCACGCCCAGTGGCTTGAATTAAGTGCCCAGACCAGAAGGTTGTCAGTACAATTGTTTACAATTGTGATGGATGTTAGGCAGAGATATTTGGTCCTGTCCCCAGGGAGGCAAGAACTCTAAAATGCCAGGATGAGAATTGTGACATCTGCTTGTCCCACTCATGGAATGTTTCTTATTTAAAATCATTTCTTAAAAATCAGCATGTAGGACAGTATGTTTACCAAAGAAAAGACAGTTATTATATTATAGATCTTCTCAACAGGATGTTCTAATTCGTTTTCTTCATGAAGTCCCAACAGTTGGGATAAACTTTTTTGTTTAATATTTAACTTTTAATTGTGGTAAAATATAACATCACATAAAATTTACCATCTCAACCGTTGTTGAGTGTACGTTCAGTTCAGTGGCCTTAGGTACGTTTCACATTGTTGTGTAACCATCACCCATCTCTGGAACTTTTCATCTTCCCCAACTGAGACCCTGTACCCATTCGACCGCTCACTCTCCACTCCCTCCTTCCCCCAGCCCTGACAAACCCCATCCTATTTTCTGTTGCTATGAATTTGACGTAGAAGTAGAATCCTACAGTATTTGTCTTTTTCTTAGCATAATGTCCTCAGGGTTGGTCCATGTTGCAGCTTGTGTCAGACTTTCCTTCCTGCTGAAGGCTGAATGATATTCCGTTTACGGATATGCCACGTTTTGTTTATCCATTCACCTGTCAGTGGACAGTTGGCCGATTCCACTTTTTGGCTATTGTGAATAATGCCGTATATCTGTATGGGTATACAAATACAAGCCACTTTTAATTTTGATATAGTTCTAAACTTAGAGAAAAATTATAAGAATACTAAAAAGGACTTTTGCACCTTACTCCTACATTTACAGGTTGTTTATATTTTACCCCATTTGCTTTATCATTCCTCTTCTCTCTCTCTCTTTCTCTCCTCTCTCTCATGGATGTGTGTATATATATATATATATACACACATATATATATATATACACACACACATTCCTTTCCAGATTATTTGGTTTATCTACTAAAGTCACATCTCCCTATTTTGTCTGTCCTCCAGGGGTAAATTCTTTCCTCGTGTACATGGCTTTCAAAGATCGCTTCCAGCTAACGGATTCCCAGGTAAGAAAAGTTGGCTCTTCTGAGCAGGCTCACGGACATTTGGTACATTCAGGCCACTGCTATTGTCTTGAAAGCTGCCTCCAGCATATATACCTCTCTCAGCTCCATGGGAAATGGTGGCAGATGAAGTCCCTGATGCAACGTTACCTTTAGGGAGGGAATGAACCTAGTGCCCTGGCCCCCAGCGCCGGCGTTCCATTCCACCAGGCTCTGGAGTTGGCCCGCCATGGACGGCGTGGCTGAGAGGTGTACTCAGAGCCATTGTCATCCGTGAGCTTCTCAGTCCTAATCCACATCCTTTTAGGTTATGCTGCTTCTGTTAATTACTGAGAGATCCTGCTCTGCCCCATGTGGCCAGAAATGTTGCCCTTGGGACACGGCAGAAGAGCAGGGCTTCACAGAAGTAGCCGAGGCGTGCTGTTTGCGATCCCTGTGGCCGACAGGGAGAAGGGCGGGCTTGCGGACAGGGAGATGGACGTCCCTGTCTCTCCTCTCGCTCCCCTCCTCTCTCAGATCTACGAAGTGCTGAGCGTGATCCGGGATATCGGTGCCATCGCCCAAGTCCACGCAGAGAATGGTGACATCATCGCAGAGGTACGATGCCTTCCCCTCTGTCGTTTCTGCATGACCCACAAGGGGAGAGGCAGCCTCCAGAAAGGGAAGGGACTTTTGGAGCTCCGCTCCCAGGTTTGGAAAAGCAGGGGAACCTGGCGTGAGCTTCCTTGGGTGGTGTACGGACAGCCTCCCCGACAGCATGAATGTCGGTGACGCAGGCGCCTCCCAGTGTGTTCTGCAGGACACACAGCCTGTTCCCTTTTCACAGACAGGTCATTTCTCTCAGTGCTGTGATGCCGATGCACCTCTTGTGGGGGTGGGGCATGGACGCCTACCTATAGACGGTTATACTGTAGCATCCCGGAGGAGGAGCTCCATGTGCCTGGGAGGCCGTGATTGATTCGCCATAGCTTAGGCAGGACTGAGAACAGGGTACCTTCTCTTAATGGGGTCTTGAGATGAAGGCTGAGTGGTTAGCAACGCCATTTTCACATCTTACCTGAGTAAGTTTAACCCAGGTCTCCAGCAGTCATAGCCACCTGAAGTCACACACAGAGACATACACACCCACAGACACACAAAGTGCTCACCTTGACAGCCTGGCTTTCTTTAAACATTGCAGGAACAGCAGAGGATCCTGGATCTGGGCATCACGGGCCCCGAGGGACATGTGCTGAGCCGGCCTGAGGAGGTGAACATCGCTGAATGGAATGCATGTCCCTTGGGCTGCCAGAGCCACATAGGACCCACCCTCCTGCCTGTTGAGAATGGGGCTTCTCAGATGCTGATTTTGGTCCTTATGAGAAGTCACAGGTTACCTACGTGTGTGTCTACTCAAGCAAAGTGAAGGGGTAGCCTGAGCCGTGGGGTAAAGCGGTGTGGCTTGTTCAGCCTGAACACTCCCCTCTCTGTCTCTAATTCTCCAGCCCTTTCTTGGTGAGGCACCAACAGCGTTTTATCAGCATCCTGCAGTCCGGGTTTCGTGGTTCATAACTTAGAGCCTCCAAAATCTCACCAGTCGCCAAAACATAGTCATGGGGTTCTGAAAGTGCTTCTAAATGTCTAAAAGCATCAGATAATTGTGAATTTTCCCATGATGAGTCTGCACAGATGATAACATAGTCAGCAGAGTTTGGTAGACAATCTTTCAAAATCAAGGAAGGAAAATTAAGAATAGGGGCCTTATTGGCACAAAGGTTGAGTCATCACTGTCTTGGGTGGCGAGGCTTGTAAGTTAGAAGGTGCTTACATCAAATGTGACACAGTAACTTTTTCTAAGTTAGAATTTGTGGCCTTTCAGTGCTTCTCAGGAGTTAGCTCCTTAACAAAAGGCTCAGGTCAGGCTTTTGAGGACCTGGTGGCTCCAAGCAAAGAGAATGCTCAGGATTCTCCTGGGGGCAAACAGATTTTCTCATTATGAGAAAGAAGTAGCGGAGAGGGTTGAGTGCAGAGAAAGGCAGATAAAATCATCAGGCAACTGGATGTAGCCTGAAATTAGGAATTTTCCTTCCAGACACAAGTGGAAGGAGATGCTTAACAAGAGGCGTATGAATGGGACCAGGGCCCCAAACCACAGAACTTCTTTAGAACTGGGATATTCCTGCTGAATCCAGGAAGTGTGCACGTTGGGGCCCATGGGTGCAGGTGTTCTGCTCCCCCTAAGGAGAAAATGGATTCACAAGGGTTGCAGTGAAGGTGCCCCCAGTAGGCCGCCTGTGGTGAGGGCGAGGTGACACGGCATCCACGGAGTCTTCTCAGGTTTTGAGGAAAGAGTGAGGTTGGAAAAAGCAAAAATAATGTAAGAAAGACAGAAAAAAGTGAAGATAGAAACCACTTGGAAAATGTCTAACACACATTGAGGACTTACACTTTCTTGTTCTGCCCTTCATACTGTGAACACACACAGTCAGACAGACACACAGACAGACACACACACACTTACAAGTCACAGATACTGAGTCACACACAGACATACACATGCACACCAGGGCACCATCAGACCATCTGACGCCCTGGAGACATTTTCTCCTCCTCAGTATTGTATGGTCCTCTCCAGGCCATGGGATATAGGTCCTTTCATAACCATCTGACCTTCCCATGAATGCTAAAATCCTGAAGGCATGAGCCGGAAGCTAGCACGAGGGTGAAGGAGGCTGAAGGTGATTTCTTTAGGCCCCTGCATTCGCTGCAGGGAGCCCTGTGCTATGACTGTGGCTGGTAGACAGTGATTCAGGGAGGCAGCTTGTAAGAGAGAGGGAGACAGTTTCAGTAGTGATGCTAACAGTACCTGAGGCTGGTTTTATGCAGAAGTGTATACAAACACATGTACAGACATAAGTGCACACGTATACTTGACATATGATCACACTCATGTACATGTGTACATACATTCAAACAATGCAGTGCTGTGCACACATGTGTGCACACATGTAGAAACCATCTCACTTAGACAGATGCCCTGAAGATTCCCTTCTATGGCTTTGTGTCCCTTCCAGGCTGGCCTTGGTGACCACTGTAACTCAGTTTCCCTGGATAAAGCTGTTGGAGAGGGAAGGAGGGAACAGGCCATGGTGGCCCTCAGCCCCGCCCTCCTCAGGGTGGATTGGTCTTGCGTTCAATCTTAAAGAGTTTTGGGGTCAGATGTTTGAGTCACGAGGACTCCGCAGAGGGATGGCATGGCCCTCAGGGTGCTTGCTTGCTTTTCCTTGTGAGCCCCATTCAGAGCCAGCATTTACTGAGTGCTCTAGCTGGGCCTGGCAGAAAAGTGTGACCAGGGTATGCAGACAGTCGGAGGACTGGGCTGTAAAGGCATGTCGTGTGCTGATACTGTTGTGTGTCCTGCTGCTGGTGTGCGTACTGGCGGTGGTGTGTGTGCTGACTGTTGAGTGTTCCTATATAGTTTGCTTTTCTCTCTGGACCTTTGGGTGCCTTATGTTTAAAATCAGAGAGTAAGCCTTGATGACTCCCCGTCCCGATAGCTCTATAATGAAGCAAATAAAAATAAGTTTTTACGTTTAAACTGTAATACTATTTTCATAATATTTTAAAGCAATAGTATTTAAAGCAGAACTCAGGTTGTGTAAGATGGTTCATATTGAATGTCAGAGGCATACACTTATACACAAAGAGGGTTAAAATGTGGACCCTGGCATGGTCCTGGGTGGAATATGGAGAGCTGGGGTTTAAATGACCTTCTCTGTCCATGAGGTGACCTTGTAGTTCGGCCCCTGCCTTTGCTCTATGCCTGTGCGGGGCTGGGGCCAGGGAGGGGTCAAAACTCACTTCACAGTGGTGGATGAGCAGATCCAGACAGGGCCCTGGGACCCGGATTCTTCAGTCCAAAGCATCTTCATGGAAGCCAGTCCTCCAGGGTATGACCCCGATAGAACTGGCACTTTCGCTCCGTTTACTCCCTAATTAGGACAATGACACATTCCAGTTCACCCGGGACGGTCCATCCCCCCTGGGTAGTTATGAATAGGGCCTCTGTTTGCCTTCAGAACGCCTGGGTTGGGACAGTAAGTTGGGAAGTCACCGGCACCAGCGGGAAGCGATGAGGATTCTAGTGGAGTCCTTTTCACACTTTACTGTGGACTTCTGAGGTGACCGCAGAGATTCAGGACGTTGGTCCCCCTTCTGTGCTGCCCAGGCCAGGGGCACTGCGGTTGTCGCTGGAGCCAAGGAGAGAGAGAGCCATGGTTCAGCTATTCCAGGAATGAAAACCATTTGGATGTTTAATGAGCTTTTTCAAGAGCCATTAGTTTGGTTTTAGAGTTCTAGACATCTCTCTTTACGTATTTGATGCCTGAAAGGCCAAACGGGGGACGGGAGGACTGTCTTAGTTTATTAAATTAGGTTACCAGTTAATGCAATTAGAGAACTTCCGCTCTTGGCCAAGCTCCTGTAGAGACACGGTTAGCTAAGACGATTCAGTTAGGGGTCCAGTCATTTCTTGTGAAAAAGAGCAGCTCCTTATGGAACAGCCTAGCTTTACCAATCACATAAAATGAAGTCATGTATTTGTTCGGTAAGTGTTCTTGAGCACCTGCTGTGTACCGAGCACTACGTTGGGAACTGTGGGGGTTGGGGTGTGGAGGATACAAAAAAAAAAGTAGACCCGGCCCCTTGCCTCAAAGAATAGAAGCTCCAGCCTCTTGCTAGGATTTGGGAAGGAGCAAATGACTTCTTGAGCTCTGTCATTCTGTAACTTGTTCTTTCAGTCGCCTGTTCTAAACACAATTGGCTGATTCCTCTGTAAGATACAGCTTGATCTAAGCAGTCTTACCTGATCAGGTATTTATTTAGCAGTCATCACATGGGGTCTTTGAAATTTCATCCACTGAAGCATCGGGTTTCAAGAATCAGATTATTACTTAGAGCAACTCTTTCGCATCTCGTGCCGAAGGTCGTACCAGTCTGCGGCTGGCCGTGGTCATGTTTCACACACAGAGGGCCCTTGGTTTACACAAACGCTGCTTGCTCCATTCCCAGAGCTGTGAGCCCGCATTGTTCCTTGGGTAGTGCTGGCTTCCTCTGTGGGCATCGGACTGAAGCCTAGCACAAAATCACATCACTAAAGGTCATGACTCGAGACCATGCAACTGTAATGAATGCACCAAATTGAGAGCAGTGTTTCCATGAACGGTGGTTCTCCAACATTAGCAAGCACAAGCACCACGAAGAGTAGGTAAGACCCACATTTCTGGGTCCCACACCCAAGAGGTATTGCTAAGTCCTCAGCAGGTCCCGAGAATCTGCATTTCTTAAACGCCAGGCTGATGCTGATGCTGCAGGCCTGCCGACCAGACTTATAACCAGGCAGAAGGGCCAGGAAGGAATGGCCCCTGATTTCGACCAATCAATGTGGAGTGACACTAGGCAGGTCACATCCCTCCTGCAGTGCCATTCAGGGTAGCACCTGAGGACACGGTGTTCTCTCATTCATCAGCCTTTCTCGGCGGGTGGAGGGTAAAGATCGACTTGTGGAGTGGGCACAGTTCTCATGTTCAGATGATCTTCTGTAGGTTGAGGCTGAAGCCGTGAATCGTTCGATTACCATTGCCAACCAGACCAACTGCCCCCTGTACGTCACCAAGGTGATGAGCAAGAGCGCGGCCGAAGTCATTGCCCAGGCCCGGAAAAAGGGTAAGTGTCGCTGGCTTCTAACTGCAGGCAGGTTCGAAAGCGAGGAGGGCTCCTTTTCCAGAACCTCATGCCAAGTGGGCTGCTTTCATCACGTTCCAGCATTAACCTAATTACAGCTGAGCAAGGCAGGGAGCTCCAGTTTCTCTCTCTGTTCCACCGCTGCGGCCTTGTTAGCATCTATTTAAAGCCGCATACAGCAAAGAGTGGGTGGGCAGGCACATTTTTCTCCTGCCCACCCCCCTTCTATATAAAGGTTGGATTTAATTCGATGCAGTCTAAATAAACAGGGCACATACACAGATGATGTCAGTTTCCATCCGCCACAGAGTCAGTCATCCTTCTGGGGAACTTTCTATTGCAAAATGTGTTTCCCCTCGTGGCTGGGAGTGATTTCCGCTGGGGTAAGTAAGAGAGAGCCATGTGGGGGCATGGGTTGGTGGATGCTGCTCTGGGGCCCGCCAAGCCTAGACCTCCTAGTACTCGAGTCACTCCTGCTAAATTATATTGATACATTCTGGGCTGAGGCCGACCCTCTTATTACTGGGAGTCCATGGAAAATGTTCTTAGAAACTAATTTACTAAGTGCAGCTTCCGGTGCTGCTTCCAGAGGTTGTTCTGCGGCGCACCTTATCCATTATGGATGCAGCAGAGCCCTGCTGTATCCTGCCCTTGGCCATGAATTTGCATGATCACACCACGTGTTCTATGCTTGGGAGTGTAGCTTTGTGCACAGAGAGCCTGGTCACCAGTAGTGGACTTTGAGGGTGGCTCTTGGCTTGATGTGAACATGAATATCATAAAAGGACCTTTGTCCCTCCCTCCCTTCTTCCTTTCTCCCCACTATGTCCCCTGACACTTGTCTTTCTGGATCTCCATTTCTGTACGTCTCCATTTCTCTCTTGATTTCTGTCCCCTTTCTCTTGGTCTCTGGATCTTTCTCGGTCTCTCTTTCATTCTCTTTCTTTCCATTCATCTCTTTCTCTCTCTGTCCTTTCTCTGTGAAGAAGGGAGCAGTTTGACCTCTGTGGTTCGGTTTCTAGTTTTCTGCGTGATGGAAGCCACATGGATAAGGAGGACTATAGGATTTCTTCACTGGTGGGTGACTTGGTGCAAGACCTCAGTGACCACTGAGTTGGCTGGTCCCAAGGGAGGGTGGAAATGGCCCTGTTCCTTGGACCTCTCCCGGGGCCTTTGTCCCCAGGCTCTGAATCAAAAGGTTGCGGCCTTGCCATCTTCCTGGAAGTCTGCCCTCTCCTGGCAGCTGGAGGGAATTGCCTTTTTGAAATAAAAGAGCATTCACCTAAAATAACATCATCTGCTCAAAATTTTTGAGTTGTTTCTAGGAGACATTGTGGATGATGACTGTTGGTGTCCCTTCCTCACCCGGGTCCTCTGTCACACCCAGGTACCCATTTTCAATACGGCTGGGCAACAGCACTCAACAGTAATCACAGAACTGTTGCTCCGTGCAACATGGAGACAGTGGGCACAGTGTCTGAAAAGAAGTTAAGGGGAAACTTACTTTTTTGTTCGTTTTAACAACCATACTGTATCCAGATGATAATAAGAAATAGAAAGTTAAATGTTTTAACATAATTTTAATATAACTAAGCAATCGGACATAATTTAAAAACTGAGGCCTTGTTTTCTGATTCAGACTGTCACTTGCCCAAATTGGAGGATGGAGGAGTTGGGCCTCTCACCAGACCCCGATCGGAGCAGGCGGAGCTGGCCCGGGTCTGGGTTGCAGAACGCTGGGCTCTGGACCAGCCCCTTCTCCTTTCAGTGCCTCAGTTTCCCCATCTGTAGATGTGGAGCTGGAACATGTTACTACAGAGTCCAGTCTCACTCAAATACCCAGTGACTCAGTGCCTGATAATGTCCTTCTGTTGCCTTTACGTCTTTGGTCCTTTGTGAGCATTGGCGGGTGGGCACAATGAAGGGACTGTTTCAGCTGTTTGCTCCAGAACCTTCCAGGTGCGAGTCCAGCCGCGCCCCCACCGTGGTTCTCAGGGTGGCTCTTGCATTCCAGCTCTCACTCTGTAGTCCTTAAAGCCTTCGCTTTAGAGGAACCTGAGCTGTTAGGAAAGAATTTCCAGTGCATTTGGCTGCTCGTGAGCAAGAATGTGAAACCCCAGCTTGCTGCGCCGGCTCTCAAGGCTCCTGCCGTCTTGCTGGAGCTTCGCAGCAACGTGGGCAGCGCAGGCCGGGGGTTTGTACTTTGTTTTACTTTGCAGCTGAGTAAACGGAAGCTCAGAGCTGGCGAAGGGTGGAATTGGGCTCTGATCATAACGCATCTGACGTCAGGCCATGAATATCCATCCATGTTAACGTCTGACTTTATGCCTCGGGATTATTTTAATATGGGAAACACTGTGACCATCTCCTTGTCAGTGTGTGTTGGGGTTTAGTTCCTCAACAAACCTGGTAAACGGGAGCCTGACACCTAGCACGGTCGTGGGTGGTACTGACTGAGAAGAAAAACAATACAAGCCTGTATTAAGCGTTAGTGCTCCAGGATCAATATCCTGTCCTGGATCAAACCCCAGGTCCACTGTGCACTAGTACGTGATGCTGAGCAAGTTCTGTATCATCTCTGTGTTTCATTTTCCCATCTGCAAAGGGAGGGCAGCAACAGTGACTCATGTCACAGAGCGATGGCGATGCTTAAATGAGAGAACATTCATAAAGATATATATCATAACGGTACACGCTATTATCATGAGTAGCGAGTGAAGGGCTGGTTAGAAAAGATGCCTCCTGACCTAAGGTAAGAGTTTCCTGCTAAGGATTCTTTGCTTCTTCAGGTGGGGTCTTCTAGCCCCTAAAGGCACAAATGAGGCACAGCCAACTTTCTGCTGCTCCATTTCTTCATCTGTGAATTGGAGAGAACCTTCATTAATTCATGACCTTCCCTATTTACTTTGCCTTTTATGATGTGATACTTCAGGCCTTTGTGTGGGAGACAAGAAATGGTCCCAGCCCTCAGCTCTTTCACTAGCAGGGGCGGGACACAGGCGCAGAAAGTCACAATGGCAAATATTAGCAAAGAGGTGCAGCCAAGTATGGTAAGAACACAGAGGAAGTGCCACTGTTTACAGACACACCCCCGCCTGTCTCAGGCTGCGGAACAGGACCCAATATTTCTCTGCAGATCATAAGCCTACATCTCCTTCTCTTGCTGATCCCCATGTATTCCCCACCTGGAGACCTGCTGGTCCTGATTGAAGGCAGGAGGTGTTCGGATAAGCGAGGGTATGAGGTAAAGTGTAGATGAGAATATTTCCACATGCCTGCTTGATCCAACACAACAGCCATGCGTCTTGCCCCAGAGACAGCGTTGCCCATGCTGCCTCCATTCTGTGCCATCCAGCCGGGCAGCGTGTCATCGACCCCATCCTGCAGAGAAGGAAATGACATCACAGCCAGCATCAGAATACCTCGAGCAGTTTTTACTCTTCAAAAGAACTTAGACATTGGTTGATTTAATGGGCTCATATCATGACAGAGACACTGAAATGTGAAAATTGAAAATCTTGCTCCAGAACATCCAGCCCATGGGGAGCAGAACACAAGGTTCTAGACTCCCGGCCAGCTCTCTTTCCGCTGAGAGTCTATTGCGGGTTTTTTCTGGAATGGCTCCCTCAGCTTGCATTTGTCCACATGTGAAACCGAGTATGGCTGCTGATGTCTTCCTTGTGTGGATGGCATGTAGGCAGTGCCTGGTGACCTCATCTGGTGGACAATCTTCTTCGTCCTCCTCCTTACCACTCCCCCCACCCCCCGCGTCACCCAGATGCAGAAATGGGAACCGAAACTGAGACAAGACTTCCTATGTCCTGTAGGGCAATAGAAGTGATTCAGAAAAATTAGAAGCACATGGCCTGGGGCCATGGGGACCATCCCAACCTGGGAATGAATCCTCAGTGTTAAGCTAATGCACAACCTAGTCATTTTGAACCCAGAGAGTGGCATATAGATTGGCTTATGAATATCATAAAATCTCATCAAAATCTGTTATTAATCAGGGCTCTTCAAAGAAACAACAGAAACATATATAGAGGGTGGTGTGTGCGCAAGTATGCGTGCGTGTGTGTGTGTGTGGAGAGAGAGAGAGATAACGAGAGATAACTTAAGGAATTGGCGTTGCAGCTGGGGCCCCAAGGCTGTCATTCCTTGAGGCATTCTTTCCCAATCAATGCCCTCACTTTAAAAGCAGACAGTGAGACTTTGGGAATTCAATTTGCATTGTAATTCAGACACTTGGCAAGATGAGCTACTGGGTTTGTTTTTCAGCCATCTGAACTCAGGCTATTGCAGATAAGGATCACCATCAGGGCAGACAGAAACTTTGGGGTCACGGGTGGGGTGGCACTGGGGCTGCCCTGAGCTCATCCTTTCTTTCCCCACTTTGTCCAGCATAATTAGGAACAACCAGCCAATTTTGTTATAGTCAGATTGACAAAAATATTCTAAGGTTTCAGAAAACACATGGTCAGCCCAATCATTGCCTCTGTAATAAGTATTTGATTAGGAGTATCCTATGGTGACATATTTTGCTTCGCTTTTGCCCTAACACACCATGGACTGTCAGTGCTCTCTGTACTACTGGAAATGAGTCATTAGTGTCCTTAAATCAGATCAGATCAGAGAGCCAATTCCTGAAACCCCGGCCTATTCAGAAAACTTTGATTCTCTCTTTCTCTAGAACCACTCTTGATACCAAAGTCTAAGATGGTTACCCATGGGTAGGCCCTGGCTGGTGGGTTCTGGCACAGGTTCTCTGAGAGGAGGGGCAGTGGAGAGAGAGAGAGAATGTCCTAGTCAGTGTTTGAGAGAGAGAGAGAGAGAGAGAGAGAGAGAATGTCCTAGTCAGTGTTTCATTGTGCTTTTTGAAAAACATATACCTGATTTTCCATTGTTTCTACTCTGAATTTGTCCTGCTTCTCATTTGTGGGAGAGCTGTCAAACATTTCTCAGCCCAGCCATCCATTTATTATTCCTCACGAATGCGCTCAGACCCCAGGCCTGTTGTGGATGAACACCGCCCCCAAGGCTCCTGCAGTTCCGGGCCAGGCCTGCCAGCTGCTGGCTCTGAGTCACATCTTTCAGTTTAGAATTTTCCCTGGAGAAGAAAATCATGAAGGTCTAACCTCCTCCAAGAAAGTGTCAGCAGTATGTTTAGAGGAGTGCAGAAAGACCAATTAAGCCGATTCTATGGTTGTTTATTATTAGTGGTGATGATTTCTGGTGCACAGCTCAGTGGTGTCTGTGGCCTGACTGAGGTCAGAAGCTCATCCACGGTCCCCTCAGGTACAGCGTTTATAAAACGAGGAGAGGCATCCTGGGGAGGCCATAGGTGCTGGGAAGTACAGCCCCCACCTGTGGACTCACATTCTTCTGGAGGCGAGGGTCTCCCATAGGGTGGTTTAACTCCTGCCCTGCCTTTGTGGGGTGAAGAAAAGGAATAAACCAAAAGACAGCAAGGACCTCTGAATTCCTTGGAATTGAACAGGGCGAAGCAACAATGATGCCTTCCTTCTTCTCTAAATGCCCTTATCTCAGCTTGGCCCTGGCCCAAGGGTCCTGGCTCCGCCTTCGTCTAAGGAGGAGGCAGTTCTGGTCAGCAGTGGCCTTGAAGCTCCAACCCAGTTTGTGTTTTCTAGAGGCTGAAGGCCGAGTTCATTCCTCTGTGGTGAGATGCATGTTCTATGCACGAACAGGACTCAGCCCCTGGGCACCAGCTTCCCACCCCATCACAGTTGTATTTCACAGAGTGAGATGAAGGCCACGGCAAGGGCACTCACACGTTGGGATTCAGGATGGGTTCCAGGAACCAGCCCCTCCTTGTCCCCTAGATTCCAAAGTCAGAGAGAGGATGAGCAGCGGCAGGTTGTAGGAAAGTCAGGAAACCGTTGGTGCTTGTCCAGGGATTTTCAAAGACCAGCAAGCTGCTCTTTTTCCTCCAAGCAATTCTGCTCTCTTGAACTTTTTTTTATGTTGACAAAACCAGGAAACCTTTAGGGTTACAAGTCCTTTGTTTTCCTAATGACTGGCACCAAACTCTCTGTGTGCTCAGACAATAGCCAGCGGGACCTCCAGACCTGGCTGGGCAGAAGAGCCACCATCGGCTCAGTCAGTTCCGACTGGTACTCAAACCAAAAGCTGGGAGCGGAGGTCCTGTGAGAACCAGAGCCCAGGCCGGGTCCTGCTCAGCCATTTGCATTTTATAAACAGACTTGGCAGCAGCAGAGGCCTGCTCATTATGCGGTGTTTTTCCACTTCGGGGTGAGCTAGAGGAGTGGTTTGTGCAGCTGCCCAGCTGGCTCCCCAAATCCTACCTGGGAGGCTTTGAGTAGGTCAGGAAGCCAGGAGGCCTCCCAGGTGATGCTGAGCGTTGGCCCTTCCCCCCGCCGGGGGCTTCCTTCTGGGGTAGGCTTTCCTGTTCGGAGCCCTCCCTCCTGCTTCAGGATTGTTACTGGTTTCCTCAAGTGAGCTGCCTGCCGTGGCCTCTAACACTCCCTGGCTAAACAGTGGCTCCTTTGTGAAATTCCTGAGGCTGGAGGGGGCAGCTCCGAGGAGCCAGCCCTGAGTGGCAACTGCAGCATAGAGGGTGTTGTGGGTTATTATCAAGAGATAAGACCTTGGAAAGGCTGTGGAGGTGGAAAGGAGACACATTCCTGACTGAGAAGTGTTTGGCCCTGAGGGCCCTGTGTTTGGAGAAAAGGGAACATTTGACCGGATGTTTGTGATGGAAGGAGGTGAGGAGAGCTGAATTCCTGGTGTTAGGAAGGCTGGCCCGAGGTCAAATTCCAGCTCTGATACGGTTCATTAATAAAAGAGTACACCCAGTAATTAATTTGACACATATTTATTGAGTGCCTCCTGTGTGCTGGCAGATTTCATTTTCTTCAGGGTATCTCCGTCTAGTGGAGAATCAAAAAATTCAAAACGGGGTGATTATTGGATTATCAGAGTGGAGAATGGGATTGAGTTTTGGATGATGCTAAAGAGATCAGCTTTCATAGGTGGCTGGACAATGAAGGCCATCAGATACGTCAGAGAGGAGTTTGTTTTTGTCCTTGAAGGCAGAATGCTCCTTGGGAGGATTTTATGCAAGAGAATGGCCTAGGGAAGATTATGTTTTAGGAAGATTATTCTGGAAGTGTCATGGAGAATGTACGGATGGAGAGGTGGGAAGAAGGTTGGGAAAACAAATATAAATCTAAACTCTAACTGGGAGGCTCTGTTGGAATGAGCTAGGGAGAAATGATAAAGGCCTGATTTAAGGGGAGGAATGGAAAGGAAAGGATGCATTTAAGGCATTAAAGCGTTGGCATTTACTGGATGGGCGTAAATGATTCCCACCTTTCTGGCTGGCACAGGAATAGACAGAGCACCAGGGAACTGACGTTCTTTCTTGGCAATGTATTAGTTAAGTTCACCAGGCTTCTGGAAAATCTGAAACCTCAGTAGCATAACTGCAGACTCCTTTATTTTTCACTCTGACAAAGTTGGCGGTGAATCTGGTGGGACTAGGGGCAGCTCCTTTCAGGTGATGACTCAGGGACCCAGGCTGTCGCTTAATCAGATTAGTACTTGCTCTCAAATGCTCCAGCCCACCGATATCACATCTGATTTCCTCTCTCAGCCCATTAGCCAGACGTAGACACTTGCAAGGGGCACTGGGAAATGTCAGGAGAGCAGGGGGAGTGTTCGGTGAGCAGTAAGGTTAAGTTTGAGATGCCACGGATCACCCAAAGATAAGAGTTTATGTGGCGCTGGGGACTGGGTACTTGAATGCAGTCTGAGATTATTAATGGATTTGGGAATCAACAGCGTAGGAGGCAGACTGTTTGGGACCACACAGAGTGTGTTGAGTTAGAAGAGCAGGGTCCAAAGGTGAAATCTTAGGGAGCACATATTGGATCCTTGACTTTGGAAGTATTTGACCTCATTGGCATCGGTGTCCTCACCTGTGAGGTGAGGCTGGTGCCTTCCTTGAAGGGCTGGTGAGAGCCCTTGGCATGCTGCCGGGAGGGTAGCTACTCCAACGAGGGCGATTTCCTTTCTCCCCCATTGTACCGTATTCAGCTTTGTTGTTCTTTTTGCCAGGAACCGTGGTGTACGGCGAGCCCATCACTGCCAGCTTGGGAACTGATGGCTCCCACTACTGGAGTAAGAACTGGGCCAAGGCTGCTGCTTTTGTCACCTCCCCACCCCTGAGCCCCGACCCTACCACTCCAGACTTTCTGAACTCCTTGCTGTCCTGGTGAGTCTTGGTGACTTGTTCACACTTCCTATTCTCAACCTTTCCTTAGACCCAGCTGACCTGGGGGGGTTACAACACGGTGGGCGAAAGCAGGCTTGCAAACAAACAGACCCTTGCTCTCCAAACTCAGATCGACAAGTAGGAACAGGGAATTATCACTTTGACACCATTTTGGGGGAGTTCTGAATAAAACCTAAGCCATCTTGAAATGGGGATGAATAGGGTATCAAAAGGATTCCACCGTGTGTGGTGTATTGTACCCCCTTAAGATGCCTCCCGAAATAGATTCAGAGGAACAGCATAATAATGAGGTTTCAGTATCATGTCACATCTTCCCAAATTTCCTATCTCTTGAGGGGAGGAAAGGTTATTTTAAAAACTGTCAGTGGCCTGGCACATTAAAAATAATATATTCAAATGTGATGATTTGAAGTCAAAGGTTAGTTAAAAGCCGTCCTATGCTTTCCTTCCAGTGGAGATCTCCAGGTCACTGGCAGTGCCCACTGTACTTTCAACACTGCTCAGAAGGCTGTGGGGAAGGACAACTTCACCCTGATCCCTGAAGGCACCAATGGCACTGAGGAGCGGATGTCCGTCATCTGGGACAAGGCTGTGGTAAGGGGCATGGTCTCACTCATGGGTTCATCTCAGCCTTCCCCTGCCTCCTTGTCTGAGGGTCATAGGTCGCATGCGGGCCTTGAAATGGCAGTTGAGAAAATTCTAGGAGTTAGTACTTCTTGCGTGACAATATTTCTTACGTTAGGGAATCCAAGACCATTTCTTATAGATCATTTCCTTCTAAATATTCCATTTGTATTTCCTATCATTATCATCTGTGGATCAGTAGACACTGAAAAAATAACCCACAGAGTCTTTAAAACATGACTCTTCTTTGATCAGTCTGGAAAAAGCTTCCTTAGCAACCTGATGACTTTCTCAGTTAATCTTATACTTGAAAATGGACTCAATTTCCTTGAAACTGTCTTTTAGGGCTCCCTGGGCTTAGCATTTCCCCACTACAGGCTTTGGGCAGGTCTGCTTTGAACTTACATAGATCTTCAATGATCTCTGGGCTTTTCCATTTTCAGTGTTATAAAACATATTAACAGAACAGGTTGTCTTTTTTTAAAATGAAGTTTTTACATTATGTAAACAATAGATCTTTATTCAAAAAGAATAAGGAAGTAAATAAAAACTTCTTACAATACCATCATTTTTGGCCAAACGTCTTCATTTTTTGCCAATGCAAGAATGCACAAGTGTGTATATGTTATATGTATGTGTGTGAGTGTGTAAATAACATTGGCATCATACATACTATTTTGTGGGCTGTTTTATTAAAACAACATATCATAAAAAAGTTTCCATATCCTTAAATATACTTGAAAAGCTTGTTTTTTAATAGCAGATTGTTGTTCCATTTTAATGCTGGACTGTAATTCATTTGCAGTTCTTTATGCTATTTCTGATTTTGTTACTGGGAATAAACATCCTTGTAAACACATCTTGGACACATATTTAATTATGTTTATAGGAGAAATTTCTAGAAGTGGTATAGCTGGTCAAAGGGCATGTAAGACTTCTGATGTATATTGTCAAAGTTCCAGAAAGATTGCATCAGTTTGTATGCCACCAGCAGTATATGATGTTCTCAGTTTCTTCTACCGGGTCCAAATTGGTGTTATCAAAAAAACACAAAAGTATTGCTAATTTGATTGGGGAATTTTATTTTATATTTAATCTCTTCAGTTATTGATAAGAGTGAATATTTTTTCATATGCTAATGGGGCCATTTGTATTTTTTTCTCTCTCTCATACCCACTGATTTCCTTTGCCCATTTTTCTGCTGGCTTTTGAGTGCATCTCCTAACTCAGAGATATGCAGTCACTTCCTCAAATTTTGCATTTGAAGGAGAGTGGAACACAGGTGGTAGAGATGAGAAAGTGCAAGAAGGACTTGAGGAAACGTGATTGGCACCTATGGCTGCGGAAACCCAGACCTGGGGCTGAGCCTTCTAAGTGGGCTGGACCAGAAGCCTTAGGTCTGTACGTGTATCTCTGAAAAGGACAGCCGTTCAAGCCGAATGTTGTTTCTTGAAGGCATTGCAGCCCCTTCAGCTTTTTGTTTTTAGTTTTCACTTTGAAGTAATTATAGATTCAAGAGAAGTTTTAAAGATAGGACGGAGAAGGCGTCTCCCTCCCCCATGTATCTTTCCCCCATTTAATCGCCTTGGTTGCATCTCCCATGATTACAGTACGACATTAACACCCGGAGATCGACGATGGTGCGGTGTGTGTGTATGGTTCTGTGTCATTTTGTCCTATGTAGATTCATGTAACCACAATCAAAATACAGATGTCCTCTGTCATCACGAAGACCTCCTTTATGCTGCCCCTTTATAGTCACCCACCCCTACCCTGAGAGGGATCTCTGTGTCGCTCCTAGTCTGTTTTTCATCTCTTTACCTTTGTTATTTTGAGAATGTTTATATAAAGGAAATCATATGGTGTGTGACTTTTTGAGATGGATTGTTTCACTCAGCATAGTGCCGTTAACATCCATCTAGGTTGTATCAAAAGTGTGTTTTCTTTTTATTGCTAAGTCATGTTCCCCACTTCAACTTTTTGGTACTTTATTATACTCCTCAGGTCACTGGAAAGATGGATGAGAACCAGTTTGTGGCTGTGACCAGCACCAATGCAGCCAAAGTCTTCAACCTTTACCCTCGAAAAGGCCGCATTGCCGTGGGATCCGATGCTGACCTGGTCATCTGGGACCCCGACAGTGTGAAAACCATCTCTGCCAAGACCCACAACAGCGTAAGGCCTGTTAACTGCATGGACCCAATCCAAACAAATCACAATCGCAGAAAGAGACAGAGACAGAAAAGTCCTCAGGATTTATGAAAAGAATTCCCCCTGATAGGAGTGAAATTTTTTCCAGGATATATTATAAATTGCAATTTGCTAAAAAAAAAAAAAAAAAAAAAAATTTTTTTTTCCTTTACTGAGGTCAGTAAGACTGATAATAAGTCACTCTTATCATCATTTTGGAGTTCCAGAGACTGTCTTATACATAGAGGTCTCTGTTGGTAGACCTTTAGAGCCTCCCGTATCATGCCAGGACATCAGAAACTTCTAGAAGTCAGGCACCATCCCGTTTTTTATAGTTGGATGCAGCACCTCTCATGGCAGTGCTTGGTGCAAGGGACTTAAATGAAACATCCAAACATTTACTCTTGAGATGCCCACCGGTACTTTTATTCTTATAAGCCATTGTTTTCTCATATCATTGTTGCTGTATAGCAACTTATAAATAACAGTTGCTTTTATTGTCTTCAAGGAATTAATTGACTTAGACTTATCCTTAAATGGAAGAAATATCCCTGGCAGCCATTTTGACCATGATTTTAGGATCTGCAGTTTTAGGGTATCTGTTGTCTTCAGGCTAGAATACAGAGCTTGGGGATACCCCGTCTTGTTAATAGGACTCTGGGCAAGTGACTTCATGTCATGTGTCAGGCTCCTTGGCTGAGAATGAATCCAGGGTTTAAACAATGTCTCTGAGTGTCCTGTGACGCTGAGGTCCGGGGCATTGGGCAGAGGTGTTAGATACCATTGGTTCTTCATAGGAAAAACTATGTGTGCACGTCTGTGTATCTATATTGCTATATCTATGTATATTGATATAGATATAATATTGCAAGAATATGGACAAAGGGGCAGCTTTGAAAAAGAAATGGGCGTAGGGCAGAAGTGTTCTATGTCAGGAACTCATATGAATCTCGAAGTGAATTCTTAATGAATGATGAGGATATTCTAGACCAAGTTCTAAACTGAAAGCTGGCTCAGTAGGGAATCTGATTCTAGGTTGCCCACCCTAGTTAGCCTGGACCAGCGAGTTCTCACATCTCCCTGAGGTGTCATGACAGCTCAGGAGTGGGCCCCTGGCATTTCTCTGGCACAGCCTTGGGCCCTTTGCCATATCCTAGCCCTCTCCCATTTGGGCAGAGGGGCTCGCCTCTCATTTCTGCTGGCACCTGTGGATGTCAGGATGGTGGATGCCTTCCGGGAAGGCTGCTCAGCTCTCAGTATTTATTTCTAGGTGACGTTTCCCCATCTTTTCCCACTGATTTGCTTAGCTTTGCAGCATAGCCTGCGGCCACGCCAACTTGTAACTTAGATCAAAACCTTTTGGGGATCCAGGATGGCTTCTTTACAGGCAGGGGTCCTAGCCCAGTGAACCCTTCTGTTCATAGGCATTTAACATCATATTCCAATTTATTCTTTCATTTGGCCTTTTCAATAAAGGGATGATATTATTATCCCAATTGGGAGGATAAATAAACTCAGGCATAGAGAGCTTAAGTGACCAGTCTAATGTTACATAGCTATTTTGCGGTAGAGCCAGAATTAGAACCCAAAATTGTCCATGGCTGTTCCCTGCCAGACTGCATATACAGCCTCTTGGTCAGACTTAGATGGAGAGAATTCTTCCCCTTCCTTGCAGGGTCTCCTCCAGAGGTAACACAGAGGAGGAACTGGACTCATTATCTAAGCTGTAGGTGACCTGGCCAGGGAGCTTGCATTTGGAGCCCTTAACCTGGCAGAAGAGAGGATGTGAAGGAGCGATGGTTCGGGAAGACAGATTCTGCCCTCCAGACATTCCACCCAAACCTTTCCAGGCAATAGCATTGCCCTGCCTTTAACTCCAGGCAACCCCATGTGGGAAATGCTAACTTCCGTCCTCACCTGTGTTCAAGAGCCCACACTAAGCACGTTTATGCAGCATCAATCATTTGGGAGAATACTAATAGGAGGCTTTCCCATGTAATACAGTATTTTCTACTACAGGGCTAATTAGCTTTAATTTGGAGCACTTAGCTAACTATTATTGATGGCCCTGTTGTTAAGCCTCTGCTTGGATTTTCCAGGCATCCAGCCAGATGAGTAATTTTAGGGAACCCGTGTGGATGTAGGTTAAAAATATCTATACCTGGTGAGTGACGAAGCCTGACTGCCTTCGTGGTTGACAGAGAGGAGGCTCCAAACACCTAGATCTGACCATTGGACCTGTCAATTTGAAGTCACTTAGAGTCATGGGGCTGGTTCCCTCCATTTATTAAAAATGGGTGTTGGCCCAAAGCTCTTCTAGGTGTTAATGATCAGTTTTTAGGCAACTAAACTTGATATATGTGTCTTAACAATTCTTTGACACGAAAAGGCTTGCAATCCTGTTGGGAAGGTGCAGTAAAAACAATGAATGAGTGAACATGTTCTAAATGCCTACTTTGTGCCAAGCAGCTTGCTAAACGCTTCTGTCCCTCTTAGTTTTTGCGATCTCAGCATCGTTCCTGCGAAGTGGGCCATTTCCTCTTACAGATGAGGAAGCCGCGGCTTGGAGGAGTGTAAGGGACTTATCCAGAGTCACACAGCTGGCGAGTGGCAGATGTGGGGTGGGGACCCAGAGCAGATGGCAGCGTGTCGAAGGTTGTCTCCGTTACTCCAGCGGGGCTTAAGAGCAGTTTGTCCAAATATGGACAGTTAGCTGTGGAGTAACATGGCAGAGATGGGGCTTCATCCAGCCCTTAAAGGGTGATGCACACCCTTTCAAACGTCATTTCACAGCTGACATTTCCCTGATGGGGATCTACACACATGTGATGCTTTCTATGTTGTCATCTTCACAAAGCTTTGTGAGAGAGGCAGATGGAGAAATTGAAGTTCTGCGGCGGGGCTCAAATGATTTGCCCAGAGGCAAACAGCTTCTGGAGTTCACCAAATCTAAGATGCCATTAGTTTATGTACCACCATGAAGGAAAAGACACCCAAGACGAGAGTATTAGGAAACTCGTGAAAAGGTGTTGTGCCACCAAGCTTGTGCTTAGTGTAGGGTAAATGAGAGGTGAATCTGCCATGTAGAAGGGGTGGCAAATATCTTATGCGCCTCGACTTTGACTTTGGGTTCAGAGAGGACAAAATGTCTCCTTGGAGAATATAAACTGAAAGCTGCTGCTCATGCAGGTTGGAGGTGTGAGTTCCTGATGCCCGCAGGGTCCAGAAAAACCTGCAGCTGAGAGATTAATGTAAAATGGCTTTAGTGTGGAAATCCCCTTGGCTACAGGGGAAAACAAACCCATGTCCCCCTGGAAGGACTTGGTTCAGTCTACACTGATGGCCACTGCACAGGTCCATCTGCGGCAAGACACGTTCTGACTTCAGGGAGGAGTGTCCTAGAATCGATGAAGGCGCTGGGGACACACACTTGGGCCTTGGGAGTCCCCATGTAGAGTCCCTGCCTTCCTCTCAAGTGTCTTTCTGCCTCATTCCTTTTGGTAGCTTCCACATGACTCTTCAGAGTTTCAGAGCGGTGCTGACAGCCCTTCATTGCCATTTTCAATCAGTACTTCTGCATTTTGACATTGAACTAGCCGAGGAGCCAGCCGGGGCCTCTCCATACTTCCCAGCCAGCGCGCTGAGCAGAGACGTTATCCTGCAGTGCAGGGCGCTGCTGCAGCTGTCTGTTCACAGGCTGACTCTTAGTGCCGATAACCTGGCCTGAATTCCCCCAGAAGCCTGAGTCACTTTTCATGGTTGGAGCCTCCGCTTCATGGTCCAGTCCTGAGCGCAGCACAGACATTGGTGCCTGCGAGCGGGTCAGGCAGAAGGCCTTCTGGAATCTAGGGACAGTCCTGGGTGAGCCGAAGCTGTGAGATGGGGCTGTGACACATGGAGTTTTTAATGTGGAACACAGTGCCCCGGGTCTCTGTTGCCTTATTGTCCAAAAACAAACTCACTGCCTATAGAGACCCAGTATATTTTCCCAGAGGGCCCACAGATAGGTCGCTCTTTTTACCCTGAAAAGCTTGAAACCAAAAGGACTGCTGTGTTGTTTGGGAAATTAAACCTCAAACATCTTATTGAAGGCGTGCCTCTTAAATCACCACAGTCCTTTCATTTAGAGACTTCAGTTTCACCACATCGTTAACGGATTGGAAAACCAGGCAAACCAGTGGGAAAACCTACTGTGGATGACCCATTTCAAAGTTAAATTTAGAACTCGGTCACAGAGGGCCTTTGCATTTGAACTTGATTGGAGCTCGAGTTAGAACAAAGTCGCTGCTAATACGCGGAATCTTTTCCTTCTATTTGTGTGGCATTTACAAACCCTCACGCTTTTCCATACAATTTTTCTGTTCAGTTTTTGTGCCCCCCAGTTTTCGAGAGGTGGTAAAAGATTATTCCATATTCTGGACAGGGAAATGAAGACATAGAGATTAAGTGGCTGCTGGTGTGGCCACTTGGGACAGGGACTGCAGCCCTGGGCCTTTCTCTCGTCCGCTGTCAGGGAGTGCATGCTGCCAGACTGGACGGCCGGGCGTGTCCTGTGGGGTTCACTGTGCTCCCTTCCTCCAGGCTCTCGAGTACAACATCTTCGAAGGCATGGAGTGCCGCGGCTCTCCGCTGGTCGTCATTAGCCAGGGGAAGATTGTCCTAGAAGACGGCACCCTTCACGTCACCGAAGGCTCTGGGCGCTACATCCCTCGAAAGCCCTTCCCCGATTTTGTTTATAAGCGTATCAAGGCGAGGAGCAGAGTGAGTAGCTCTGATCTTACGGATCGTTTTGTCATGGATTAAGTTCGCTTTCTTAAACACGTACTAAGCACTTTGAGTCAGAACATCAAGATGAGTACGGAGGATTTGGGGGTAAGGAAACATGGTCTTTTTATTCCTGGAGCCCAGAATACCAGCGGAGGAGTCAGGCGCGTCCACAGCTAGCCAGAATCAAGTGAGACTGTGACATGTGCTGTGATGGGGTTCACAGGAAGGAACCATTGTGGAGTCATGGGGGAATGTGTCATGGGGAGAGGGCACTTTGAGTTGGGTCTTGTGGGTTAAGTAGACATTTGACAGGTCAGAGAAGGGAGATAAGGAAATTAGATAGAGAAAATGTCATGAGCATAGAAAATGTACAGTGTGCTTCAGGCATGGTGAACAGTCTACATGTAGCACCAGAGCTTGGGGGCTGTGAGGCCAGGATGGATGGCACTGTAAGGGAATTAGAGGGAGAGAGGCTGGAAAGAAAGTTTGGGGCCAGATCTTAAAACATGAGACCAGATCTTCTTCATAACATGTTTGGAAGTGTCTTGGGGGAAAATAGTAAGAAATGTTACTTAGTTTTTAGAGTAATCAGTTACCCATGACCTACCTTATGGGAAGCTTTGGCCTGGAGCCTTGGGGCTGGCCCCATGCCGACATCTGCCCCCGCTGTACTCCTCTATAAGATGAGCCCCCCATTCCCAGACGTCACAGGCCTGCCACATCAGGAGTGTTGTCAGGGAGGCAGCCTCTGTGAACATGGCCTAAGTCGAGGGGCTCTCGTATTTTGCAGCTGGCGGAGCTGAGAGGGGTTCCTCGTGGCCTGTACGACGGACCTGTGTGTGAAGTGTCTGTGACACCCAAGACAGTCACTCCAGCCTCCTCGGCTAAGACGTCTCCGGCCAAGCAGCAGGCCCCACCTGTCCGGAACCTGCACCAGTCTGGATTCAGCTTGTCTGGTATGGTTATGGTTTGCTGAGGACCCAGTTCTTGCAGGCCATGCTTGGTGGGGCTGATGAGTCTGGAATCCCTTTTGTAGAAGGAGAAGCAGCAGGAATGAATGGCATTCCCATGTTCCCAAGTGGGAAATACTAATATCAGCAGAGATGTAATTCACGGCAAATGGCCGATTGGGTTTCATAATCTTGATATCAGTTTCTATCACATGTAATGGCATGATGCATATGCTATGTGGAATACCCAGTATATTTAGAGGACCTTTATTCGATGTCCCGTGGCCGTCCTAAAGAAGCATATGATGGTATTTTAGGACTTCTCTTCCCTGCATATGCAGTACAGTTGACTCTTGAACAAAATGGGTTTGAACTGTGCAAGTCCACTTAAATGAGGATTTGTTCAATAAATACAGTTGGCCCTTTGCATCCGTGGAATCATCTGTGGATTTAACCAACCGTGGATCAAAAACGTTTTCACAAACTCAACTGTAGATTCCCAAATGCAGATCAAAAATACTGTTTTTGATCTGTGTTTGGCTGAATCCGCAGATGCAAAGGGCTGACCAGAATTACATTTTTGGGGAGTCAAAATTATATGTGGATTTTTGAATGCACAGGGGGTTGCCTCCCACCGCCCCCCGCCAACTTCTGCATTGTTCAAGGTCAACTGTATATGGTAGTAGTTCATCTTATGAGGTCTGGAGTTTAACTTTCAACAGCTTAACTTCGTAGTCCAGATGCTTGCTTAGCGGTGCCTCAGTCTCATCTGTAGAATGGGTATAATAGTAATAGCTACCTCATGGGGTTGTGAGGATTAAATGAGTTAATATGCGTGTAAGGTGCTTAGAATAGAGTCATTTGAGAATTGTTAGCCATTTGCTTGGATAAAATATGTGATGTCAGGGACGATGAGAGGAAAGGGTCCAGATTTTAGAACTTCCTTACTTGAAACTTCCTTCCAGTCCTTCATTTGGCCCATGACTAGAACCCTTCCACCTTTCCAGCTCCAAGCCACAGATAGGTATTCAGATTTCTATGCCATGTTAAACAGTTAATCAGGTAGATTTTTTTCTGGTTAGATATATTGGTTTTTAGAATGTTGCCATGGTATGGATTACCAATTTTCAAAAAATTTACTGTGTCCATGCTATCTTGTGTCACCAGTCCATTCAAGTATAAGGAACCGTCGTTCCTTCTGCTTTTGATTATACAGTTGTATAATATCAGAGGAACTGAATGCCAGAGAGAGGGCCATACCTTCAGAAAAGCCACACTCAATTTGACTAATGAGAATAGGGACAGGTTGTAGTCTATGAGTCAGTCGAAAGCCTGAAACATAGTATTATTTTACATGTAGTTTTACTTTTTCAAGTAACGGATCTAACTGGCTTCTGCAAGGACTGAATTATGTGTGCCGTCTGATTCTTTGGCCATCTTAAGCCCATCCCTTCTTTGTAGTTTAAGCTTTTGGTGAGTTTTTGAGGGGATGGGGGATGGGCCTGGCCCATTTGCTCTCAAACTGTATTATACTCCCGTTTAAAGAGGGAGCTCCTGTCACTGGTTTTGACCCTCACTCCTCTCTCCTCTACAGGCGCTCAGATTGATGACAACATCCCTCGCCGCACCACCCAGCGCATCGTGGCGCCCCCTGGTGGCCGTGCCAACATCACCAGCCTGGGCTAGAGGTCCTGGGCCACAGTCTACTTGGGGATGGGGGATGGGGGATGGGACATCTGAGGACATTCTGAGACTTTCTTCCTTCCTTCCTTCCTTTTTTTTTCTTTAAGAGCCTGTGATAGTTACTGTGGGGCAGCCAGTTCATGGGGCTCCCTCTTGGGCCCCGCACTCCGTCCCTCACCCGGAGTCACTGATTTTGCTCACCCACTTCCCTACACATCTGCGAACATCACACCACGTCTGTCCACCAACCCCACACATGGGACTGCATCCAACACTCAGACATGCGAAGCAGCAACTCGCCCGAGGGTGTTTTCCATCTCCAACCTCTGCTGTACTTATCACCTTCCTTTTTGTTGTGGGGGAAGATAAAGTGAAATGCCCAGAGCTGCCTTTTTCTTTTTAAATTAAAAAAAAAAGTTTTTTTTTTTGGTGGGGCTGGAGAAGGGTGGTGGGGGAGGGGGAGAGTTTTTTTTTTAATATTAAATTGGAAAGCCTAATTCACTATTAAAACAAGGGGTTTGAACTGGACATCCTAATGATGCAATTCCGTAACCATCAGGCCGATTCAGGGTGGTTGGCAAACTCGTTGAGTCCCTCCTGTGAGGTTCCAGAATGCCCACATCACCATTCCGTAGTCTGCTGGGTCAACTGTTGATAAAGGGTAGGTTTTTTTGGCCTAGATTTTGCTGCAGATTAAATCTTTGGACGATTCTCTTTTCCTCACTTCGCCTCTTCTCTGAGCCAGCTTGAGCTCTCTCTAGCTTTTTCATCCATGACTATTTTCACACATCGGTCTCTTTCTTTGTGTTTCCTGTAGCCCTTGTCTCTGAGGCGTTGTTATTTTCTCCTTCCCCCATTGTTTTTTCAAATGACCAGGTCTACCATTTCTGTTGTGGTCATAAGAACCTGCCTGGGAGGATGTGAGCTTTGTCATCACAACCGAGTAATCCCACTGTCCTAGTCCCTAAAAGACTGGTGCTACCCACCCACCATTGCGAGGATGCGTGTGATTTTGAGACGCGTCCCGGGTGCCAGGAAGGACCTAGTTACCACCTACACCATCACACGTGAGTTCAGAATAGACCCTCAGACAGTGCCGAGATGTTACAGAGGCCTGAGGCTACAGGATGTGAGAGTTTTTCCTCTGTGCAGTGCTAACTGGTAAAGACACAGACACATCTGAAAAATGAGCCCCTAAACCACAGTGAATCAACCAGGCTCAAGCCTGTCACCAGCTCAGAGGTGTTGAGACTGGCCCCCGACAACCAGCTGTTTCCCAGCTAAGTATCTTTTGGGATTGCAGAATACCCTGGGGCTTTTCACTTTGGGGGGAAAACATATATATATATATATTTTGTCCAATTATTTCAAAAGACAGCATGTAATACAGGGAGGCCTTCTAAACTCAGACAATTCTTGGGACGTTGGAGTCTGAAAGGCCATTTTACTTTGCAAGGGGAAACATCTATTTAATGAGTGATACGTCACGTCAGAGCTGTTCTGGGGGAAAAACTTTACAAATCAAACATGTGGCCCCTTAGAGACCGAGGCGACCTCGTGTCAGCGTCCTTCCTCTCAGTGACCCTTTCCACTCACTGCCTTTGTGCCGGTTCCTGTCTTTGCCGATTTGTGTCGCATTTCCTTCTCAGCGTGTTTACCGGTTCTCCGAAGCGATACTGTGTCTGCGGGCTTGTGTAAAACCAGATCTGCTCTTGAAAAGCATAACAGAGAACAAGTAGGTCATCCCCCATCCCACTGGTCTCCACACGTTTTGCCTTTGGGGTTTATTTTTTGTTGTTATTGTTGTTTATTTGTTATTTGAAAAGTAAATTGCACTTTTAAAGAATAATTGGTTAACTTAATATATTTGCTTTTTCTCTCACCTGCACTTAGAGAAAATTTGAACCAGTTGGAAAAAAAAATTTTGTTTCAATTCTAAGAAACACTCGCAGCTCTTTAGTATTCACTTGAGTCTTCCTGTTTTTCCTGTACCAGGTCCTGGTAATTTTGGTTGTTTACTTTGATTGTTTTCTTATAACAACTTACAACCTGAAGATTTCCGCAGGCTGTGTAAGCATGTTTACCTGTTGGCTTGCTTTGTGTGTCTGTTAAATGAACGTCATATGTAAATGCTAAAATAAATCGACAGTGTCTCAGAACTGAATAACTGCAGTGACTTGATGCTCTAAAACAGTGTAGGATTTAACAGTAGATGGTTTTTAATCCTTGGAATTGTGATTGTGACCCATGAATGGAGGAACTTTCAGTGCTAAAGCTGATAATGTGTGTAGCCAGAAGAGTACTTTTTTTTTTTTTTTTTTTGTAACCACTGTCTTAATGGCAAAATAATTATGGTAAAAAAACAAGTCTCGTGTTTATTATTCCTTAAGCACTCTGTGTTATATTACCATGGAACACCTAATAAAGCAAAATGTGGTCGTTTCAGGGGTGTGTCTGTGTGCAGATGTTCAAGGAGGCAGCTGCTTGGCCCGGCCTTCCAGCAAAACCTCCCTTCCTGAAGCATTCGCGGGCGTCTTCGGCCTCGTTTTGGGGACTGTCCTGCTTCACAAGTTTTTCCTGCATGCCCAGGTTGTTATGTCCAGACCACTGAGATCTGAACCCTGACAGAGCTTGGCATGGCTGAGCTAAGTGTCAGAAATTCATAGACTGTATCTTAGGCTATGAGGGCTCCAGAAGCGAGCTGTGAACCGAATCGGGTGTTGAACTGGGTGGGGCCATATAGGCTAGTGTGGGTGACCCCCAGGCTTTCTGCGTCCTTATGGCTTATTCCCCTGGAAAAGTCTCAAGCTATATGGGGGTATGGAAGATGGGAGACTAATGCGTGTTGAGTAGGATCCCGACCTCTGTCCAGGAGCTTGTAGGAAACTGGGACACAAAGCACATGTTCTTCCACCCCAAGCAAGTGCCACGAGCGCATGTCGGGCACGAGGCCAGGCCAGGCGCTCGGTCCCCATGGCTCCCTGGTGCTGGCGTTGCTGGTTCTGCGAACAGAGTGAAGAGGGTGTGTGCGGGGCCTCCCCGGGCCCATCGTATGGTTGATGAAATTTTTTTTTTCCTTTCTTTCTGTCCAGCCCTATCCGAATAGGATATGAGGTGATTTACAAAAACATACACACTATACCAGGCTGTTGTAAACAGAGTGTTTGAGTGAAGGGAAAATAACAGTAGGAAAAACAAGATAAGGCCTGACTGGGTTTAGTGCAACCCACCTGCCATAGGGTGGCAAGTTCTGAGGGAGATCTGAGCATTCTAGTGACAGCCACAAAATAGGAGACGGAGCCAGGTGACTGTATAATATAGTGATCAGAAGCTAAATTTGTACTTGAGAAGAAATTCAGAGATTCCTGGCCCTCAGTCCCATGGGCAAATGTGGGGACCCCCAGTAATCAAGAGTTGTGTGCCTACAGCTGGCTCTTACGCGGCCTTCACTAGGACAATGGCAGAGCACCGTGATGCAGGAAAATCGAATCCGTCCAGTGTGTGGGCGGGAGCGGCAATATGGGCAGGAGCACAAAGTTCATGCTAACATTTATAAGACCTACGACAAGAGTTAGAAATCCCAGGTCCACAGCCCATCCTCCTCCTACCACCTTGGCCTCATCCCACCCCAAGATGGGCCTCACGCCCGTGGACACCTTGGCACGTGTTGCCCTGCTCCTAGCGTGCAGATACTCTGAGGGCCGTCCACACCAGCTGTGAATTCTACCCCCTAGGGTGACCCAACAGGGAGGCCCGTGTAGGCACTGGCAGTGGGCTTGGGTCCATCCGAGCAGGGAGGAGAATGGCCAGAGGGCAGGTCCTCTAATGACGGAGGAGTCCCATGAGTGCCACGTGGCTAAACAACAGAGCCAGATACATAACTCTGGTGGTGTGATTTAATCCAAAGATTTTCGAGCATCTGGAAAAAGCGGAATACATATCCTTTAGGAAGTGTTTTAGTCTTGTATTGCCATGAGTTGAAAGTTAGATTCTCTGGCAAATTTCTGTAGTATGGTTACTCTAAGAAGAGGCAGATTTTTCCTTTCCCATCGACAGGTGTGGAGATAAGTTTTGATGGCGCTACTGAGATTAGGCATGTGTCTTTTGGAGAGTTGTTGATCTTCTCTGTGCTTTATATATTCTCTGCAAGGTAGAGATGTCATTACCCAGCCTTACTCTCAGCTTAGGTCCAGATCGAAAAGGGCAAGAAGCCATATGGCGCAGAGCAGAGGACTGCAAAGGAACGATGGAAATAGTGTCCCGAGTGTCTCTCATGAAATAGAAATAGAAGACTGATGTCTGCAAAGGTCTTTAGTTGACTGCAGAGATCACAGAACTCCGAGACATCAGAGATGGTGTCAATTGTTAAAGTGCATTGGTCAAGGTCACCGATAATAGCTAACATTATTAAGTGCTGGCATCGCTCTAAGTGTATGTCACATATTAATTCAATCTTTGCAGCAACCCAGAAAGCGATGCCATTATTTTGCTGTTGTACAAATAAGACAGAAGCGCAGAGTTAAGCAACTTGCTCAGAACTAGGCTTTGAACCTGTTCAGTGGGGCTGGTGGCCACGTGTTTAATCGTTGTTATTCTACTATGAAGAAGCTCCCACCTAGAAGGTGTGGGGAAGAGAGAGATGGGAAGCGGCAGAGAATACGGCTGTGCAGGTAGGTAGGCAGACACATGGCAGAAAATTGTGGACAAATGAGCTTTGCAGAAGAGAATACAGTGATCTCATGAAGCCAACACAAATTTGGGGATATATGGACTCTAGGTAAGAAGAAAGGAGAGACCTATAAAACAGATGTAAGAGAAAAATGGTTTAGAGAAAAACAAAAAATGCAAAGGAAAACTAATAATTTAAACACATTAAGTTTTATATACAAGATTTCGGGAAATGGTGTTGATTCGATGAAAAAATTACAAATGAGTATATACGTAAATTACGCATAATTTTTATAAGAATCTTGCAAGAGTGAATAAAATGATGCCTATTGAAAACAGCTTGGAAAGGAGCAAAGGGACTCGGCTATGTTGTCATTTTATGAAGATTTGATGTGAGGAAGGGGAGTCAGGTGCCACCCCTAGCAGTGAGGAGCGTGGCCTCCTCACAGGACTGAACATGATGTGAGGGGCCTGTGGAAGGAACACTTGGGGGGTTGAAGACCAGACACTATGCTATGTAAAGATTTACGGTTCATATAGTTTATTACATTGAGATTATGTGATGAGCTTCAGCAGCTAAGCTGTGCTGTAGTTACACACAGTCCTCATCCCAATAAACTTCATCCCACAGCACAGAACTATCTGGCAACCTGTTGTGTGTGATGGCAATGGGGTGGAGGTCAGAGGGAAGTGGGCTGCACTCGTGCAGGAATGACCTTGCCCAGGACTGGCTCTTTCCAGCTTTATCTTGTGACTCTGGGGACCCTTAATAGGGTCCAAGTGTGGAACCCGGGCAAGAAGAAGGCAGGAGGGGAAAACTTACTGTTCTGCTGTTCACAGCTCTTCAGGGTCCATCCGTCCCTAGAGAAGACTCGATATACAGTGGACTTTCCATTTCTGATTGTTATTTCCCTTGATTTTTCCTATCACTCCAAAGGTTCACCATTTTTACCCTCAGCAATTCAAGAGGTCTCCGAGTTCACAGTAAGCCTATTACCAGAGGTCAACTCATTCGTGGGGTTGCACTCCCTCTGCTGGAGACACGCATCTTTTATCTTTGCCTACATACTAAGAGGGGAGAGAGCCCAGAATGTAGTCAAGGACCGCATTGTCCGAGAAGGGCTAGCCACCTGCTGGGACAGACTGGGCGTCCCGCCGACCTGTAGGGAGATGGGCTCTCAGTTTTATCATCCGGTCTGACCAGCTTTCCTATCTGACCGGCCCTCCCACGACACCCACTATTTGACACCCTGCACCTTCAATCTTGCGACTCGGTTGTCGTCCAGCTATTAGCCTCCCCCTAGCATCTTACTAGGTCCCCATGGCAGGCACTTTAGCTCTCTTACTAGTTCTTTCTATTTTCTTGAACCCGTGCCCTCCCGTTTTACCTGTCGAACAAACCCCAGCTTTGACCTCCCACCGTAGCAACCCTGCCAGCCAGCAGCCCCTGCATCTGTCCGCATCCAGAGCACCAGCTCCAGAGGACGGGAACAGCCCATCACGGTGAAGGGCCTCCCGAGCAGTGGCTCCCTGGCAGTCCACATCATGTGCCAGACCCCATCGGGTGGGGACCCGGTACTGAGGTTGGCAGATGCATCAGTAGATCTAATGAGCCGCTTTGGTTATAAAAATGGTTTCTCCTCCCTAGGCCTCGTCTGCCGATTTCAACTTTGTATTTCTTAGGTTTTTTTTTCACTAAATTCTTTATGTTATCTAAATGAAATCTGCTTCACACTAGTGTCCTTATTGTTATCCAAACATGCCTGTCCCCTTCACTTTCTTTGTTTCATCCTATTCTCATGCCTGGTGTGAAGGGGAACTTTAGGCAAAAAAAAAAAAAAATGTTCTGGACTTATGCTATGAGAGGTGACGCAGGACAGCAAGAGAGGTCGTCTCTGCCACACTAGGGAAGAGGTAGTTCCTCAAAGGAAATTCGGGGTGATAGAAACAGAAGTGGGAGGGAGAATGCTATTATGTCGCCACCCTCAGATTAATTACAAGATTACTTGCAAGGCCCAGGTGTCTCTCCACTTGATGATAATCTTACCACTTTTATCTTAAGAATAATGTGGAATTGATTCTCAAAGTGGTACAGTTATGTATGACAGACTGTGGATTCTGGCATCTCAGAGATCTCTTGGTTATGGCCTTCGCTTTGAACACAGTTGTCTTCAGTGTTCATCTATAAATTCCCTTCGCTGGGGGCTTACATGACAGAGAGGAAAGGGCAGTGTGATATGAATTATACTTACACACCTCCATGATTCTCCCTCTAGTGAACAGTTTGTGGATCTCCACTAAACCCAGGTGTTTGGGGCATGTTTAAGACAATAGAAAATGGATCAAATGAGGTCTCACCACAGAGGGGCACAAATAATTGTGATTAGGGTTGTGATGGAACTATAACCCGCAAGACACACAAGCAGGAGGTTGCAGCTAATTGAGGGAATGGGAGAGATTTCACAAAGAATTGAGTCTTAAAACATGAAAATAGAAGAAAGAAAAAAATAGAGAAATCGGCTACTGCAGAGTGGTTTCTCAGAGGCCCATTCTCTGTATATCTCAGGCCCAGTTCAACTCCAAAGGCACTAAACTGATCGTTGAACGTGAGCTTTTTATGTAAACTGTCTTAAGACCAAGGCGACCAGGTGTTCTATCTCTCTGGTCTGTCTGTTCCTTCTCCAAGAAGTTTCTATCAGTTCTTAGTGAATCATTTGCATATCTTATATGGCGCTACTTGTTGAAATGTTATAATGTTCACAAAGGATTACTCCGTTGGAATTCTTCCTGCTCGTCCTCTCCCTCATTTCCAGTTCTCCATCTTCTTCACACCCCACCCATTCCAGAATTGGCATCCTGTCATTCAGGTTCTTACTTAGATGAGTGAGTGGTCTTTCACTTGCTTGCCTTTAAATGTTTAATTCCAGTTTACTGTGGGGTCCTATCTGCTCTCACCATGCCCTTTTCCTCCTGGATGACAGGCCTAAGACCTCAGCCTTTGCTGACAAAATATTTGTTGAGAGTTTGGAATGAAGAGTTAAAAACTTGGTTCTGGCAGTTACACAGTTTTCCCATTAGGTGGCAGCCGTGTACGAGCTGTGCAAGAGCAAGTTTCTAAGTCCTTGAAACAGCATGAAAAGAGAACAGAATGCAACACCAAGGTCAGTGAAAACCCACTCCTAAACAAGCACCCGGGCAGCTACATAGAAATATGGGCTGTATTCTGTGTATGAGGAGAGCAATGGATGACTTGGAGAGTTACGTATTAATATAAAGTGGGTGTGTAGATTTAACAAGAGTCACTAAAAAAGTTGATTACTAGGGGCCAAAGTCTCATTATGGTAAGATGGTCTTTCTGTTACAGGTGGCCCATGTTCTAATGGTTTACAGCAGTGTTGTCATTGAGCCAACCAGACACAACAGGATTTGGACTCTTCATGGTCCGTGGCAGCCTGTTCTGGTGTTTCCTGTGGCTGTCCTGTGAAGTTAGTACAGAGTCTTCCCATACACCCCACACCTAGTGTTCTCTAACATTAACATCTCACACAATTATTGTACGTTTGTTACATTTAATGAACCAAGACTGATACATTATTAATAACCAAAGTCTACTCATCTCTCCTAGTTTTTACCTGTCGTCCTTTTTCTGATGTTGATGACGCAGACTTCCAACCAGGAAGTCCCTGGAGCTGAGTCACAGTAACGTAGCACACATGGACGAGTTCAGGGCATTCCTGCTCCGTGTGTTCCTGGGGTCAAGCTTTCCTTAGGTTTGGCTCCTTAATTCTTATTTTGATTCTGAGAATTATTCCATGTTTCCCAATAAACTCCTCCTCCCCTTTCAAAAGTTAACCAGAATCTGTTACTCATAATAGAAGAGCCTTAAGTACTGTGACCTAGGATACATTTCATCCAGGGAATGTCACTGAGATTGATCACCAGTGAGCTAGCACCATCCTTCTTTCATGGCTGGGAGTATACCGCTGTCCAGATTTATACAGATGCCTTTATACCTGAAATGGCTCTGTAAATTGAACCCATAGTCCAATAAACTAGGGCTTTAAATAGCTCAGAAGAGGTGTTCCGATAGGAAATTGATGGCGAAAAATTTGTGGAGATGTGATGTCCTGTTTACTCTCAGATGGGTGAATACTCACAATTCAGAAATGACATAAAAACATTCAGCTCTTAAAAGTTATGGCCTTTTAAAGACTCCTTTCTCTTTGAAAGCATTCTGGGAATCAGAAAAATTGAGCCAAAGAATTTCTGAAAATATATAATTAGAGAAGAAAGACTCGGAAGAGAAAGAGGCAACAGAAAGACACTACACTCTTCTGAGTGCAACAGGTTCACTGAACAGCTGAGCTCGCGGGGCGCAAACAGGAACGGGCTGTCTGTCCTCCGTCACAGCCGTCAGACGGGCTCTGCGACCTGCTTCCTGCCCTTTGACGGGATCTCCTGCAGCACCTATAGCATTTAGGCTGCTTTCAGTAACAGAAACGAGTCTCATTTTGCTAGCTACAACCTCATTTCACAATGAAAAGGACCAACCCCAAACTCCACATCCATCTCAGTTTTACCCTCCCTCCTAGTTCTAGACTGGTCTGTGGTTCAGGGATTGAATTCGTTTGCTCTGGTGACATAACGAAGTACCACACACCGAGTGGGTTACACAACAGAAATTTATTTCCTCAAAATTCTGGAGGCTGGAAGTCCAAGATCAAGGTGTCAAGGTTTCTCCCGAGGGCTCTCTCCTTGGCTTATAGGTAGCCATTTTCTCCCTGTGTCTTCACGGGGTCTTCCCTCTGTGTGTGTGTGTGTGTGTGTGTGTGTGTGTGTGTGTGTGTGTGTGTGTGTGTCTTAATCTCTTTCTTATAGGACTCTCTATTATTGGTTTAGGGCCCACCGTAATCACTTCATTTTTAACTTTATTACCTCTTTAAAGTCCCAGTCTCCAAATGTAGTCACATTCTGAGGTCTTAGGGGTTAGAACTTTGACATACGAGTTTTTTGGGGGTGGGGGACACAATTCAGTCCACAACAGGACCCGTGGTGGGGGAAGAAGCACGGTCACTTCTTTCTCTATTTCTCCTCTTTCTTCCTTCATTTCCTTTTGTCTCTGTTGTTTTCAGGATCGTGATGTAAGGGATAGAGGGAAGAGAGCTTAGAGGAAAGGATTAAAAAGTGTTTTTTTGATTTAGTTGCTACAGTTTGCTCCTGGCTAACACTAGCTTGCAACAGTGGCAGGCTTTCTCTGGGGCAGGCATTCAAATTCTGGCTCTTCTGTGGTTCTCAGGTGTGGCTTCTTCAGAGACTGAGCTGGGGACGTGGGAAAAACACCCCACCCCGTTTCCTGACGTGGAGGGGTGCACTACCTGGTTGGCATCCTACTCTCCCCCAGCCCTTCTCCTCTGGAGTGCACCCCACAGCCTCTGGGTTTGCCTCCCCTCATGTCAGCTGGCCCCCTCCTGGGCTGGGCACCTCAAAGACAGCTTCGGCCTGGCCACCTTCTGTGGTGTTTACTGAGCATTACAAAACTCTCGTGTCCTGTGCTCTGCTGCTCTCTCCATCATCCTGCAGCTCTGGACTGCTCCAGCCAGCCTCCTGCGGCAGAAGGATCTCGGCGAGAAGCAGGTCCCGCTTGTCTCCATGTCTCGTGCATCTCTTACACTTAGAGGGACGCGTGTCAGGTCATCCCAGGAATTCCCTCGCTGTGCTCTGGTGCAGGCAGAGGGGCAAGCAGGCGTAAGGTCTGTGAATTCTTGCAGCTTCGCAGGTGCGCAGGCGTGGGAAAGAGCCCTGTCTCTCCTGTCAGGGGCGTGATCTCGGTGAGCTTGTCTCCCGCCGCTCACCCCTGGTTTGGATGGGGGTGGTGGAAAGGAGCCCTGTGGAGAAGAGAGGAGAAATTCACTAGCACCCCACTCTAGGCCAACAGCTCACCCTTCCGGGGAACCCCTCACTCCACAGAATTTGATTATAAAGCTCTCATTTTCATAGGAATCCGAGGTGAGAAAATGAGATGGCTCGTGGGCGGCCCCCTTCCTGCTTTTCGTAATCAGACGTCTCTGTGTCCGCTTCTTTCTGCCCGTGTTCGCCAGTCTCCTCCCTGGCTCCCTTGCACACTTAGATTTGCAGGTGGCTTTGGTTTGCTCTGACACAGACCTAACTTTTATGATCTGGCAGCTTGATTCCCTTCAGATCCCTACAAGGGTCCGACCCTTCGTATCCTTATAGCTAACGTGGGCTGTTCATGCAGGCTTCTCGTGCTCCTAGGAATTTAAGCACTGGCACACAGTCCAACAAACCTGATCCTCCAGATTTGTTATGCTCCATCACTTGGGCCTTACTGGCTTGTGTTCAGAAAGACTTTCAGGAAAACAGCTTCTGCAGCTACTTTCCCTCTTTGCTCCAGGATGGATCAAAATCAGTTCATGTGACTAGGTGAGAACAGATGTAATGGCATCTCTTTTGTCCACATTTCTCTGCAAGGTGTCCATCACAACAATATTTTCCCTAGTCTTCTAGCCGGTTGGAACGATAAGAGCACAACGTGTGTGTGAGATGCTGTCTGCTGGTGCTCAGCATCGCTGCTGCCCTCTGTCTCTCCTCTGTTTTACTGGGGGCGGGAAGTCCAAAATTTGCATTTGCAGACTCCCTTGTTAACTGCTTTCCAGGGAAAGTCTGTCAATGGAAGGCACTTGTGGGAAACCAGAAAACACAAGATAGAGAGCAGCCTCTCTCTGTTTCTGGCTCAGGAAACAGAAGCAGTATCAAGTGATGGTAGGCACTGGCAGTGTCACTTGAAGCTACAGTGACAGAGTTTCAGAAACCATAGCAGGAGTAAGTGTGGCTTCAGCTCAGGTAGCAGCTGTCCGGTCTTTGGAGAATTCCCACCCCCTTATCCTATTGTATTTCTCCAGTTCTGCCAACACATTTGTAACCAATTCACTGCATGAAACCCCAGTCTACTCTAAACATCCAGAGCCGTTTCTGTTCTCCTGATTATTGACTGACACCATATGCAAATTACCTCCCGATGCAGACAGACTCAGATCAGAGTGTGTCAGCTGGACAAAGGTGCTTGGACAGGGGGCCACGGACTTCTGAAGCCAAGCTCTGCTCTACTCAACCTTGGCCACTGTGGTTTTTATGGCTCAGGTATGACCCTTAATGCCACCAACCACATTTGTGTTTTGAAGCTGACACCTAGTCACTGACCCTGACCCCACGCCTCAGTTCCACCATTTGCTCATTAAACATTCAGCTGCCACTTTTCTGGTATTGGTCCCTAGTCCTCTCTTATTTCCGGCTTCCTGTGCCCAAACATGCAGTGTGCAACATTTCTATTCTAAAAAACTCGGCAAGAAAAAGACAAATAACTCAATTTTCAAAAATCGGCAAAGGACTTGAATAGACATGTCTCTAAAGAAGATCTAAAAGTGGTCAACAAGCACTAAAAGATACTCAACATCATTATTCATTAGAGAAATGCAAATCAAAACCACAATAAGATACTACTGTACAGTCACCAAGATGGCTATAAACAAAAAGACAATAACAAGTTGTGGCGAAGATGTCGAGAAATTGGAGCCCTCATACACTGTTGTTGGGAATGTAAAATGGTGCAATTACTAAGCAAAACAGTATGGTGGTTCCTCAAAAGCTTAAACATAAAGGTACCATAAGGCCCAGCAATTCCACTGCTAGGTATGTATACCCATGGGAATTGAAAACATATGTCCACATAAAAACACATACATGAATGCACATTACTCATTCATATTAGCTCCAAAGTGGAAACAACCCAAAGGTCCATCAACTGTTGAATGGATAAGCAAAATGTGGCATATCCATTCAATGGAGTATTATTCAGACATATAAAGAACAAAGTTCTGATATGTGCTACAACATGGGTGAACACTGAAAACATTACACTGAGCAAAAGAAGCCGGACACAACGGCCAGTTATTGTACGATCTATATGAGATGCCCAGGAGAGGCAAATTCACAGAAACAGAAAGTAGATTAGTACCCCTCCGAGGCTGTGGGGAGGGGAGAAGGTGGGCGTGACTGCTAATGAGTGCAAAGTTTCTTTTTGGGGTGATGAAAATGTTCTGGAATTAGTGTTGATGGTTACTCAACTTTGTGAATATACTAAAACCCACCAAATTGTACTCTTTGAATGGATGAATTTTATAGTATGTGAATTACGTCTCAATAAAAAATATATGAGAAGAAAAGATGAATCAATGGGGCGGTGGCTGGGGTTTCATGAGCAGGTTGTTTGAGGAGCTACATCAACTGGGTCCCAAATCAGCCTAAGAATCTTCTTAAGTCTTGAACGGTCACAGTCCCTTTTAGTCTGGGCCGGCTGTTCATTTGGTAGTATAACTCCCTGAAAAATAGTTGGCTTTTTATCTATTTGATTCAAGAATGCTGCTGTCTCAATAGCCTTACTCAGACACTTACTATTATTTATTTATATTATTTGTGTCAGTTTCAGAGGTAGAGAATTTGGCCGTTATGGGACTGATCAAAGCAGGGCCCTTGGTTAACAAAAGAAGATTTCTGGATAAGGTAACTTTCAATCAGACACCTGACTTCTCAGCACCTTTTAAGATTAAGAATTAACATTTATTTTAGTGCTAGGCTCTGTTCTAAGCACTTTGGGTATATTTACCCATTTAATTATCACAACGATAAACAATAAAATGAGATATTTGATAGAGTAGGAAGCCGAGGCATAGAGAGTTTAAATAATTTGCCTGGGTTTATACATCTGGAAAATGGCTTTGCTGGGAGTCAAACCCAAGGTGTCTTTAATCCCGTACCTGTACTTAAATAATGTTAAATAAACTTACTGATTAATTTTGGAAGACAAGGCAGTATGCTTGTCTTGATTAAATTTATTTATCAAATGGATTTAATGCAGTTTAATACTTTTTTTAAAAGCAATTTTGACGACACCAAGAGGCAGCATTCTCTTTGTCCACCAGAGGGCGCTTCAAGCACAATTCATGGTTCTCAGTCTCAAGGTTCTAACAGATTTGGTCCGTGCAATTATCTAGGGCTGACAGCGGCCAGCCTCACACAGTTGTCCATCTTTGACACAATTCAAAGGTGTTCAAGTCACGTACGAAGGAATCACCACTCCAAACGGGTTATAGATACGAGAGGCACTAAAACCGATGGAGTTCTGCTTAGTACAGTGTTCTGTTTGTGGCTTTTATAAAGGAGAAGAAGCCACACGGAGAAAAATACGTAAGTCTGACTCGCGGTGATGATTCTTTGTCCTGTGAGGGGGATTCCAGAATGAGAGCCTAAGTTGGATGTCCCGCAGGCGCACACCAGGACAGGGTGATGGGCATGCGCTGGCTGTGCAGTGGTCTCCCTGCAGGAGGAAGATGTCAAGACACGTTTGGGGCTAAGATGTGGCCGCTGGACTAAGACCCCCGGTTGCTAAATAATAAAATCAACCCTTAACACTCATGCAGAACTTCAGGTGGGGAAGACGTTTTTGTGATAAGCCAAAAAGGGGGAGATTTGTTAGGGCAGCCCTGGTGTGTTGCAGGTAGTTAAGGAAGTCACAGATTAACTGTTTCATTGGCCTTTTTCCTTGTGTGTATGTGTATGTGATATTACCATCACCACACAGGCAGTCTGTGAAAAATTTGCTACACCGAGATTAGAGAAATACAAAAGCAGGAATTTTCAAAACTACAAGCGCGCACGTGAGCGCGCGCGCGCGTACACACACACACACACACACACACACACAGGAGGATAGCTCAACAAAGACATCTTTTCTGATAATTTTTTATGGCATTGACCATCACTTTATAGATTTGAGTGTCTATTATCTGGAGAAAATGAATATTAAGTCTGCATGGAAAGACTTTAAAATCCCAGTGCAAACTTTCAAAAACCCCTGGGGTTGAAAAGAAGCTGAAAAGACGTGTTCTCCAACCATTTTTCAATGCTTGAATCATCTCTGTGTCAATGCCCCCTAAAGGTATTCTGGCCTATGCCTGAACTTCTCCATGCTGGCAGTCACATCTGCAAGGCATCCCCTTCAATTTTGAGTAACTCTGGCCATTAGAAAATAAAGTCACCTTTCACTTCTAACTGCTAATCTCAGATTTTTAATAAGCACTGCTAGTATTTATTAACATTGGGTTAGATGGCTAGATGTTCTCTTATTTAACCCTTAATGTATCTCTATGGGTGTATTAGTTAACTTGGGCTGCCATAACAAAATATCATAGACTGAGTGGCTAAAAAACAAATTCATTTTCTCACAGTACTGGAGGCTGGAGGTGCAAGATCAAGGTCCAGCTGGTTTGGTTTTTGGTATGCATTCTCTGCCTGGCTTTTAGACGGCTGTTTCCTTACTATGTCTTCACATGGCATTTCCTCAGCGTGCGTCGTTGGAGGGAGGTGGAGAGGGGAGACAGAGGGCTGGAGGGGGAGCGGTGTCTCTAGGGTCTCTTCTTACAAGGGCACTAATTCTATTGGATCAGATCCCTGCCTTTATGAATTCATTTAACCTTTATTACTTCCTTAATGGCCTCGTCTCCAAACAGAATGTCACTGCAAGTTATGACTTTGATGTATAAATTCGAGGGAAGACACAAACATTCAGTCCATAACAGTAGAGTAAATATTAGTATCATTATTTTACAGGAAAGGAATCCGTGAGGAATTGATTTGCTTTCTCATGCAACAAGTGTCACAGTTGGGATTGAAACCAGATCTGCCTGACTCCAAAGCTGGGCGCCTTCTGCCACATTGCCTCACGTTGCTCATTCTTGGAATAGAAAGCCAGTCCACCTCGGACTTGAGGCAACCTGATGACAAGTCCTTGCAGTTCATTATCCAGCCCAATTCTCAGAGCAGGAGACTTGGTAGAGTTTGGGGCCGCAGCCCTGTCCAATAACAAAACATGCATTTTTTTTTTTTTTCTGGACGGGTTAAATCGAGTGCACTGGCCATGATAATCAAAGATATAGTACATGAGTTTGCCAGGGCTGCCATAACAAATACTACAGGCTCGGGGGCTTAAATCAGAGATATTTACTTTCTCACAGTTCTGGTATTGATATCAAGATACCTGATATCAAGGTATCAAGGTTTCTTCTGAGGCCTCTCTCTCTTTGCCGTGTAGATGGCCATCTTCTCCCTGTGTCCTCACAGCATCTTTTCTCTGTGTGTGTATGTCTGTGTCCTAATCTCCTCTTCTCATAAGGACACCACAAATGACCAAGGCCCAGACAAATGACCTCATTTAATCTTAATGACCTTTTTAAAGGTCATAGCTGAGATACTGCGGTTAAGACCTCAACCCATGAATTTTGGAGAGGACACAATTCAGCCCTTAACACTCATGCATCTTCAGAGTCCTGACCAACAGAGGGCGCTAATGTTTGCAGTCCTGCCCCCACGAAGGGTCAAGCCAGATCAGCAGGCTGCCTCGCAGAGAGCTTCTGGAAACGCAGCTTCTCTTGGGAGTACCCGTTTACTTGCGTCCTCCATCCACTTCCAAATGGCAGTGAAAGAAAAAGAGAGAGACAGAGCGTTTAATGTAATAAAACGCAGTGCTGGGATCGTTTTTCTGTTACCAGAAAACATTTTTTTCCTCCATTCGATAGCATCTCTCAATATTCTATTTGCTTTTTCTCCTAGTGCTTGCCTTCTGTCCCCTCCCGTCTGGCATTACCATCAGTGAGTTACATAAATTGACCTCCTTACCTATAATTACGCATCGGACAGCTTGCCCTGGTACACAGGGTACACACTGTCCTCTGTAAAGGGCTCAGAGTTATGAAACCGATCATACCAGGACTTTAGAAATATTTGGAGAAAGATACAGAGCACCCATGAGGTCGCCACACCGAAGCAACCCTTCCCCCTTGCATAGTGCTCGTGGTCTTTTAGTCACATGCTTATATATTTTGTTCAGTATCTGTGAGGGTCCAGGTGGGAAAACAGAAACGATATTCGTTGCTTCGACAGAGAAAATCCCCACAGAGAACTAACCAGGAGTTGGAGAAGTGACAAGGCCAAAAGGAGGAACTAAGGTGACACTCGGCCAGAAACAACGGCAGGGAGCAGCTATGACATCTAGGGCCTGGCGAGGAAGGGGAGGGGGTGAGATCATCAGCAAACAGGAACTTGGAGGGGCGTCTCTGTGGACCGGGGCTCGCTCTCTGACGAGGGGCCACCCGTGGCTGGTTCTGGACATTTGGAAAGAAGACAGAAGCAGAGCGGTTGATGCCAGGGCTCCGTGGGGCGTGCGGGGAACGTGGGCGGACAGCGCGTGGCCCTTTTCCTCCGCCAGCCTTCTAGTTTCCTTCTCCTGGTCCCTCTGGTGGAACCTAACGGAGCCTGCTGAAATTTAGTTTGCAGAGTTCCAGTCCTAGCCTCACAGAGCAGAATATGAAGTGTGATTTGGAAAAGATAAAAGCGTAATATTACAAATTGCCTCTTGGGTACTCAGTAGCCACATACACAGCTTTCTACACACATTTGAACTGCTGAATGACAACAAAAACATTTTTTATGCTTCCTCCTAATCAGACGCAATGATCTTTCATGTAAATAAAGTTGCTGTGACTCTGGCCTCCTCCCCACTTTGAGGAGAACCCGAAATCTGAAGAGCACCTCCTCCTGGGAGTCAATTATGGATGGCATCCATCTCTGAGTGATGTCTATTACTCCCCAAATTTAGTTAGAGTCCTCCTGGAATATTCTGTAACCTAAACAATAAATTCACAATATAATGAACTGCTGCCAAGCAGCTGCTTGGCCTTCCCAGGAAAAGGTGGCATAAGACAGATCTCTATGATTGACAGGTTAGGCAGTGACAGCAGCTCTGTCAGCCTTGGTGGAGAGAAGCCCATGTTAGTGGGTTCAGGCATAGCCCCAGTTGTGGATTGAATGTTTGTGGCCCCCTGCCTCCAATCCATTTGTTGAAATCTAATCCACAATGTGGTGCTATTTCGAGATGGGGCCTTTGGGAGGTGATTAGGTCATGAGGGTGGAGACGTCATGAATGAGATTAGTGTCTTTTGAAGAAGAGGCCAGAGAGCTAGCTCACTGTCTTTTCACCACATGAGGTCACTGGCAAGAAGGTGGCCATCTTCAATTTGAAAGAGGGCCCTCATCAGATCTTGAATGTTCTGGCTCTTTGATCTTAGACTTCCAGGCTCCAGAACTGTGAGAAATGAATCTTTGTTGTTTAAGTCACCTAGTCTATGGCATTTTGTTATAGCAGCACAGACTCACTAAGACAGCCTCCACCTCCAACACCAGAGCCTCTTGCACATGCACATATAGAGAAAGAGCTGGGTGGCTGGGAAAGTGGTCGCTGACTCTCACCAAATTATTAAGAACCTCCACTGCAGTGATGCCCTATAATTAGCATTCATATGGGATACATATATCTCCACACCCCATGCTCATTCTCAGAGATCCACCCATATACGTCTTGTCACCAGACAGCCTTGTCACCAATTTTCCAAACCTGTTCTTTCTAAGTCCCTGTCCAACCACCAAGCCATCAGCCCTTCCCCGTGAACCAGAGTAGACTTGTGCCACTGGCTACCTCTCCAAAGAGGGCAATGCATGTTCTGATCAGTGTTCTTCCTGACTTTTTTCAGAGACACTCCTGAGTGGGTTATAGTAAGCAGCAGTCTATTGCAGGGGCACATATTGTACGGATCCAGCTGAAACAAGGGCAGAGCCTTTTCCCTTCTCAGTCAATGAGTCCCAAGCAAATCCGCACAAGGTTCTAAGAACAGACTGAATGGGAGCAAATGTCAAGGGAGTCTGAGATGTTTGCTCATGCAAGTACCTGTGCCATTTCTACCTGGAAATGTGCATCTTTGATGTTATGACTCAGTGTATTGGATAATACCGGTTCATGATGGGACGCTCAGGACCATAACCATATGCTATCCCATGGCTAGGTATTTGGTCCCTATCAGGCCCAGAAGAAAGCCAGAAGCCATTTCTCAAAAGGAGAATATTTATTTGTGGATGAGGACAAGGTTTTGCTCATAAACCTTAAGGTTCTGCACTATGACTCCTCCATTGAAGCTTGTCACAGGCTTCATACCACAGTGTCAGTTTCCATAGAAACTTCATGCATGATGGATCTTCTGGGTCATTAGAGGCAAGCGACAGAGCAGCTTGCTCTGGTGCCTGGGCCTGCTGCAGACACCCCCCTGGCCTCTGGTCTCTACTCAAAACCAGACGCCTGCTGGATCAGAACAGCACATTTAATGTGACATGTTCCCTTCTTAAAAGAAAAAAAAAAAAGACTTGCTAAGCATTATCATCTTTTTTTCCCCCCCAGTGGCAAGAGGTAAAAGGGGCAATGATGTGTCTTCATTGTGGAGAGGGTATCCCGACACCTGCTTTGACCACAGGACTCATGTCTCATCCTCTGGTTTGCATTTGTCTTCTTACTAGGGCAGCGAAGGTACTTGCTAGGTATTTCTTGGGCATCATGTCCAATCTGCGTAATGTCTTCAGTACAGTGGGCCAGCATGATTTTTGTGGGATGTCAAGACTATCAATATTTCTACCCTTTGGCCAAATTTGAAGGTGTACTGTTGGCTCCGCCAATCAAAGCGGATTGCCTCTGGCAGTCCTTGGAAGCCGGCATGGAGAAAACCAAGCATCTGCCACCTACGTCGAGCACTGCACACGAGATGCTGTGAGTTGTTTGGATTTGCTCCAGGCAAGTTTTCACACGTGGAGCAGCAGCTGCCCTAGAAGCCAACACCCATTTAAGCCTACAGTAACTGACATTCTCCGAGATCTAGCCACCTCCTGGCAGGACAAACAGACCTGTTAGAAGAAAAAAGTGGTATCACTAGTCCTTCTTCCTTCAAGTCTGTCAGAGGCACCAAATTCTGCAAATTCCTCTCAGGATGTAGCACGCTTTGGGTTTACCATCCAAGCAGAGAGGGGATGTTTCTGGGACTCTGCTTAGTCCTTCCTGCCATAGTAGCTCTCACCTTATGGGCCAGAGAGCCGATGTGAGAATTGTTCTAATTGCACATTCGGGAATTGAAGAAATGACTGTGAGGAAGGGCTTCGGACCTACTGGGCCCCTGTGACTTAGACTTGAGCTAAAATTCCACTGGTCAGCTTGCCGTTCATTATAATGCCCCACATTGATTTGTGGATCACAGAGATGTTTCAAGTCCTTAGGAATAAGCATTGGTTCTAAGCCAGTGTCTTATAATACCCCCAAATCTGGGCAGTCTCCTTTCCTAGTGCATTTGTTAGGGTTACATGACTTTTGGGAGAAGGCTGGAAGGAATATATACTTGTGACAATGTTGCGAGGTCTTTCCTGAAGGTGACCTAGTCTCCTCTTTAATTGCATTGAATGAAATGGATTGAATATAGAAGCTGGAGTAAAAGCTTTTTCCATTGTAGTGACTCAAGCCAGATTTCCCAGCCCCTCCCTGATCCCCCAAATGTTTCTCTCTCATACCCCACCCCCTGTTTATTACCTTTATGGAATGTATCACTTTTTATACCCGTAATTCTGTTTGTTCATAGTAGAAGCTAGTAGGGATTCATGGAAGTATTTAGGCTACTGCGGCGAGAGAAATAACTGAGCTTACAATCCAATACTGCAGGGTCTTAGCTGATGTCTGTTAGGCTGATGACTAAGTAGAAAGCATGCCAATACCTTCATTTTATTGCCCCAAGCATGTTTGCTCTTGTAATTCAATTTCCAGGGAAGCAGCTAGAGTCAATTCCTTGGAGATTCCCTGAGAACTGGATGAACAACCACTTCCACCTGTGCTGTCCACCTGGTGAGTGACAGCAATGTCTAGAAGCTTCTTTGAAGGGTCGCCATAGTTAGGGCTGTTGGACAAAGAAAATATGCTAATGTCTTCATTTGAGAAGCTACAAAACTTTGAAAACAAATTTTCTGAAGGAGACTTAATACAACTTGGTGTGCTTTTCAAAAGTTGGAAGATGCTCTGGAGCTTTGAAGCTGGCTCCAAATGATGAGGGCCAACATGTGGATGCTTTTTTGAATGCTGGCTATCCAGGGATGTTAGTGCCTTCCATGTCCCTGCCATGAGGCTAAAAATAAAAACAAAAGATACCCTTTTGCTCTCGGGAAGCAAAATGGCAGAAACTAACTGCAGCAGATCCCTTGAAGTTTAAGGAGAAATAGAGGTCACACTTTTAGCCCTTAGACAAGGACACTAATGTTTGCATATTTCTGTCTACACTTGTTATAGCTCTAATGAAGTCCATTTTTCTTGCTTAAAGCTCATAGCACAGAGCATTGCTACTAGTTTGTTAGTAGCAAATGGACTTGCTGTGTGTAAAGTAACAAATTTTTGCAGCATCAAGGAGAACCGAGGCATGGCGCTGTGGCATTAATACTCATATTTTGGAGCTCCTGTTGCAGACCTCAATTTGTTAAAATGTTGAGTATCTCATCTCAATTTCTGGGAGATTCAGGGAGAACCAAGTCATACAGCTCAAGTGTTTACTTCGCATTCTAGACGTTGCTAAAAACATTTGTCAGAAAGGGATACAGTTAAAAAAATGCAGTTATGCAGGAAGCTCACGCTATATCACCCGATAAAATTTGTAATTAGTGCAGATGTGTCTACAAAACACACAGGATTTTGGTCTGGATTTAATGCAATCTCAAGAAAAACTTTTCAATACTGCAGTAGGCTTAATTTTTATTTCTGCCGATAGAAAATTCATAGTCTTGTGACTTATTTCTTGGCAGAACATAAAAACACAAGAAATTGTTGGTGTGGATTCGTTGACATTTCAGGGAGGATTGCACAAGACTCAGAGCTTTGATTCCAGGCTTCGATAATATGAAATCATTTAAAAGCTTCTCAGAATGCTCATTATAACCAGCTTTTTTTTTAAATTTTTTATTTTTTATTTTTAAGTTTTAGTACTACTATATTTTATAACAATAGAAAGTAGCTGGAAATACTACATGCTAACAGAAAATGTGATACACAACCCGGGGGGAGGAGTCAGTGGGAGAGCGTGGCGGAGGCCACTGGTTTAGACTAAGAGCCTTTCCATATCTGCTGAATGGATTGGATCTGCTGCTCCAGCTGTGAACCTTCTTCGATGGTGACGGAACAGGCAATGACAGGTCTGGAGACCCCACAAGCCCGCCCTAGGGCCTGCTTGGAGCGCACAGACACGTGGGGCACCTTCTTGTCTTCGCACAGCAGCGGGAGGTGCAGAACAATCTCCAGGGGCTCAGTGTGTGCAGCCATCACAATGAACCCAGAGATGCTCCTGTTGAGGGCTTTGTGGCCTCACTGGTTCTTTCCAAAGCCGCTTGTAGTTACGTGACTGATGAACGAGGTCCAATAGCTTCTTGGCGAGGCAGGCATCTGCGAGAGGGTAGGCCTTCGGATTGACACCCGCCTCAGTCATGGCTGCGGTTACGTGGTCTCGCTTCTCCTCATCATAACCAGCTTTTAAGCGTAGTAAATTAGTTTGCTAACCACTATTGTTTTAGTATTAAAAAGGTCACACAGATAATTTGGATTGTTTGCTCCTGTAGATCTCTAGAACTTACAAATAGAACTTAAATTACAGTTCTAGAAATCCAGACCAATGTTGAGTTAATAAGTTAGGGTCGAGTTCAAGTTAGAGTGTGAGAACACACTTGTCCCTTCTATCAGCCACAAGACTTTGCCTTTCTCATAGGAAGTACATTCACACTGGACACCTGGAACGGATTCCTTATGACTTAAGGAAGAGCTGAGAAATCAGCGTTTGGAAGTTTCTTTCCTTGGTGACTATGATTACGGCTGAACTGCAACAAGATATTATATTATGTTTCATTGACACTCATGCCTCTGATAGCACTGATTTGATAAAAATTGGAGTTGTGGGCATCATTTATAAATGTTAACAGTTGGGGAAGGGTTTCCCCCTGTGCCTCTCCAACTTGATAAAGGTTGATCATAGTCAAGGATACAGACTGGGTCACATTTGATCTCAGGCGGATTTCTTGTGTGTTAGAGGAGTGTCTAGTATGTGTCTCATGTCCTTTCTGTGGGAACCTGTTGAAATCACAAGAGACCTGGTTCCAGACATTGATAGCAATGTCAGCAACACCCTCAGTCATGGCCGGGGCTGAAATTCAGCCAGGTTTTATGCTCACCCATTGATATCTCTGACTACTCGCTTCAATTTCATATCCTAAAAATATGATACCTCTACTACTATATCTTACTTAGCAATTGCAAGGCAGGAGTGACTCATGAATTGTATTCTCTCCTGGCCTCCAAAAGTTGCTTTCGCTTTCTCTGATTGGAATTGAGACACTGGAGCCTGTGTCTTTCAGTTCTTCTTTCTGAGAACTCATTCTAATATGTCTACTTCGTGTAAATAAATAGTATCCTGATTGTGCGGCGTGCACCAGCCTTAAGCAAGAACTCGTCATTCCACTGAAAGCAAGTTAGCAGCAGCTATACTGAGCACTGACAGAAACCTCCACAATGTCCACTAATAATTACCAATACAAGAGTTTGTTTTCAACTGTTTGCTATAAAACATTAAGGAAACATATTGGACACTTCTTCAGGTTCTATTTTTGAAAGCAAAATAAAGCAGCACCATAAAACCCTGAACTAGGGGAAGGAAGATAAATCAAAAGGGTCAAAGGAATAACATTTTCTGGCTTCTCTCAAAAATAATGGCCTTTGGCAGGAATGCCCATCATTTTGAATGCCTAGGACACAAATGTAATCATGGGAGTGTGGTGGCTTAGTTCTCTATGAAACTTGAAGGAATCTTCACCAGCATCTCACTCCATGCCTGTTTCCCATGATTAAAATGGTAGCAGTATGTAAACCTTAAGGAAAGGAAATGAAGGTTTGTCATACTATAGTTTCTCCGCACAGGTGCAGCCAAACTACTCTTGCTTTTCACTGAGTTCTGAATAATAGCATTTACTTCCGCCCCCAAACTTCGAAGCAGCTACTCGATGTGAGTCCAGTTCTTGTAAACATTTTGCGAGTACTACTCTGATATTATTTGTATGAAGTGAAGTATTGAGGTACTTAGCAAACTGAAATGCTCTCTAGTATTAGTCATGGATATTAGTAGAAACCTCTGGTTGGGTGACTCTGTTTATGATCAGACTCGACATATTAAAACTGACTGATATCTTGGCTCTCTGAGTCTTTATAGAAGCAGCACCAGCTATTCACTGGGAATTTGCAAACACACTCGCAGTTGTGCTCATAGTTTGTAGCAGGTGAAATAAAAGAGGCATCAAGTCTCATGAAAACTTGGACCTAGTAGATTTATTTTGATCTGTCTCTCTTTTTCATGGTGTAGGTTTTCCTCAAATGTCTGGAAAACTTGGATTGCTGGTTCATATCTAAATATGAGGCGATAAAAAAATTGACAAAAAGTGACCTGCTAAATCGTTGAGAGGCAGGGATGCCCTTCGAATTGTCATTATCCTTGGTTGAGGAAGGCAGCAAGGCAGCCGGTGTATTTTGAAAAAGAGCATCCCTGGTTTATGTTTTGTTTTTCCTTCCGTCTTCTTTGGTAGTATATTGGGAGGAGACCTATGTAGACACATGCTTTCTCTGCTCGCTCTGGGGTGGTTGTAAGGATGGTGAACTGTGACATACACAGACCTTCCATTAAGGCCCCATTTCTAGCCCCATCCTCCTTGTTTGCTGGGCAGACTGAGTTCAAGGCCATGGTTGCTCTCCTCTGATTTGTCGGCTGCCCGCCTCCATTTACTTCTCATCTTTCAGAGAGGTACTGAGATCTTTCATCAACTGTTGAAATTTCTGCCATCTTCTTTCTAAAACTTTAAGGATTTGGCTATAAGCCTATTAGTAGCAGGGTGGTGGGTTTCAAAAGAAAGTAAAATGGAAGTTTCTTATTCTACTGCATTCTGGGGGATGGTTCTAAGACTTCAAGGAATCCAGGCCAGCTCTACACAGCATCACTGCTCATTCACACCAGTTAGCAGAGACTCGCCACTGTGGTGGTGAATGGAAAGGTCTGTGGGTAGAAGTAGCTTTCTGCTTTTGGCCATTTCCTTTGTTTCTACTGTCTTCCTGTAGATTTATTTTTTCCTACTAGATGTACTATAACAAAATCGTATTTAAAAAATTTCCAACTGATACAGAAATGCTTCGTAAGTGCTACTTTTTTTTTTTTAAGTCAGTAGTCACTAACAGAATTGGAAATTATAAATCTAAAATTCTTTGAAGAAATTGGATTAATCCTCTTGTTTTACACTTAAAAGCATTTAAAAAATTAATTATCATTATTAAATATGTGAGTCTGTACTTCAGAGATTTAGTAGGTCTTTAAAAAATAAAACTGAGTCCCTGGCTAACATTTCTTTAATATATTAATAAATTTAAAAATACCTTTCAGTTAAATCATAATGAATTCTAGATGGTCAAAAACATATTAGAATATATTTGAGGTCATTAGTATTAAAACATAAATTAAAACTAACAATAATGAGGTATCTTTTGCCTATGGAATTAGCACCAATTTGACATAATGATAATACTCAGTGTTGGTGAGGGAATAGACTGGTAGGAGTGAAATTTTGCAATAAATTTGAAAAGCCTTAGCTATACATTTGATTTTATGAAACAGTTCTGCTTTTAAGAGCTTATCTCAACCAAAGAATCACTCATGTTTGAAAGAATGTAATTGAAAGAATGTTATCACAGTACTATTTATTTACCAGTTGTTGGGACCAATCTAAATATCTAAAACAAGAAATTGGCTGTAATCAGTTATTGTATTTCTAAATGGAAATCAGTATAGCTAAAATAGTGTTGTAGAATATTTAGTATTTTAGAAAAATCTTCATAGTATACAGTTATAAAAAAGAGAAAGTCTACAAAAGATTATTGATAATATTCCATTGTTGTCCATTTCAGTTTTCATTTATGCAAGGAAGAGTCTGGGAGGATGTGCAGGCACAGTCCATTGCCAGAAAAAAGCAAACTTTTTTTTTCATGAATAGACTTTACTTTTTTTAAAGAAGTTTTAATTTCTGGAAAAATGAGCAGAAAGCACAGAGACTTCCCATGTGCTCGTTTACCCCTGTTTCCCACCATTACTAACATTTTGCTTTAGTGTAGTGCCTTGGTTACAACTAATGAACCAATTTTAATATATTATTTGTAAAGTTCATAGTTTGTATCAGGGTTCACTCCTTGTTTTTGCATTCCGAGTTTTGACAAACATATGGCACGTATCCACATTACAGTATCATACAGAGTGGTTTTACTGCCCCCACCCCCCCACTCCCCACCCCAAACTCCTTGGATCCCACCTAGTCGTTCCTTCCTCCCCTTCCCCAAGTCTCTGGCAACCATTGATCTTTACTGTCATCATAAGTTTTTGGCCTTCTTCAGAGTGTCATATAGTTGAAAACATACAGTATGTAGGCTTTTCGAATTGGCTTCTTTCACTCAGTAATATGCATTGAATGTTTCTCCATGTTTTTTCATGCCTTGATAGTGTACTTCTTCTTTTTTTTAAAAAATATTTTATTTTTTTATTTCCCCCCTCCCTTCTGGTAACCACTAGTCCATTGTCCATGGATGGTGTACTTCTTTTTAATGCTGAATAATATGCCATTGTCTGGATGGACCACAGTTTGTTTATCCATTCACCCACTGAAAGACATCTTGGTTGATTCCAAGTTTTGGTAATTATGAATAAAGCTGTTATAAACATCCATGTGCAGTTTTTTGTGGGGGCATAAGTTTTCAACTCCTTTGGGTAAATACCAAGGAATGTGATTACAGTCTTATGGTAAGAGTATTTTAGTTTTGTAAGAAACAGCCAAACTATTTTCCAAAGCAGCTGTACTGTTTTGATTTTCACCATCAATGAATGAAATTTCCTATTGCTTTACATCTTTGCCGCCACTTGGTGTTTTAGTGTTTTTGGATTTTGGTTATTCTAGTAGGCATGGCAGTGTTTTCTCATTGTTATAGTTTGTATTTCCTTAATGACGTATGATGCTATCGTATTTTTAATTTCAAATTCCAATTGTTCATTGCTGATCAATTATTTCTAATGGATCACAAGCATACAGGAGGATGGGACCAGATACCTTTTCTCTTACCTATCAGGTTGTTGTCAAGTAAAAAATATTTTCTGACAGTTTGGTTAAGAACATGTGTCAAGGTTTTATTTTAATCTTGCTGCAAAGGAGAAGGCTTTAACATATTCTAAAGATGCACTTTTGTAAGGCCTATTTAAAGGAAAATAGAATAGTTAGATAATCATTATTAAACTGTATACAAAAAGTTAGAATATATAAAGAATACTTGTCCAAGGAATTTATTGTCCCATCTGGCACATATCTGAGAGAGCAAGGACATACTGTTAATGATTACACTGAGATGAACCTGGGACTTTACCCGCACCCTGGGTGCAGGGCCACTGCACTTGACTGACAGCACAGAGACTGGTTTCCCAGAACAAGTGTTAATCTCATTAAAATTTATCAGAAAATTGCTCAAGCATTTGATCAGAAATACTATTTCTTTTCAGAATGAGTTGTGAATTACATCACACAAAAGGTTCTGTCCGAGAATGGGCTAAGGACGATTTTTCTTTTACGTTGCTTATCAGTCCTTATGGAAGCAGATGGTTGTCTTGGAATACGCTTCTCTCTCTGGTTTTTCTTCCTTTTTGCTCTTCCCGCTACGTTGCCCTCTGTCTCTCTGACCTTCTCTTCGAGTTCCAGCTGCATCTGGTGGTGCTCAACCCGAGAAGTCCATAGTAGTAATGAGAATAATAACAGCAGCAAAATTTTCAAGGTGCCAGCTGATCTGATTCCTGGCGAGACTTGTTTCCTGGCTTGTAGTCACCTGCCTCCTTTTGTGTCCTCACGTGACCATTTCTTTGTGCTCGTAGAGAGAGAGAAAGAGCTCTAGTCTCTTCTTCTTCTTATGAGGACACTAATCCCACACTGGGAATTCATCCTCATGATCTCATCTAACCTTAATCCCTCCCAAAGGCTCTTAATATCATCACATTGGGGATTAGACTTCGGTGTATGAATTTGGGGTGCGGGGCACAAACATTCAGTCCCTAACATCTTCACCTATAAAGTGTTGGAAGAATATATGTGAACAAATTAACAGTGGTTATCCTGTGTAGTAGGATGAGCGGTGATGTACTTTTGCATATTTATATATTTTTTAAAATAAATTTTATTTTTCTATCAGGGAACACATGCTGTTACATCTTACATTTGAATAATGATCTCCAAATGTGTTTTGCCCTCAGTTTTGCATAGAGGTATGAAACCTTCTCTATGAATTCCAGGACAAAGAATTAACCACACATACCATCCTTTGAAGTAGATGAAGTGACACCGTGGCATTCAAATGCACTCCAATTGTGCTCTCTGGCCTTTATGAAAATTACTAACCAACTGAGCTAAGCTTTCAGCCTAGGCAGGGCAAGTTTCCTTCACATGCACAGAGCCTAGCTGTTGAATGCCCATGCCATTCATCATTTCAGGTTCGCTCCGGGTTGAGGCATAGATCACCCCCTCTTCTATTAAAGAACAAGCAGAAGAGGCTCCTGGGAATCGGCAATTAAAAGCAGCATAAATCAAGCTAGAAAATTACCCACGATTTCAATCATTTGTTTAGACACTTTCTTCATCTCCCATTTTCTCTGCTTTTTCTTAATTCTATTTTCTTTTTTTTGTTGTTGTTAACATAAGATTCAATTATGGAGGGCTGATTTATCTTTCTTTTATGAATGTGATAAACTAAAGGGGAAAAAAGCTATAGAGTGAAGCTGCATTAGAAGTCCATGTATATCTAAAGAAAAAAGAAAAGCAATGAGGACATTTTTGTACAGAACAATGGCACAGAGATGACAGAAATTATGGGTCAATCTCTCTATGATATTACTGGCATTATCGTAAAGGTTATACTTTTTTTTCTACTAAAACTCAGAGCACAAAAAGTGAAAGTCTAATTTGTTACTGGTTAAGTCTACTTGATGTCAAAATAACCATTTAAGTAATTCAAAAATATTACTCAACTTTGTGGACAAAACTCAATCTAACCAATTTTGAGGTCTTAACCTTTTATTTCCTGTGTCCAGTAATTCGATGTAAGAGCTTGGGTCCCATGCTTACATGATGGAAGCCAAAGGCCTTTATTCTAAGAGGATCGTTTCTGTTTTAAAGTCCTCCGTTAATGCTTTAGTAACAATTACATTTCTCCCCGGCTGAAAACCAAAGCAAAAGAGCAAATCTAGTGTTTCAGTAGCTTTGATCAGTAGCTTTGGAACTGCATTACAGTTCCAAAAATAGGTGTAGAGTTTGCAGATTCCCCTTTCTGAAACTGGAGTCTTCCTGTAAGGTAAAAAGGATAGAAAAAAATAATTGGTTCTCTTTTCACAGAGAATGAGACTCAGTCACCTTACTTGGATTAATTTATTTGACCAGTTTTGCTCTACTTCTCAGTTCGTATGTTCTACCCCATCCCTGCAGATATCCCCATTATTCTGTGAGCCTTCCACGTTCACTTGTCTTTACAAATTCTCTAAACTATGAAGAAAATGCCTATCTTTTAGGCTTTCCTGCTTAAATTCTACCATTCTTTAGAATCTAGCAGAAGACCCATCTTTTCCATTAAAATTTTTGGATCATTCTAGTCTATACTATTCCTTTATTATTCAGAACCATACCAAATCTTATTTTGGGGTCCATTATTCTGAAAATTGTCATTTATTTATTAATGAACTGGTTCATTAATTCATCTGAGAAATTATTACTAAGCTCCTACTGTCTGCTGTGCTCCCAAGTGCAAAAATGAAAGAGACATAAGTCTTTCCCTTAAGGTGCTGAGTCTAATTGAGGAGACACGTAAAGGTAGAATAAGGTATAGATAAAGTACTGTAGGAATCCATAAGAAGGAGATTCAAATTTTTAGAGAATGGGAGGAGTTAAAGATAAATCACTGGAAGAAAATATGACATAAATGACATTTGGTTATTCTATGACTCCCTAGCTATCTGGTTATAAGCTATGCCATTGGGTGCTAGACATAATTTCTTTTGTTTTCTTGTGAACTTCTCAATGCTAACTGGAAAGAAATACTTTTATAAAACTTTTTTGTTGTAAAACATGGTATGTATATAGAAGAGTACATATAAATGTACAATTTAATAAATTATTGAGAAGTGTACATCTGTGTAATACCACTAGTCACAAGATATAGAATATTTCTAGCAACCCAAAGGCCATTCTAGATTGTTTTAATCAGAGTTCTTCAGAGAAACAGAATCAATAGGATGCAGACACACATGTACACACACACAGATACACACACATATATGGAGAGAGAGAGAGAGAGAGAGAGAGAAGAGAGAGAGAGAGATTTTAAGAACTGGTTCATGCAATTGTGGGGCTGGCAAGTCCGAAACTTGCAGGGCAAGCCGGCCCATAGTGTAGTGACCCCGGGAAGAACTTACGCTGCAGGCTGACTCTGAAGGCAGTCTAGAGGCAGAATTCCTTTTTTCTTTTGGGCATCTCAGTCTTTTTCCATTAAGGTCTTCAACTGACGGAATGAGGCCCACTCACATTATGGAGGGCAATCTGATTTACTCAGTTTACTGATTTGAATGTTATTCGTATATAAGAAATGCCTTCACAGCAATATCTAGACTAGTGTTGGACTAAATATCTGGGATCCACAGCCTAAGCAGGTTGACACATAAAATTAACCATCACATAGATCATAATCCCTTTGTTTCCTTCTTTGTTTTGCTTTATAATTTTATCCTTTATATATGCATCCTGATGTTGAGCTTTATAAATGGGGTTGTACAGAATGAATATTTCTTTGTCTAGCTTGTTTTGTTCAACATTATGTTTTTTAAAATTCACCCATGTCATCATTGCTGTGTGTAGCTGTAGTGCTTTTATTTCCATTGCTGTATAGTATTCTACTAGACAAACATGCTGCACTTTAACTATTCTTTTGTGGGCATTTTGTTTCTCCAATTTGAGGCTATTACCAACTACGATGTTACTAAAACAATATTCTGAAGCACATACATAAGGATATATTTCTGTAGAGTGATTACTTAGGAGTGGAATGTTGGGGTTGTAGACGTATGCATCTTAAACTTTATTAGATAATGACAAACTATTTTCCAAAGTGATTAAATCAATTTCCTCTCTCACCAGCAGTATATGAAAATTCCTTCTTCTTTCTCTTCTCTCTCCCTTCCTCTTTATCCTCCTTCCCTTCCTTCTGTTTGTTGTCACATCTTCCATGAGTCAGACACTCAACTCCCTTCTTTATATACCTTACTGCATCTAGTTGAGTAGTGATATTTTTTTATAGTAGATACTCAGTAAATATGCTGCAGAACTGATCAAGAGACTGAATTAGTGACTGAAATACTTCTCATATCCATTACGGTGCTATCTTGAAGAAATAAAATATTGTCGTGCATTTACCTAGTTTTTTGGGAGGAACATGAACTTCTTCAGACAGATTTGAGGGTTGTCTAAGAGAGTTGTGTTGTGTATGAGTGTGCATGTGTGTGTATGTTTAGGGTATTGTCAGATTTTTCCTGATCAAATTGGTGTAAAATGGCATCTAGTAATTATGATTTACATTTCTCTGAACAAGATGAGGGAGGGCATCTCATAAATTGATTTTTACCTGATCAAATTGGTGTAAAATGGCATCTAGTAATTATGATTTACATTTCTCTGAACAAGATGTTGTTGAATATCTCCACATGTTCATTGGCTATGTGTATTTCCTCTTATGTAAAATGTCTCTTTACTCCCATTTTACAGATGGAAAAAATTAGGCCCAAAGAGTGTAAATATTTTGCCTATAGTTACATGAGTATTATGTAGCAGATCTGGGCTTCAAACTCAGGTTTGCCTGAACACAAAACAGTTTATAAACTTCATAAAAAGATAGTCTTACTAAATTAAATTTTTCTCATTTTTTTTGGAATCCGAATGATATTCCCCAGATTTTTCATCCACTTTCGGAACTAGCTCCATTCTGAATGATTATCAGTTGTTTCAAAAATTAAAAATTTGACTAAAATTTTTGAAAATCTACCTCATGGGTTCATTTAGTGGGTTTCCAGCTGTGTCCCTTGAAGCCCTGTGGACATACCGAGGACCCTTGAGGGGGACAAAAGGAAGCTGAGAGCCCTTTTAACTGGACATTTTGTGTTTTCTCTACTGGGATTCTATTTAATATTTAATTTGGGGGGAAAACCTGGTAAAAATCAATTTATGAGATGCCCTCCCTAAAACCTTAAGCCCCCCATCACTTTCCAGCCCTTTGCTCTTCATAGCACTTACCCATCTGATACATTTTTTAGCTGGTCATCATCAGCCCTATACCCACCAGAACATAGAACATGAGGAGGGAGCTTTGTCCGCTACTGCACCCTCGCCATCTGCAAGAATGCCAAGCACAGGGTGGATGTTCACTAACTATCCAGTGAAAGAAAGAATGAAAAATGTTACACTGAGTGGCTTCTTACTGCTGGGCACCCTCCTCCTGTCTTTACCTCTACTTTACCTGTCCCGCTTCCACTCACAGACTGCGTAAAGAAGAGGGAAGGAGATGGAAGGATGCAATTGCATCATGAAGAATTTAACAACCCCTTTCTTGTCCCCCCTCCCCCCGATAATTAAGCATTCTGTTGGAGAATCAGAGGTTAAAAGAGCTCAGGACTAGGTCATTTTAGGGATTGCAGTTTTATATGTGCTTCATCTATTCACAGCATCAGAGAGTCAGGTACTGGAAATAAAATTTGATTACATTTTTACTTAACAGAATCATATCAGATAAAAGCTTCCTAGACATAAAAATTGATCCAGAAGCTGAGTACATTGACTACTCTCCAGCTGCATATTTGCGAATAAAATTCAGTCGGCACCCCAGTGGAGAGAGTTTAGGGCCAAGGACAGTCCACACATCTTGAATTTTAGTAAACATTGAGTCCAGATGGATATCTTCTCTTTATTGAATAAAGCAACAGGAAACATTTCGTCATGGGGCTTATGAAATCCTTCTGCAGAAGAAAAGAGAGGTAATATCTTCCTGAATGTCTGAATGGAATGTAAAGTCTGAAACAACCTCCTGCAGCAGTAGAGGAACATTTTAGGGAAACATTTGCATAACAAGATGCAGAAAGACATGGCTTCCACGATGAAGGGATAGAAATTCATTATAGGAGAACATGCCACCATGGAGATATAAGAGGATGAGACAAGAAAGGAGTTGGGTAAATTAAGGAATGATCGCACAGCAATTACAAAATGCAACGGCTGAATTGCTATCCACACCAAAGGCAGCAAACCGCAGGGTGGACAGAAAACAATGGAACCACTGAGGTGGAGAACAAACGCTCTCATCTTGTCTGCAATGCAGAGGAAAAGTACAAGGACTTTTAAACGAGATGATGCGGGAGTGGATAATAGCTACTGAAAATTGTAGAGAGCCAACCTCAGAATTTCAGATATTTCCAGGGGGGAAACAAAACAACTGAAATGGAAGCAATAATCAAATATCTGCTTGAACCAACCTTCCTGAGTTTGTTCCATTGAGGGCGTATTCACCATGTTCCAGGCAAAAGCAGTGAAAGGTCTCACTTCTTCTCCCTTCTGCTCTTAATTTTTGAGTAGTGCTCTGTAGGGGCATATGAGCAGGTGAGGTCCATATTCCGAGGATTGGAGGCAGTGCCTAAGAACAGAAGTGCATAATGATAGGGCCTGTAAGTCATCTGTGGTATTTCTAGAAAAGTGTAATGTCAGTGGCTTCTAGTTACCTTTAAACTGGTGCAGCTTAGGCCTACCGGGCCGTTGGCTCCAAATTTTAAGAAATCTGTTTTAGTCAGGTTCTCCAGAGAAGCAGAACAAATTCAATAGGAGGTATAGATATGTATATATATATACACATATACACATACATATACATATGCACATGCATACAATAATCTCCCCTTAGCTGTGGTTTCACTTTTGGTGGGTTTAGAACACACAATATTTGTTCTGAAAACATTAAATAGGAAATTCCAGAAATAAAGAACTCATGATTTTTAACTTGCATCCCGTGCTGAGTAGCGTGATGAAACCGCGTGTTGTCCCACTCTGTCCTGCCCAGAACATTCCTCTGTCCAGTGTCTCCATGCTGTATACGCTTGCCCACCCCTCCCTTAGTCACTCAGTAGCCGCCTTGGTTATCAGATTGACCGTCATGGTATTGCAGTGCTTGTGTTCAAGTGATCCTTATTGTACTTAATAATGTCCCCAAAGTGCAAGGGTCGTGATGCTGGCAGTTCAAGTATGTCAAAGAGAAGCCATAAAATGCTTCCTTTAAGGGAAAAGTTGAGTATAGACAGTATAAGATAATTTGAGAGAGAGACCATATTTACATAACTTTTATTACTGTATATTATTATAATCATTCTATTTTGTTATTAGTTATTGTTGTTAATCCCTTACTGCTCCTAATTTATAAATTAAACTTTATCATAGGTATGTATGTATAGGAAAAATAGTATATCTAGAGAGAGAGTTTGGTACTATCCGCAGTCTCAGGCATCCATTGGGGGTCTTGGAACCTGCCCGCTTTGGATAGGGGAGGATTGCTGTATACAAATACATACATTCATGTATGTATTAATATATGCATTAATATCTATCTATCTATCTATTTATTTATCATCTACTCGTCTATCACCTATTTATTAAAGGAATTGGCTCATGCAATTATGGAGGCTGACCAGTTTCAAGATCAGCGGGGTGAGTCCCTAGGATGGAGAGTAGGAGAACTGATGTGTTATTTTAGTCCAGGTCGAAAGACCTGGGAACCAGCAGAGCTGATGATGTAGTTCCAGCCCATTGGGCTAACAGGCTGCCTGGCTCCAGATCCAGGAAGAGCTGATGTTTCAGTTGTATTCTGAAGGCAGGAAAAAGCTGATGTTCCAGTTTGAAAACAGGCAAGAAGGAGGAATTCTTTCTTACTCATGAGGGGGTCAGCCTTGGTGTTCCAGTCAGATTGGAACACCAATCTGATTGGATGAGGCCCACCCACATGAGGGAAAAAAATCTGCTTTACTCAGTCCACTGATTTAAATGTTAATCTCATCAAAAAACCCCTTCATAGGAATACCTAGAATAATGTTTGGGCACCCCATGGCCCGGTCAAGTTGACATATAAAATTAGCCATCACAAAACTCTTGTCTGTCTCTGATCATATATGCCAATTTTTAATGTCTTTTCTCTTTTTTGGTTAGGGAAATGGGAACCAGAATGCATATGGAATACTCCAGAAACACAGAACCCTATTTTTTCTATGTAGAACTGCTTCTGGGCATTGGGAAGGGGCTCCAGAGACAGAAATCTGCACTCTTCATAAGGAAAATCTTCTCTTTGAGAATTGAATCGCAAAAAACCTACCTCCCACCCAAAACTGTGCCAGGAGGATCCTGACTGATAGAGTGCCTCTGAGAGGTGGGGAGTGAGCTGCTGACAAAGCAACAACTTTCCATGTCAAACACACATTACTCACATAGATCTGTGTTCCTTAACCTTGACCGCACGCTGGAAACCCTCGGAGAGCTTTAAAAAATATGGATGCCTCGATCCCACCCAAAAATTCTGAATTAATTAGTCTGGATATGGCTTGGGCTTTGGGATTTAAAATAAAATATATACAGTAATATTCACTTTTTTTGATGTATGTATCTATGAGTTTTCACATATGCATAGGCTCATAACACCCACCACAATCGGGACAGAGAATAATTCTAACACTCCCCAAATTTCTGTGGTTTGTCCTTTGAGATTTCCCCATTTTTACCACCAGCCCCGGACTCTGGCAACTATTGATCTGTTCTTTGTCCCTCCATGCTCCCCCACCCGCTTTTAAGAATGTCATGTAAATGGAATCATATAATCATATGTATGGAGCACTGGGATTTTAAAAAGCTCTCCAGGTGATTCTAATGTGCTGCCGAGGTTGAGAATCACAGACTAGTCTTTGTAGGTTGTCTCTTCAGTTAGTGTGAGGGCTGCTTCCTTCTTAACTGAATGAGCAGGAACATTAGATAGAGACCCAAGAACAAAGCAATAAGAGATTTGGAGACAACTATATGGAGAGAAGATAAATTGTCTCTAAAGGAAAACAGGTGATGCAAATTATCAAAAAGCTAGTCCAGAGTAAAAAAAAAAAAAATCCTAAAATGAGATTATTCTAAGAGCTTAAAAATAGGGATTAACATTTTTTTGGCAAAGAGCAGCTTTGGATGACATGTGAGAACTCTGCTTCCTCTAATGGCCACATTTGAGGTTTGCATATAGGGGAGGAAATAGAACACCATTCATTCAGTCATAATGAGTAAATTATGATTGCTGCCAGATGTCCCTAGGCAAAAACAGAATTTCAAGCAAACGATGAAGCCTGTCTCTTTTTGTGGCATTTCTTCATAAGATTGTCACTGAACTAGGACGATTACAATGGTGAGATTCTAATTAAGGTGCTGTCTACCACAGAGCCAGTTCACCGTGGGAGAAATCTCAGACGCTTTTGAGGAGAAAATTGTGGGTCTTTACCGTACTCCTCTGTGTCAGGGGCTCGCCATGGAGAAATGAAAGCCTCCATCTCCCTCTTATGAGCTGGTTGTGATGACGGGATTGCCTGCCTTCCTTGGACCATGTCCCCTCCTTTTTGTCCCCTCCGTGGACATTTCCTTCTTGCTATCAATCCCAACCTCAGGCAGCACCAGGAAGAGTACTGAAATTCAGACACAAGTTGAGGGTAATTTTGAAGGAGCCCCTGGAGGCCATCAGTGTCCACAGAGCCATATGCAAATGTATTTAGGAGTGAGCGTTATAGATGAGTATTCCCTAATAAAATAGAAGCCTCTTTGGGTAATATGAGGAGGCTAGGAATAGAAAATTAAGCTTAATAGAAAATTAAGCTTCAGAATTTAATTTAACTGCCTCTTTTGGTTTTGTGGAATGTATCAGGGGAACCAGTAATATTACAGTTTTAGGTTCACTTAAAAATAGCCAGACTGCAGACCTGAGACTGTGGAAGATATCCTCCTGACAACAAGGATGATAGTCTTTCAATAATAGAATAAGTTGTGTGTGCTGTTTTATTGAAAATGTGGGATATCGATTGTGGTATTTACCAGGAAGTTTCTGGGTTGGGATGATCTTATTCTCTCTGTAAGTGTCCTGACTTCCTGTCCCGTGACTCTACATTTGAGGTCAAAGGACTATTAGTGTATTATTGCTGCTCTATTAGGAAATAAAATTTCTTCTTTTTTGTGTGAATCTCTCATTGGGCTGAAATTTGGTATGGATGATTTTTAATTCATTTACTTTTCAATCATCATAATGGGCAAGTGCTGAAATGATTACATGGATTGGATTGCTTTAACAAGAGCCAGTCACATAATGTAGTGGGGCTGGCCATCTTCCCGGATGCTTAGCCATGCACATTGTCAGTGGTGACCTGAGCACTTACAGATTCAGTTCAATAGCCTGGTCGTTGGTGTTTTCCTCTTGTCTGAAATCTGTACACTTGTGTATCAAGAAGCAAGTGATGCTGCGGTCTTGTATGTCCATGGTTAATAATGGCGAAAGGCTGAGACCAAAAGCCAGAGCAAAAAGAAATAGAACTGATGCTCTAAAACAGAATTTGGAGTTTCTCAAGACAAGCACTTTTGGTGTTTTGTGCAGAAATCTCCCATTGGATTGTAAGATATTAGCATAACCACCCATAGAGTGCCAGTAGAAGCTCCTCCCAGTTGTTCTGACAGCTCAGATCTAACAAACCAACCAACCACCCACCCACCCACCCAACCAGACAAAGCCTGCTTCCACACATTTCTAAAATGCCTGGATAGAGAAGTACTGAATAAGGGAGGGAACTTCTGGGAAGGAAGATTTATAGGGAATGACCAGTTGTTAAAGACTTTTGTATTCTATCTTCTTTTAAAGAGGTTAAACACTTTTATTTATTATAAAATATGCACATGACAAAAGTTTAAGCAATACAGGAGCACATCTCATGTCTATCGAGAGAGAAAGAGATTTATTATGATGAATAGCTCATATGATTTCGGAGGCTGAGAAATCCCATGATCTGTCATTACAACTTGGAGACTCACGAAAGTGAGTGATGTGCTTCAGCCTGAGTCTGAAGGCCTGAGAACTAAGGGAGCCATTGGTGTGAGTCCCAGCCGAGTGCAGAAGACCGATGTTCCAGCTCAGCCAGGCAGAGAGGGCAGATTCACCCTTCTACCATGTTGCTCTATTCAGGCCTTCTGTGGATCGGATGAGGCCCACACTGGGGAAGCCTGTCTGCTTTACTGAGTCTACTGATTCAAATGCTATTAATTCCAGAAACACCCACACAGACACATCTAGAAATAATATTTAGCCAAATATCTGGATACCCCCAATCCAGCCAAGTTAATACATAAAATTAACCATCGCAAGGCCATTTGCTTGGCAAACCAGGAAAGTCTCAGTCCTATCTCAATGGGGAGAGAGAACAAATAGGATGGCTCAAGACAATGTCTGGCCTAGGTGGCCCAGCACGACCCCACATTTGCCCTTGTCTCCCATTGTGAGTTCAGTCACTCCCTTCCATGTCCCCAGCTTCACGGGCTCTCAGTGTGTGAGGCGTTTCACTTCAGTTACGATGGCCTGTTGCAATTTCACTCTCTGACTTACTAGACAAGAATCCTGGCCAAGTCTCTGATCTGCATGTCCTTTTGACTTCGATGTCCTGGAACCTTTGAGGAAAGATCTGCTCCAGCATGCACCCCAGCGTGGTCGTCAGGAGCACAGGTTCTAGTGTTAGACATGTCTGTGTCAGAGTCGCAGCTGTTCCCTTTAGCAGGCACGTGGCCTTGTACGACTTACTTAACGCCTTTAAGCTTCAATTTCCTCACCTGTATAATAAGAATAGCAATACAATCTCGTAGCGTTGTGGTAAGAATCAAATTATTACGTGGTATCAATAAATATATTAAGTGCTTAGTGCAGTGCCTCACACTTTTACCTTTTCAGTCTCACCGTCTTGAGCCTGCGAAACGGGATTACTTAAACTTCTTGTATACTAACATTTTTTGGAAACATTATGCCCTGAAAATGTCAACCGCATTCTCCCAGAGCTGTTTCTGAGGGTTCCCCGGGGCACTGACTTGGGATTGTCAGAACCAGCACCTCAGCTTTCTTGGCTCCTCACTCGCCTTCATGCTGCTGCCTCACACGCCCATCTTCTGCTGGGAACTCTTGTCTCTGTTTGTGACTCCCACGGACACCCCCCACTCTGGCCTTTACAAGAAGCAACGTCCTTCCTCTTTCCCTCCAGCACAACTGCGGCCAAGCTGTGCCTCCCCGCATGGGGATCGAAAGTTCAGGGCTAACCAAAGAGCTGAGAATAACCTACAACAATGGACAGAGACGGCTGATCTCGGAGACAACAGGCCCAAACCTGCCTGGCCTGGTCACGATGTGCCTATATCTGGAGCAACTCTACTGCCCAGAGTCCAAGCTGGGTCACCTCCCCTGGCCCAGATTCCTCTAACTGCCCCAGGATTAACTCCTCTCCAGGATGACTGACTATTGTAGCCCAGTTCCTGAGGAGGACACCTTGACTCTCATCCTATCCCCAGGCCCAGATAAGGCAATCATGCTAGAGATTTCTCAAACTGTAGCTTATTTTCTTCTAAATAATTACTTGTGCATGATGCCAACAGTCTAGGTCTGTGTGCTTTGCACAAATTTCCATGAAGGCTTTTCTATAATCCTTCCTCCAGAGAAGACCAAGTCTAAATTTTCTCCTGCTGCCTTCCAGGCTCAGGTTCTTATTGCTGGTGAGCAAATGCCTGGACAAAATGACACACACACATTTCTTAAGGGCAAATGATAATTGTCAAGGATTGGAAAGTCAAAATAAAAATTTAAGGAAAACCTTTTTGGATTTCACAGATGCAAGCATGGTCATGCTCCAAAGTTACCCAAGCGAACTTACTGAATGAAACACTTTAAGCATCTGAGATGAAGCACCTGTGTGTGACTTATTTCCCAGTGTCCAGAGCATCTACAGAAACATCTGCAGAACTAAACAGATCTCACAGTGGACTCTTCCAGAACAAAAAGGAACTCTGTTTTGAAGACAATTTTGTTCTTTCGCTGAAAGTGCAGAAGCTACTTGCAATTACATTCCTAATGCCAGCTTTTGAGGCGTCAGTAATTTAGAGGGCCATCGTGGAGTCCCTACTTTGACCAAGTCTCTGGCTCATGGGAGGGAGGGAGACTCAGGCACTGAGTGATGGAAACCAGCCTTTGCTGCCTGACCATCATAACAGTCCTGAGAGATGAGATCAGGAGTTAGTCACATTTTGCAGATGAGGAAGTTGAGGTTCAGAGAAGCTAAATGAAGGCTGCATAGTCATTTTGTCATTTAGCTATCACCAAATTCCACACCTTTCAAATCCTAATCGCAGATCCATGTCATAAATACTGTGATCCAAATGTTCCTTATATTCCTCTTGTGTTAATGCATTGCCCTTCAGCACAATGTTTTTGGGGTTTGGTAGATATCATCTACTTTTGCCTGCTTGAGTTCTGGACCAAAAAAAGATAGGACCAGGAATAAGACTTTGGGTCTGAAGGCCCAAAAGGTTGGCTCACAGGGCATTCCTGAATGAGCCAGGTTTGCCCACAGTCACAGGTGGCATTGACAATGACAGGCATCCCTGTAGGGGCCTCCTCTTGTGAAACTTAGGGCACGGAGGAGCCAAGAAGAACTCCCAAGTGAAAGCTAAAGAAAGTGACTGAGCCTTGAACGCTCAGCTTCTAGATCCAAATGCACTAAGCACACCTGCAGCCAAAGTGGGGCGAGGGGGAAGGAGGACAGAAGTATTATGCTAGTGGGTATTTTAACATAAATTCAGAAAAAGAGATTCCCCCTTAACACACAGACCTTAATGTCTGCGCTTTCTTTGTCCAACCCATTCTGCCCATTAATGCCAGATACATCTTTCTGAAGCATCACTGTTTTTACTGTAGAATTTCCCTGACTACAACGTTCATGTGTCCTCATTGCCGCCTGCATCAAGCCCACGTCGGTTCTGGACTCCCTCCTGGGCCCTGCAGCCGATTTACCACAGATTCCCGGCCCGGCCAGGCCTTCCGCTATCCCTACACAGCTTTTGCTCATTCTTATATTTTACATATTTCCTTTTTTTAATTTTTATTATTTTTCACTCCACATGAAGTACCTTCCTTCCATCTCTTCTCTACCTGCCAGAGTCTGCCTGTCTTTCTCATCCTGGATGATGACAGAGCTCTTCTGTGAGACCTTCCTGGCTGCTCCGGCTCGCACTAATCTCTCCCTTTTCTCATAGTTCTTTCAGTCCTTCTACCTAGTTCTCTAGGGGTAAGATCATAGTTCTTTTTCTTCTTCTTCTCCTCCTCCTCCTCCTCCTCCTCCTCTCCTCTCCTCCTCCTCCTTTCTTCTTCTTCTTTTCTTCTTCTTTTTGTCATGGGCATTGAGAACTAAATTACTTTAGAGCGAGATTCGTGTCATACCCTTGGTATCCCCATTTGTCATATTTGTCTTTCTGGTAACTAAACCAATTCTCTCCTTATTATGGGGGAAATATAAATTATGTGAGTCTCGGTGGAAGACAACTGCCCTCCAATGGAGCTGAAAAGGCCAGAAACTCTTTCTCTCCCTGCCCAGCAGATACATGCAGTCGCACAACCTAAGCTTAGCCGGCCTGGAACTTTGAATTTGCAGAGTACCACCGGCAGACACAGGCCAACTACAGGTTCTAGGTCCCTGCACTGGCCGCACGTCCCGGAGCCCCCGGAGCACCCGCAGCCCGGCAGCAGCTCCAGGTCTGGCGCCCCAGCAGCCCCGAGCCCAGGACCTTGTTGCCTGAGGACCCAGCCCTCGCCTCTACGAGAACGAACATATTTGTTCGTACTAACAAATGTTAGAAAATTGAGCTCCTTTCCGCCTTGGAGCTAGCAGACTCCAGACGGCTCAGAAGGGGCTCCAAGTTCTTGGGTGGGAGTTTTGCTCCCTGTTGAGTGTGATGAAATGTTGAACCCCGCCCTCCAGCTTTTTTTTATTTATTATTTTTAAACCAGGGATGTTTGTTGAAATAAAACATGGAGTCTGAGGAAAAAAAAAAAAGGAGCTGACAAATTGTTCAAGGTGATGATGGTGGCATCGCCGGTCTAGCATAGGGATGGTTGGTTATCTAGTGAAAACTGCTGTTGGTGGCAGCACAGGAATGAGTCAGGAATGATGTCCTTGCCTGACTGATTCTGTGCCACCACCTAATCCATGTTTCTGCCTGGATTCCTTTGATGGATCCTGCTCATTTTATTAGTCTGGTTCTCTCCAGCTTTTCTGCCAATTCTCCGAGCCTGTTGATAGCTTTCTAATAAATTTCAAGTTCATGAGAGTTGGTTTCTGTGGCTTGCAGTCAAGAATTCTGTCTGCCACACTTGGTATGGTCTAGCCCATGCTGAGCTCAGTTCAGATGTACTGGCTGTACTTGGACCTGAGTCAAACGATCTAGAACCTCTATTGGGAGCTTGAGGTCAGATTGTGAAGAGCACTGAAATCAGGCTAAAGAGTCTGCAAACTAAGGTGGTTTGTACCACGGAGTAGCAATTATTTGAAGAGTGAAAGACTCGGCCAACGAATTCACTTAAATTTTCAATTTGTTTGAAGTAGTTTTCTTCTAGAGTTGATGGTATGACTGGCGATGTGTACATATATGCTGTAGTGTGAGCCTCGTCCCCAGATTCCTCTCTACAAGAGAATTGGGTAATTGGATTTGGGAATGTGCTGATTATTTAGCTTCAGAAATTTATATAGCATGTTTGAATATGAAGATCAGATTTGGAGATCTGGAGGGCCCTAGTGCTGAGGGCTGCCTAAGGTTGGGTCTGGGATTTGATTTTTTCAAGCATTTAATTTTATTTTATTAGTTTCAAGTCTACGGTACACTGACTAGATGTTTATATAGTTTATGAAACGACACCTTGATTACTCAATTACCCATCTGGCTCTACCCTCCTTTCAAGCTAAGAAGTTAGCCTGTTACTCGTTCATAGCATCTGGCAGAAGACACAAGCCTCCTGAGTCAGAGATGAAGAACTTTATTATTCCTGGCTCATACTTACACTAAAAAGCTATTTGTTGTTTATGTCAAATTAAAATTTAACTTGGCATCCTGTACTTTTATTTGCTAAAGCCGACAAACCCAGGCGCAAACACTGCATGAACACCAGCTTATCTGTGTTAGCTGGTGGTCAAAGCCTTGCGTCCTTGGCAGATCTGGTACACAGGACAATGACAGACCCATGGGGACAGTAGCAGCAGCATTGGAGGGTGGCTGAGGAACTGCAGGCTCCAGAAGCAGAGAGACTTTTCACTGGTAACCATGTCCTCGGCTGCTGGTGGCCTGAGCCAGCAGCATGGCTCCTCCTGTAGCACCGGCCCTGCCTCAAGCAGCTCAGCACTAGTGTGGGCCGGGGCTTCCAGGCCAACTCCCTGATGTTTGGGTGACAATTCTCTTTCTCTTTTGCTCTCCTAGTCTCCCTTTCACTCCCTTATTCCTGACCCTTCCATCCAGTACAACGCATTTCAAACTAATTTTCTGCGTTATATTCCTTTTTGGATTATTTAGCGTGATGCTTATTTTCCTGGCCAGACGAGGACAGATATAGCTATGGTGACAGCTTCCTGATAAATAAGCTTATCAGGATAGCCCAGTGCTCAGCATGTAATGAGTGAATAAGAAATGCTTACTTAAAGTGAATTAAATTATTGCTGGAGATTCATAGGTACAGATACAGGATAACATTATCCTAAAATAAATGGGAATCAGGTCGTGGGGGATGTCACAGGAGAACATTTTTGAGCCTATAAAAAAAGGTGGTGTTAGATAAGACGTTATGTATAGCTCAGAAGTAGAGGCAGTTGGGAGATAGATTATTGGACTGAAAGAGCTTATTTTATTTTCATTACATTTTCATTTGTAAGGTCGATCATAGGATCGAAGTGTTCATCTCCTCTAGAAACCTCCCCAAATGATAAAATGAAATACAATATTACATTTATAGGAGAAAAATATTTTAACACTATGAGCATAAAAGTAAAAATGAATATTCTGCAGTCACCGACTCAACAATATTTATTATGTGTTATGTGCGAAGTACAGGGTTTTAGGAATGTTTTACTAGAGTAAAGTGATCTTTCAAATGTAGTATATCAGTGTAAATTTAATGACGCTCGAAGGGATCTTAAAACATCCCTTTTGGAACCTATGTGTTTGGTTCCTCAGTCTCTCTCAAGCATAAATCCTCAGAGCTAATTGCATGTGGGATATGGGTTGGGAAGCTAAGAGACCAACTGTTATCTACCTTGTTATTTGGTTTGCTAATAAATATTGCTTTATTTCATTGCTCCTGTTTCAGGAGCCTCTAGGGGAAGAGCAACAGCCTCCCATTACAAAGAGGGGATTCTGGAAAAAATCTCACTCAAATTGTAGCTAGAGAAACCATGCAGGAAGATTTAGTGGTTCCAAGTTACCGAGTCTCTGACTTTAGGGATCTGTGGTGCATTATTCATTAACAGAGTTGGGACTAATTGCTACCCCTATGTGTCTCTCTGTGATGGTTAATTTTATGTGTTAATTTGATTGGGTCACAGGATGCCTAGATATTTGTTCAAACAATATTCTGGGTGTATCTGTGAGGGTATTTTTTGATGAAATTAATATATGAGTCAATAGACTGAGCAAAGTAGATTGCCATCTCCAGTGAGGGTGGGCCTCATCCAATCAGTTGAAGGAATAAATAGAACAAAAAGGCTGAATAAGAGGGAATTCCTCCTGCCTGAATGCGTGAGTCAGGACTTTGGTCTTTTTTGGCCTTTGGACTCAGACTGAAACATTAGTTCTCTTTGGTTTCCAGCTTGCCCACTGCAGATACTGGGATTTCTCAGCCTCTATAATCGATGAGCTAATTCCTAATAAAAAATTCTCTCTCTCTCTCTCTCTCTCTCTCTCTGTCTCTCTGTCTCTCTGTCTCTGTCTCTCTGTCTCTCTGTCTCTCTCTCTCTGTCTCTCTCTCTCTCTCTCTCACACACACACACACACATGCACACTCACTCTAGAGAACCCTGAGTAATACATTCTTTAAATCAAACTAAAAAAGGTTGGGAAGGGATGCTAGGAATTTAAGCAAAGGTTGTCCTACCTCAAAGAACTTAAAATATGAGGAGACAAAATAGAAACATACAAAAAGTTAAATAACACTATAATTTAAGTAACTGCTGAAATACTAACACAAAAGCTATCAAAAGGCAGTACAAGAGCCCCTCAAGTGGAAAGTACAAACAAGTACATACCGTTCATGCAGATATCATCAGAGAAGCGTTTTTGGAGAAGTTGGGGTTTAATAGGTGTCACAAGGACGAGAAAGACAAGAGAGGGTTTTCTATGTATGCATGTGGAAAAGGAAATTGTGGCCTGGCAATGAGTAGAAAATTCTGAGAGAAGGGTTGACTCATTGCAAAGAAAAAAGGAGAAATAAGATTGAAACGCAGGCTGAGTTAAGATTGTGGAGGGCACTGAAAACCAGTCTGCAATTAATTTTATAGACTTTATAGTGAAGATTTGCCTTCCAAACAATACTCCAGAAAAATTAGTGTAGTAGATTGAATAGTATCCCCCACTAAAGGATGTGTCTACTCGAATTTTCAGAATGTGAGTGCCTTGTTTGGAATAAGGTTCTTTGCAGGTGTTATTAGCTTAGGATCTTGAGATCATCCTGGATCAGGTTGGACCCTAAATCCAATGTCAAGTATCCTTATAAGAGACAGAAAAGAGAAGACAGACATACAGAGGGCTGTGAAGATGGAGGCAGAGATTGTAGTGATGCAGCTATAAACCAAGGAACATCAAGCATTTCCAGCAAGTACAAGAATCTAGGAAAGATTATGAAACAGATGCAGTGGGAGGGTGCAGGTAGATTATATAGGACAATAAGCCTAGAGGTAGAGCAACTAGTTATTAGAATATTTTGACAGCCCAAGTTATTTCTGTGAGCTCTACTTGATCAACAATCCCTGTGTTGATTTCTCATAAACTCTCTCTACATGGCATAAATACTACTGGTTAAAAGAAAAAAGAATAGTCAGAATTTCAGGTATCATAAAATCTAAATCCCAACTGAAAATTAAAAAAAATATAACCTAATGCTTGTAATTATTTTTGTGATGGTTAATTTTATGTGTCGATTTGAGTAGGACATAGGTGCCCAGGAATTTGGTCAAATATAATTTCTGGGGGTGTCTGTGTGGGTGTTTCTGGAAGACAGTAGCATTTGTATTGGTGAACTGAATAAAGCAGATGGCAGGTGGGCCTCATCCAATCTGTCGAGGGCCCAAATAGAACAAAAAGGTAAGGAAAGATTTGATACGCTCTCTCCACCTGATCGCTTGAGCTGGGACATCAATATTCTCCTGTCCTCTGCTCTCCTGGTTCTCAAGCCTTCAGTTCCAGGCTGGAATCTACAATCTACACCATCGGCTTTTCAGCTTTCAGGCCTGTGAATTACTCCGCTGGCCTTCTTTGGCCTCTAGCTTGCGGACGACTGATTGTAAAACTTCTCGGACTCTATAACTGTATGAGTTAATATCTTATAATAGATCCTTTTATAATAATATAATAAATCTTTATATATATACATCCTATTGATCTATTTCTCTGGAGAACCCTGACTAATGCAGCTGTGTTTAACTAAATGCGAGATGATATCTTTGAATGGATGAATCCTTAAGGACCAACTCCTACGAATAGGCCTGTTTTGGCCCCTCCTCCTTTTTCGTGCAGCCCATCCCCATGGTCATTCTGGAGGCATCTACCGAGACCTCCTACAGGAGTTAGGATGGAGCCTCTGTGACCTGGGACGAGGAAAATAATGACAATGGCCCAGAAAAATAATGATGTTTCTGACATCTACAACTACCTTTTTGAGGACTAGGAATTGTTCTGAACATTCACAAATACCATTGCATTTTATTCCCCCAGTGACTTTGTGAAATGTGTTACTATCCTCTTATTTCAGAGGAAGGCATCCGGGCTTTGAGAGATTAACAGACTGGTCAGGGTCACATATCTGATAATGACTGCCAGAATTAGAATCTAAATTTGTCCAACTCCAAAGGCTTGTCTAACTCTTATCCATTGGTCCTGTGAGTAATCTTATAACTATGGAATTGCCGAGCGTTAATGCTGGAAGTGCTATTGGAGATCATCTGGTTTGGGGGTGAGGTTTGCTCACACACCAAGGCCTCAGAGTGTGGTTTCATCTGATCTGGCACCAGGATCCAGGGCTTACCAGTAAAGACATATTCTGCACAGTTTAGTTTTGCAAAAGCACGGGGAGGATTTAATGGCATTCATTTTTCTTTTAAGAGCAAAGAGCTTTCTAGGAAAAATAGCAGCCAATTCAAAGGTCAAGGCTGATGCCTTGTGGGAAGAGCAGGACAGATTGATTTATGGGAATTGGAACAGAAAATGTGGTTTAAGAATGACAATGAGGAATAAAATAATGTAGCTTGGCTGATTGTATTTCAGTGCTTGTTCGTGTAAGCCTGGTTAGGGAGGCCTAAGAGAATGTTCAAGTCATTCAGGGAGACTGAGACTGTCATTTACAAGAAGGATAGCACATTTAAAAGCCAGAATAGGGGAAGAAAAGAACTCTTTAGTTAGTATTAAAACTGAAACCCCACTAAATTTATTCACCAGTCAACAGATGTTTTTGAGCTATCGCTATGTGACAGGCACTGTACTAGATACAGAGATGCTGCTACAAGAATTCTGATGGACATGGTCCCCGCCTGCACGGAGCTCACAGACTAGACAGGAAGACAAATAATTACAAAAATTGGCTGAATAATTACAAATTCATTATATAATTATAATTTAACAAGTGCCACCAAGAAGTATGGGATGCTACCAGACCGTATGCTAAGAGGATCTGACCTAGTCTTGGGGTTGAGGTGAAGCTGAGATCAGAAGAATGAGTAGAAAGAGGCAGAGTAGAGAGGGAGGAGCTTTCTAGATGAAGGCAGGAGGGAGTGGGTGAGTTCCAGGCGTGGTAATGCAGAGCGACTAGAGAGCGAGGTGAAGGGGAAGGGAGGCCTGTTCAGCTGGGGACTTGTTCAGGACTTTGTATTTCATCCTAAGAGCAATGAGAAGTCATCTGAGGATTTTAAGCAGGGAACGTCATGACTGATTTGGCAGGAGACCACAGAGGGGTTTGGCCCAAATCCTCATTATTAGTGACTAGTTGTCACTTCCTCGTCCTTTTTGCCTAAAAGTCTTGGAAGCCCCATAGGAATAGCTGTAGACAAAATCGGGTGCCAGTTTTCTGGATCCTGACCACACTCTCAATAGAATCATAGCCTTCACCTATACTGCAGGGTGGCGGGAGCATCTGCTCAGGGACCTGTGACAAGTTCAGTGTTGTTCTTCCTGGTCCTGCCGGTGTGGAACCAGATGCTCTTGTCTTTGATAAATTCCCATGAGAAGAGAGCGGGCGTTTGTGGTAGGGAAGCTCTTGAAGGAAGAAGTAGTATTGTTGGGGACAAGCCATTGATTCCAGGACCACAGTGAGTTGGCCTGGACAATCACTTTCTGTAGGGCGTTTCCTCCCAAGAAGGAGGAGAGATCTGGCCCTGGGGAAACAGAGAGTCCATTTGAAGGCCTTGGTGGGCTCAGCTCAGATAGAGCTCCAGAGTGCCAGCTTTTAAAGTTGGGGAAGGCTCTGGCATTTATCTCCCTCATCTCTTTATTTCTTTATATTCTCTTTAAGCCGTCAGACAATTTCTTAATCTGGTACTCCAGAAGGAAGAAATTTAGATGGTTACTACTGTAGTACAGAAATTTTAAAAAAATAGACGTTTATGTTCCTGATAAGCTAGTTATGTCCAGAAATTGAACTCACAGAGTAGCATGGCTTTCTAGAGAGGCGTGGTATAGAAGATAGATACTGAGACACAGGCTTGGTGGCATCTGGGACAGAAGGGAACAGAAGCAGCACAGAGCTTAGACAACCTTGGAATTTGTTTTCTACTTAGAGACTGACTGGAATGATAGCAAATACTCATATAGTGCTTTTTATATGTCAGGCTACCTATGTGTCTAAGCTCACATATATTAGCTCATTTAATTCCTACAATAACCCTACTAAGTAGTTGTTATTATTATCAATCACACTTCCCAGATGAGGAAACTAAGGCACAGAGTAGACACTTCACTGTCCATTAGAGGCAGAACTATGATCTGATCTCAGGCAGTTGGATACCGAAGGCCATGATATCAAACACTCTACTATATGTCTCTCTAGAATGAGGAGTTGGGACTGGGCTTGTGGTCATCCATTTTGTAGAGTGCTTCTTATAAATGGTAGATGCCTTATGTCTTAGTTTATTTGGGCTGCTCTAACAAGACTCGGTAGCTTATAAACAGAAGAAATGTATTTCTCACAGTTTCTGGAGGCTGTACTCCAAGATCAGGAGGGTGCCACCGTGGTTGGGTTCTGGTGCAGGCCTCCTTCCAGGTGTAGACTACTGACTTCTTGCTGTGTCTTCACATGCTGGGAGGAGAGAGAGAGCTCTCTGGGGCCTCTTTAATAAGGGCATTAATCCCATTCTTGGGGGCTCCACCCTCATGACCTAATCACCTTCCAAAAGCCTCACCTTCTAAAAACATCACCTTGGGCATTCATAAATGTTTTGAGAGACACTAACATTTATTTTTTATTAATATTTAAAAAAAATTTTTAAATTATTTTTTAAACATTTTATGAACATTAGGCGCAAACATTTTTTTGGATATGAGTTTTCAAGTCCTTGGGGTAAATACCCAGTAGAAGGATTGCAGGATCATATGGTAGATCAATTCTTAGTTTTTTGAGGAACTTCCATGCAGTTTTCCACAGTGCCTGTACCAATTTACAGTCCCACCAGCAGTGTATGTAAGGTTCCTAATTCTCCACATCCTCTCTAACATTTGTTATTGCTTGTCCTGTTGATTATAGCCATTCTAATAGGTGTGAGATGGTATCTCATTGTGGTTTTGATTTGCATTTCCCTAATAGCTAGCGATGCTGAGCATCTTTTCATAAATTTTGGCCATTTGTATGTCCTCTAGGGAGAAGTGTCTGTTCAGATCCTCTGCCCATTTTTTGATTGGATTATTTGTTTGTTTTTTTGTTGTTGTTGTTGTTATTGAGTTGCATGAGTTCTTTGTATATTTTGAATATTAGGCCCTTGTTGGAGGAGTTGCAAGCAAATATATTTTCCCATTTGGATGGTTGTCTCTTTACCTTGTTGATGGTTTCTTTCACTGAGCAGAAGCTTTTTAGTTTGATGTAGTCCCATTCATTTACTTTTGTTTTTACTTCTCTTGCCTTTGAGGTCAAATTCATAAAATCCTCTTTAAGTCCAAGGTCCTGGAGTTTAATTCCTGTTTTCTTCTATATATTTTATTATTTCAGGTCTTAAATTCATGCCCTTAATCCATTTTGAGTTAATTTTGGTGTGTGGTGATAGACAACAGTTCAGTTTCATTCTTTTGCAGGTGGCTTTCCAGTTTTCCCAGCACTATTTATTGAAGAGGCTTTCCTTTCCCCACTGTGTGTTTTTGGCTTCTTTGTCAAAAATTATTTGCCCATATAAATATGGATTTACTTCTGGACTCTCGATTCTGTTCCACTGGTCTCTATGTCTGTTTTGATTACTGTTTTGATTACCATGCCGTTTTGATTACTGTCACTTTATAGTATAATTTGAAGTCGGGCAGAGTGATGCCTCCAGCCTCATTCTTTTTTTCTCAGGATGGCTTTGGCAATTCGGGGTCTTTTGTGCTTCCATACAAATCTAATGATGTTTTTGTTCTATTTCTTTAAAAATGCCGATGAGATTTTAATGGGGATTGCATTAAATAATGCAATAAATAATACTTTAAATAATGCTTTAGGTAATAAGGTCATTTTAACTATGTTGATTCTTCCAATTCAAGAATACGAATATCTTTGCATTTCTTTGTATCTTCTTCGATTTCTTTTAATATGGTCCTGTAGTTTTAATTATATGGGTCCTTCACATGTTTTGTTAGATTTATTCCTAGGTATTTTATTCCTTTTGTTGCAATTGCAAAAGAATTAGTTTTTCCACTTCTTTTTCTGACACTTCATTATTAGAATATAGGAACGCTATGGATTTTTGAATGTTGATTTTGTATGCAGAAACTTCACTGTATTTACTTATTGTTTCTAGCAGTGTTCTTGTGGAGTCTTTAGGATTTTCTATGTAGAGAATCATGTCATCCACAAATAGTGACAGTTTGACTTCTTTGTTTCCTATTCGGATGCCTTTTATATCTTTCTCTTGCCTGATTGCATTCACTAGGACCTCCAATGTCATATTGAATAACAGTGGTGATAGTGGACAGCCATGCCTTGTTCCTGATTTTAGAGATTTTAACCAGTAAGTATAATGTTGGCTGAGGGCTTGTCATATATGGCCTTTATTATAGTAAGATATTTTCCTTCTATACCGATTTTGTTAAGTGTTTTGATCATAAATGTGTGCTGTATTTTGTTGAAGGCTTTTTCTGCATCTATTGATATGATCATATGATTCTTATTTTTTAATGTGTTTATGTGGTGTATCACATTAATAAATTTGCATATGTTGAACCATCCCTGGAGAGACACAAACATTTAGAGCATAATGACCTGTTTGTAAGTCAGAGCGGAAACTGTGTCATTGGAGAGAGCATGTGTTGAACTTGGTTTTGAGGTACCAGGGACTCAATGATCAAGAAGAAGATGAAGAGAAGTTCTGAAATATTGAAAATGAAATTTAATTGGAAGAGACACTGCAAGGAATAAGGGTCCTCAGAAATGACTTGAGAACTAGAAAAGTCACAATTCCCTTTACTAAAAATTTTAAGTAATCACAGTAAGTATCCCTTTATGACAGAGGAGTTACTTTAGTCCATGAATTTCCCCTACCCCTGCCCCATCCCTGCCTCCAAGAAGAAGATAGCAGTTTCGGATTCATTATAAAATGTTCTCTGCTTTCCATGTTAAAATCATTCAACCAACTAACCAGAAAATGAATTGAGGCAATAGTGTAAAATTTGTAGAGGGATTTGCACTTAATATTTTGGGGAATTAGAATTTGATTTATTAGTATGAAGATGCAGTTGAAAATGTTAACAGTTTTTGCTTAATTCAAATTTTATTTGCACAGATGGAAAATGTGGAAAATGAAAAACAAAAACAAAAACAAAGACAAAACGAACCCTGAGTACAAATTAACCCATTTTTGGGCAATATCTCCTAAATGAGTCGTAGTTCCCAGGAGCACTCCTTTAGATTTACCAATAGCCTGGAGAAAGAGAAGCCATAAATTCTTTTCCTTTTTCTTCTCTCCATTTTCTGTCTACTTATTCTTCTTGAGAAACACCAAATGTTGATTATGATCCATGGCCGGTACTAGAAATGTGTAGTCTCGAACCCCACTTACGTGTGGGATATTCGACCAAATAAAGGAAAGAGAGCTTGTTTTGGAAGCTGCTGCAAAGACTCACATATGGTTCTGAAATTGCTTCTGTTTATCAAATTCCGAGGCTGGAAGGAAATACAGAGCTTTGGAAAAGTGTGACTCATGAATGGCTAGGGTTGGTCTGCTCCAATTTTAGAGGTTCTGAAAGGCAGGATGGCCTGGCTTGGCTGCTGAGGAGCAGACTCAAGGCCCAGGTGCCTGGACGAGCAGGAGAAGACGAGAATGGGGCCCGTTCTGACTCATATTCTATAATTTCTGTTAGAGGCATAGAGGAAGATTCATTTCGTAAGGCCATGATTTCTATATGGACTCAGGCATCGAATCAGTAGAAAAATAAAGTTAAAATATAAAATTTTATATGGCGATGAGACATTTTAAACATCTGGAGCACAATGAATTAGCTAATCTGTTGAGTGTGGGTGGTGAGACAACTGAGTATAATTGGAAATGGAAAATAAATGAAGTGGCTTCTTGATTCAGTATTTATTGTAACACTGGGATAAATCAAGTTCAAAGATTTCTGGGCAAAAGAGAAAAGACACATCTATCAAAGTTCTGAGGGACTGGAAGCCTATCTCCTTTATTCCAGGTGGGTTTATAGAAGCAGCAGTAAGAACTGGAAGTCAGATGCTGGAATTTGTTGGAATAATTAGGTAACTATTTACAAAAAATAAATAAAAAAATTTAGAGCTTGACATTACATCATAAACCAAAACAAAATTCAAACTGAAGAGAAGAGTTAAATATAACTCATAAATACTTAAAAGAATAAGAAGAAAATGCAGTTGAAAATTATGAGGTGGTAAAGGCCTCTCCACACATAATCCGAGTGAGAAATCACAGACTGCCTAAAATTAAAAAATGAAACAAAATAGAAGCACATTACATAAATGCACAATACAGACAAAGTTTAAAGATAAAAAAAAAAACACTTAGAATATATTTGCAGCATATGTAATATGCTTTCTTAGTAAGTAAAGAGTTCTTACAATTTAATAAGAAAAGGCAAACACTACAGTGGGGAAAATAGACAAAGGATATAAAAAGAAAAGAAGACATACAGATCGTCAATAAATTTATGTAGTAATGTTTTGCCTTCTCAGGAATGAAATACACTTACATAGCAAGATGCCATTTTGGTCCGTCAGATTGAAAAAGAAGATAGAATGGTGACACTAGAATGAGTGGTGTGAGAGCATGGGAACATCTGTGCTCGTGAACACTGTCGGCAGAAAGGTGAATTTACATAATATTCCGGAGAGCAGCTCAGTCATCTGTATCAAACTTTAAAATATGCATATGTTTTCAACCAGAGATTTTACTTCCATTTATTATGTCAAGGAAGTGATAGTGGATATGTGCAAAGATTTAGCCGTAAAGCTGTTTATGGAAGTGTTTTATAAATAGGCAAAAATTGGAAATAACCTAAATATCTAACAATGGGCCTTGGTTAAGAAACTCAGGCTCTGAACATATAACATAAAACTCTGTAGCTATTAAGAATTAGTTCTGTGTCCTATTTACTGACTTCATAATAGATGGATGTGATTAGGAGGGCAAACTCTGGAGTCAGACCACCAGATGTTGAGCCTAAGCTCTATTTCTTGCTGACTGTGTGAGCTTCAGCAAGTTACTTAACCTGTCTGTGACTTGATTTCTTCATCTGTAAATTGGAGAACAATAGTAGTGTGTATGTCATAGGTTAATTGTAAGTATTTATTGAACTGAAGCCCTTAGAATAATATGCAGGTCCTGGACTGTGTGCCTCTAGGCTTGGGATGGTAGTTCCCCTGAGAGGGGTGGAAGGACTGGAAATAGAGCTCAGCTGGACTAAGAGCTCCCCTGGCTCTGTTCCTGTCTCAGGTGGCTTTGTGCTGGTCTTCTCTCTCTCCATGAGGCTGGCATGGTTAAGTGTTTGGAAGGATGTACCCCCAACCCCAACATTTCCACTTAAAGAAATATATACATCTTTGCCTAGACTGACTTCCACCCCCATAACGAGAATAAATTGTATGTTCTTCCTCCTACCATGAAAATATACATTCGGAATGATGTGGAAGGCAGGAGAATCTGTGCTGGAGAGCCCGCCCCTGGCCTGTAGCTCCCTTTTCCCTTTCTACCTCCAGTTCCATCGTGTGGCTGTGTCTGACTCCCCTGGCTGCAGATCCAGGCTCTGCCCTGCGCACAGCCTCCTTGACTACGGCCTGGGCTTGAGTGGACAGACTGGGAAAGAGGCTTGTGCAATATTTGGAGGCAATCTCTGGACCATCAGGGCAGCGACCCTGGAATGGGGTCTTTTAGGTCGGGGGAGGACTCACCCTGGCTTCACAAATTTCTTGCCACTTCCAAAGTGAGGCCTCTGAAGGTGGAGGATGAGGACCCAACTGCCAGTCTAGACAGCTTTTCACCCTAGGTAAGTGGGAAAGTGACGCTTGTCAATCAGCGTAATTTTTCTTCATTTTCTGTTGATTATTTTTCAGGTGGTTGCAGTCCAAAGCAGAGCACAGGAACCTTGTGCCTGAGGCATGAAAATCTTATCTTTTCTGATTTGTTCTAGTATTTTCTCCTCTAAGTTTATGACTACAGGCACAGCTTGACGATGCCTCCTCACACCTTGAATTCCCAAGTGTCCACAGAGCGCTGAGCCTGGACAGGACAGTCTCTTTGTCTCTTTTTTTTTCTTACTAAATATGTGTCATAATGTGACAGGACTCCTCTTGTCCTTCTTGTGGGTAGCAAGCAGTGATTAAATCAGCAACTCTCCAATTACCAGCTAACAGGAGACGAGGGTATTAAGTCGGGTGCTATTTTTGCAAGTAATTAAAAAGAATGTTCCTGAGATGAGTTCTAGGAGAAAAATTTTCTGGAAGCAATATTTACTATCTGAATTTCAAGATCTGAGTCCTATAGGACACTTCCAGCTGCAAAAGGCAAAATCATTTCAATGCCTCCATGCTGGTGTCCGCATGTTATTGGTGTCGCGTCTCTCATTGGCTTCCTTATCAGAAAGTCAGGAAATTGGATTATATCAATTCTCTCATGGGATCGTGGAATTAGTTTAGGGGCTACTTAATGTCGTTGAGCATAGGAGAGTGTTAAATTGACTGTTCTGTCTTTGGAAACTGGGGACCCACGAAATTAAGCAACCATGTGTCCAGAGATGCCCCACATCTAAATATCCTGTCCTGTTTTGAAAACCGCGTGTCCTAATTTTGGAATCAGAGAATATTGTCAACTGTGGGTTGCAAATGTGCTTTTGTAGAGAAGCCACATTAAACATTTTATTAAAAGCTTAATTATACACAGGGAGAATTTTAAAAGCAATGTTTTAATTAAGGTCGCATTTGAGTATTTTGCATTGCAGCAAGTTTCCTTGTTTGCAAAAAAAGTGAGGTTAATTAGCAGCAGAGGAAACATGACTCTGGCATTCAACAGCTGGGAAATTGCGAACAGGTGCTCAGTCTTGCTCTGCCTCAGTTTCCTTATCTGTCAAAGGAGCATACCTACTATGTGCTTTAAAGTTGGCTGTCAAGAGCAGGCTGCGCTGTGTGTGTAACCTACCTGTCACATAATCGTGTTTGGAGTCACAAAACGAATGTCGGAGTTGCTGACTCTTTACCTGGGATATCTCCCGGTTTTAGACCACTCACAGGAAGTCAGCCCCTCCACTGTGCTGTATCGCTAGGTCTTCACACTGCCCTGAATTTTGCTTCTTTCTGGACTTCAAGGCCCCTCGCTTCCCTGTCCTTTCCAAACTTCCTGTGTGCTCCCCGCGTTGGAGAGAGTGGCTCCTTCTCACTTACCTTCCTTCCTTCTCTCCATTCCGAGGAGTAGCTTAGTCTGGTTGGAGAAGTTGGAGACACCAAGCTGGGCAGGCTCAGTTTGGACTTTTTTTTTATCCTGGGAGTACCGCAGTTTCCTCTTGTTCTCGCAGGCTGTGTCATTCCTGGGCAGCACCCCTACCCACGTGCCCTGAGCCTGCGCTGCCCACAGGGTGGCCCCTCGCAAAGCTCATTTGCCTACAGATACAAGCCGTGTGCTCCCACATGAAGCTTTTTCAACAATAAAACTGATAGCGTGTCTTCCAGAAGCGTCATGGCATATTGGTTAAGAGGCTGGTGTCTGGACCCAGCATCTGTGGGTTTGAATCGTAACTCTGCCACCAACTGCTATGTAAATTTTGCAAACCCTTAATTCTTCAGTTTTTCTTCTGTGAAAGGCAGGAAACAATAAAACCTACTTCATGGACTTATTGGGAGTATTAGGTGAGTTAATATACGTAAAACATTTAGAATAATACCTGCCCCCAGTAAGTAGTCAACGAGTGTTAACTAATTGCCACTCTTTGGTTATATTTACTGGTTTCTTCAGGCCCTGCTCAGGTGGGTGCTGGGCCCCTCAGAGACCTGGTCCCAGACCGTCCTCTTCCACAGGTCCCCCAGAGCTGCCGCTGCTCCTGAGCCAAGGCCTCTCCTGACCATCCACCTGCCTGGCTATAATTCCCATGAATTTCTGCTTAAGTACTTGTGCATTACTTTCCTAGTTTTTAAATAGATTATTCTCTCTGTTGGAGAAGAAGAGAACAAAATGGAAATTGAGTGTCTTTTCCTCTGTCCTCAGTTATCAGTGAACCATTCAGCCAGGCCGTGGGCCTGTCCCCTGCTCACCTACATTATTGATGCAGAGAGAGCTAGTGCTCACCTTCTGAATTTCTTGGCATGCTTCATAGACTTGTGCTTGCTTTGGATTTCAACCTTCAGGAAACTGTTCTTGCAGATATGAGCCCCCGTTTGATAATTATCTTTGGTTAGAGACCCTTTGTTAAGCTTCTTTAAACACTGAACTCTTTGAGGAAATATCTCACTCCCAACAGCCTTTTACCACCTGGTTCCCTCCTTCTCCTGAGAAACCTTAACTGACTGACCGCTATGTGCCAGGTCTATGGGAAGGTGAGATACTCATTGCCCCAGAAGGATATGTAATTCAGTGGTGCTTAAACCCTGCTACAGGGTGTAGAGACCCTTCAGGGGTCACCAGAGAGAGCGTGTGTCTGGTGGTGGCGTCTTGGCGTCTGAGTGGTTGAGGTTTTGCCCTACTCCTTACACCAGTCCAGAACTGCGTGCTTTTCTTTGTTTTGCATATTGGGCTTCTGGGTAAGAGTCCAAAGGAAAGACTGCACTTTAAAAAAAAAAAGTTTGAAAACCATTGACCTAATTTTTCCCACTAAATTTATTCAGAATGACTTTTTATAGTGGTTCAACCCTCCCAGTTTGTGTTTGGCTAACAGGATTACGGAGCATCTGGCCAAGCCTTTGGCACCAGTCACCCGCAGAGTCAAACAGAAGGGTTCTCTGAAGTCATCCCCTCAGCCGAAAGGCTTGCCTCTGTGTTTGAGAAAGACCTGTGGTGGTCTAGGCTAGTATTATTTGAGGTAATAAGTAAGTAACATGGGATTTATTAGGGGAGGTACCACACATAAGTTGACTACATAAGCCATCTCTAAAGAATTCCAAAAATATTTTAAACAGTGGAAATACCATTAAAATAAGTTTATGGCTCTTAAAAAGGCTAGACGTTCTAAAATAAGCTCTCTAAGTCTTTTTGTAGGACTTATAATATCAAACTAACTTTCCAAAGAACAGGAGACTGGACTTGGCTTATTAACTTTGTGGGGGTGTTCATTAAAGCAAAACCTCACAGATCTAAGGTAACCAGGGATTGACCAATTGTTCAGTGACTCACCTCTAAAAATGCATCTAATGTAACCAATCAGAATATCTGGTTCATTCTGCTATTTTAAAGAAATTTAAAGGACCCATATGTTTGCATGTGCATAGAGTATTTCTGTAAGATGCCCTAAAATGTAAGCTTATGGGTCAAGTCTTTTTTCCCCCTGCTCTGTTCATTAATGTATTGTGAGATGATGCCTGATATATAAGAGGTGTTCAATAGATATGTGTTGGATGGATGAATTTACTAGAAAATGGTAAAGGTGGTTACCTCTGGGGACTAGAACTGGAGGTTGATGGAACCCTTGCTTTCTAATTTATACCTGTGTGTGGTGTTTATGTGGGGAGGGCGGGAAGAACATCTGCTTCTATCCTTTGCCCGTAGAGAGGAAGAAGCTGCCCTTGTTTCACTGTTGTCCTTTGTCCTTATGACCCCCCAGTTCCCACTGGCCAGACTGAAGAGAAATGTGTATTTTAGCCGGCTGTTCTTGGACCTCATATACCTAGCGTGCAGGATTCCACTCTTCCTCGCCCATTTCCCATCTCGCTGCATTATGATTGGGGCCTCACTTCCAAAAATAGTTATGGCCATAATTATGCTCTCGATTTCAGATTTCCTATTGGTGTCTGGCTCATAGAGCTGGGTGGCTGGGGATGTCGGAGTTTGCTCTTCAAACATGGACATTTTAGAATCAAGCAAGTGGGTATGAGAAACCTTTAGCGGAAACAGAGCTCTCCTGGGGATTAAAAAACATTGTCCTTTGTTTCCCTTTGGTTCTTGTCTCATACATATAGTTCCTGCAAAAGAGAACTGCAGGCTGGGTTGGTAGCACTCAGAACCCCAAAGTTTACCCCAATCCCACGATGCTGTGGCATTCTTACTCACTCAGTTTAATATGTGCATATATTACATTTGCAAAGAGCATATGTATCAGAACACAATAACAAAATGAGGAGGGAGCATGGGGATAGTGATTTTTCTGTCCATCCGCACAACAGAATAATTATTTTTTGTAAACTCTGTTGGAGGCAATTTGCATTTATAAACAGGAGAGAGAATAATCGTTGGCTGGCAGAAGGACTTGGCATTAAGAGGCTCTTTGAAAAAATCGGTTTATAGAATCTTTAAATACTTTGGTTAAAGTAAAAATACAAAGAAACAGAATTGTCATTGAAAAACTTTGGAGTCTGAAACAGAGACTAACGAATTTGATGAGGGCGGGGGCGACGGGTCAGTGCTGTGTAATGTCTGAGAAAGGATCGACATGCTCCACACATATTTCAGAAGAGTTGTTGCCCTAGGAACTGAGTAAAGATGAGCCCTTTTGCTATTCTGAGATAGTTTCTGCTTTGTGCCTATATTAATGGTAACAATAATAACAACCATAGTAACTGACTGTGATCAAAGCACAAGGAATTCTTTACGTGTATTAATCCAATGAGGAACGTACTATTGTTAGCCCATTTTACAGATGAAGAAATGAACTCAGAGGTGGGCTTAGGCCACACACTACTAAGGAGAAGGGAGGGGTAGTGTGCTGAAGCTGGCTCGTAAAGAGCGATTGTGTATATCTCTCCTTAACACCGTGTTCAGTGACGTCATGTTGGCCGCTCGATATGGGTCACTGTCAGAGAAGTTACACCACAGGAATTGACAAGTGCCATAAATTCTGTGTTTTTTGTTTGCTTAATTTTTTCCCAGAGAGATGGTTGCTGAACATTTAGCTGATATATCACTGGTTAGGACTCAAACCCGGGGAGTTTGTTTCCAGAGGATTTTGGCAGAAGTGAATGCTTTCTTGCCAAATTATTGATAATAGTATCATAAGTTTCCTTATTGTGCGAGCCACTTTTATTTAGGTATTCTGTTACTTCCAACCAAATGCACTCTAACTGATTCCTAGCATTTTCTTATTGGATTGTGAGGATTAAATGAGATGATGTATTTGAACCAGTTGGAACAGGGTTTTCCATGGTAAATATTAGCCATGGAAGAATTCACAGCAGAGATGTGGCCTAAATGTCATTATAGCCATCTATTTAAAATGATTTCTCTACTTTCATAAGAAGCAGTGAATGGCGACACTGATAATATCTTCACCTTCTCTCTTTTCCAGAGTCTATATCCTCAAGTGAAAAATAAATGAGTTAATAAGAGAAGTCACCTGCCGCTGCCTCTAAACCTGATACCGCAGTCGTACTGGGCTCCTACCTGAGCCCTGAATGTTGCCAGCCAGCATACCTTACGTACTATCTACCCTATTCAGCAGGCCAAAGACACCAGCTCTCCTCGCTGAGCTGCCCACTCCACTTCTCAACAGACATATTAACAACTTCTTGTGGTTGAAGAACTAGGGCATTATGTATTTAAAGAAAGAGGTTTAAAATATTTTATTAGAGAGCGTAGATCAATATTGAGTAATACTTAAATTTTATGGCATCCATATTTAGAAGAATAATGCTTATAATTTGAACAGTCACTTTTTTAAACAAATAAAATATATTCTTTTTTAACAGTGGGTTGCATGATCCATAAAGTATATTTTCAACAATGTATTCATCATGTTAGTAATATATACATTAATTTTCTTCAAAAAAAAAAACAAAACAAAACACAACCAATGTGATTCTTCACCACATCACATCATAAACAAATGGATCTGTAAAAATGGCATATAGAAAATTCGGAAACACTTAAACAGCACATCCCAAAGATATTGAGTTCATTTAAAAGGAATTAAATGCTTTAGAAGCTATTGCAGTCAGCCTGGGTGTCATATATATGCGTCAATACAAAATGTTGCAGCAAATTCAAGTATAACAATTCACACGAATAAGCATATTTTTCTGACTTAGGAGAATATTCTCCCTCTTATAGCATAGAACACATTCCAAATCTTAGCACGATACAGAGGAACTTTGTTTGTACCATGGAGGGAAAGGTGGTAAGGCCGCCCAAATATCAAAACCCGGAGAAGGAAGGCGTGGTTCACAAACAGGACATAGTTAGCAGTTGTACCTCACAGAGATCTTATTTGCCGCCACAATCATAATGGTTATAGGAAAAGCACAGCAGCTAAAATCGGCTAGTCAGCCCACATTTGCTTCTCTGGCAATGTGGAAATGCCGTGTTTGTATTTTGAACAGATTCAATAAGAAGACAAGCAGAAAAGCTGCAGTAAGCCAGGAAATGTCATGGGATTCATGTTTTAATGACATCGGCTTTATTTACTAAAATAGTTTTAATTTCACAGACTAGACGAACCTCTAAATTTGTTTCCCTTTGCCCCAGCAAGTCACGCCCTCCCTAATTGTTCATCGGTTGTCAAGGAGTAGCTCCAAGGCCTTTGCTTTTATTTCAGTTTCTCCCACCACCTCTGCTGCTCTTAGTCTATAATAAATTACCAGGTAACCTTTCTCGTATTGTACAGAGCGTACGATACTGACCCTTTCATGATGGACGATGTGAAAGCTGTAGTGATCCAATTATTTTCTGCATTTATTTATTTATTTATTTTTGTGGGGGAGGAGGGATAAGAAAAAAATCTCTCTTAGGACTTACTGTACAACGCTTTCTTGAAAAAAGCAATTCCTCAATTTTAAGAACACCAAATTACATTGCGTAAGGTTTGCTTCTTAAGACTTCCAAGCCTTTGGTTATTCTTATGGCTTAGCCTCTTCATGTTCGAGCAAATATTTCTTTGAATGAAGAGAAAGAAATAGACTTTGTTTTGGGTTAGCCATCTCATCGTAATGCTGCGCTAAGCCTCGAGAATCAGAAGACTGAGAAACCAAGACCTTTCCATCTTCAGCCAAGCCAAACATGGGAGCTCTGTCAGGAGAGCCCCTGGACTCATCATCATTTGCTGGCACTTCCTTGGTTGTTGCTTGTCTTAAAAAAAGAGTGAGAAGAAAAGCAGGTGTGGTTTGCCCGCCGGGAATGTGAGGGATGAGGGCCTTCAAAGCCAAGTGGCAACCCTGATAAGCAAGGCCGACTTCCTTCTAGGTCTTGACCGTCTAGGGGAGAAGGAAATCCCAGCACATGCCTGCAGTTTGCAGCCCCTGGGCCTTTGCACATGTTCATTTCTGCCTTGCTCTAAACAGTTCTTTCTGTCCCACTCCATTTCGTCCTCCAGGATCCAACTCAGAGGTCACCACTTTTGAGAGAAGCCTGACTCTGAGGCTGGGCCGGGTGTCATCCACCAAACTCCCATGGTACTGAGTGAATATTCGTGTCACAGCGCGTACCACGCTCTACTGTAATTGTTGGCTTGGCCGTGCTCTCCGCAGACCATAGGGGCCTTGAAGGTGAGGGCCATATGTTCACCGTTGTTTTTCTCCACCCTCCGGACCTGTGCTTGGAGCCTCACTGATGTTGCAGATGGATAAATGAGTGAGAGGGCCGCTGTGTGCACCGGCAGCTTCCCTCGGAAGAAAGCGATTTTGTTTTGCAGTGTGACTTTTTCTACTTCTGTGGATGTCCTAGAATTTGACGGATTTGACGGACATGAAGGGAACTTTAGTGTTTAACTTTTAAGAAAGCAACAGGGGAGGTTGTACTAAGCCGACTCTCAAAAAATTGAGCTGTTTGTCTCCCAAACCTGTTTTCCCTTTTTTTTTACACTCACAGTCCTTAAATCACTTTTGCCCTAGTGTTGACAACAGTAGAATGTCAAATTTGTGTCTTAGATGAATGCTTGGTAAAGAAGTAAATCCATGTGGCAGGGAAGACACACAGGCTCCTGAATTAGATGCAAAGAATGGTGGTAGCCGGAAAGGGGGCTGGGCCGGATATCCTTCTTCAATGGGTCATAAGTGCAGCATCGTGGACATGAAGCTGCCTTCGTGCAGTGGGTGTATGTCCCCTCAAAAGTCAAGCAGATTGATCTTTAATGAATGATATTAATACTTTTAATATACTAGGCATCACGCATCAACATGACCAAAATTTTATCCTTCTGAAGAGTAAGAATTTTTACTCCAAATCCAGTGTATCCATTTTCATAAGTTCAGACTTGGTAGAGCGGGTTCTTTGTAAATCGAGGCCCACACATTTCCCTGTTCGCCAGCCCCGTTGCTTTCTGCTTCCTGTGAGGTGACGCTCTGCTGTCCTTCTCCCAGCACCGAAAGAACAGAAAACTCTTCTTTTTAATTTGGGCCACTACCAACTCGCTCACCTTCGCCACAACTCTGCAGCTGCTTCTCGAAACCCAGGAGATTGAACTAGACATAGACCGTGTTTATACAAAGCAGATTTGGGCCAGAAACCTCATCCCCTAAAATGACTTTTCCCCTACGTTTAAAACAAGTTTGAGATCCTGAGTCACGAGAGATCATTTGGCGGGGAGATGGTGTCAGGTCCCTGCCAAACACAGCCTTCCGGTGTGGCTGACTGCCTTCAGCAGACTGAGTCACGATGAGCTGGGCGTGTGCTACGGACTTCCTGTCAAGCCACCTGACCAGAGGGTCCTGGAGATCATTTGAAGGGGTCTGCAGAAATGTCAGGCTCTCACAGGCAGCACTTGAAATTGGAACTGAGACTGCGAGCTGGTGTTCCCGTGATATTGGTTTAAATTCCAGCTGAAGTTAAAACTGCTTATGGATCATGCCTAGGAATTTGTTGTTTTGTCTTGTAAACACTTACTCCTGACAGTTACCCAGGCCAAGCATGGCCTAGCCCTATTCACCAAGATGATTCTAAACCCAAGCTTTGCTTCAAATGCTCTAGTGTCTTCCCGTGGTCAAAATTATTTCTTTCTCATACTATTGGTTCTACCAACACACACACATCTTTTATATAATGACAGCATTCTATACAGTGTCTTTCAAAAAACAGCTATGATAACAAAATACTTCCTATGCCAAGTAAGTAGTCAAGGCAAAAAAGATCACAAATGCTGGTCCTGCTACCCTTGTCTGGGAGCTTGGTGGAAAGCTTCAGAGTAATACGATGAGTCTGATTTTTAAAAATTAAAACAAATGTCCTGGCGGGGTTATTTCTAACCCAAAGAAAATTGCACAGTGGGGTGGAGGGAGGAGAAATAACTAGAACTTGGAACTCAGTGCCTAGCACCCTAAATCTAGGAATGATAGCACCTAAACAATGCTACAACACCCCCATTTGGTACTTCCTTTCTAATGACAAGGCAGTTTGTGTCTTGGACTGGTGATGACCAACTTTTGGAAATTTAACGAGGAGAAAGAGCGAAGGAAACAAAAAGACTGATTCTGTTGTTTCTTGCATGTGGTGTTTTCGGTGCTTTAAGATCCCTTAAAGGTGATCTAATTTATAATAATGTTTTATTTGCATAGCATTTGGGAGGGAACATGCAGAGCGGGAAAGAGTGCTAGCATTTCCTGGGACCTACTATGACTTCATGCAGTTAACTCCATTCCATTTGCCTATCCCATTTCACAGGCAAGGAAAATGGGACCGAGAGAGGCCGAATGACTTGTCCAGCATCCCTTAGTTAGGTACAGAGATGGGGCCTGAAGTGAGGCCCAGGCCTGTGGCTCCCAGGCCACTGCTCTTCCCAAACATCACTCACAAGACACCACGAGATCCTCTCCTATGACTGGCTCCGGGTGAAGCTGGTAAGGTCAGGCTGAGGTTCAGCAAGCTGGGTGGCCAGCACAGGTGAACTCCAGGAAGAGGTAAACAGAAATCTTTCTCTTTTCCTTGAAGTCCCTACAAAAGTTACCGTCTTTGCTCTTCTCGGACCCATATCACCGTACGAGTTCTCTGTGAAAACATTTCTTTTGTAATGGAACTGTAAGATCTTACATTTTACCATAGCAAAATGTGCAAAGGGCTTGGCACATAGTAGATGCTCCAAAAATGTGTTTTTTACAATTTCAGCTTTATCTCTGAATCCTTCACCACGGTGCATCATCTGGAGTGGACTCATTTCGTTGTCTGCAATGTTGGGTTAAATAGGTGCGCACTGCTTGTGACTTGTTATGCCCCAGAGACAAAAAGAGCTATTTTCCACATCTGATGAGGATAGTATGTGTTCGGATTCAGGCTTTAAAGGCTGAAGCAAAATTTCTGTTGCAAAATGTCAGTGCACATGTGCGTGCTGAAGTTTAGGTATTGGGGTTGTGTGTAATGTTCCGAATAGGGAGGCAGGGGGTCTGCTGAGCTGCTGGAGACAACAGCAAGCATGGGACCCCACTTACTTTTTATTCAATGGATCCCCAATGAATGTTTAACCCTTTTAAGAAAGTATATAGAAAACTAACGACAAATCGTTATTTAAATATTTGTCATACTTGCTTGTTTTGCTCTTAAAAATACTTCATTGGCTTACTTTTTAATAGCCTTCCTATTTGTCAGACTGAATCTGGCATCCTTATTTTTGATTAAAGCTGCTCGCTTGCCTCCCCATTCATCAATGCTTCCTCTTTCCCTGCTCTTTACAATGACTGTCACTTCTGCTATGACACAAGGGCTGGGTGAAAGAGGCACTGAACCCAGAAGCATTCATTCTGATGCTCAGCTTTTGATTAATGGGCCAAGGGCCTTCCAGCCCTTGAGACTTTAATTACCAAGCTGCAGAGCTGAAATCTTTTCATTATGAAAGATAAGGCTGGGTTTAGCAAAAGAAATGGGGACCACAGTGAGGAAGAGAGACAAGTTTTTTTTTAGTGGCTAAATCAATAAACCATTGCTACACTCATTTGAACATGTTTTTGGATGGTTTTGGCTTAAATATATTTAATACTTTTATAGGCCCTGCCTTTTCACGTGATTTTTCCTCTTGTAATTTCTAGATTGGACTGAAGCTGGTGAACCACATTATTCTAGACAACAAGGGGGTTCCCTTATGATAGACCAGAAACACTTCCAATATGGGAGTCCCTGTGGGGGTGGGGGCGGGGCGGGGGAAAGGGACAGGAAACCAAAGCAGCATTATTCTTTGCCCAAAAAGCAAGACAAAGACAGCAGATGCTCTGCAGTTAGAGCAGTCTCGATTCTTCCACATGAGAATAAGTGCTCTTTGCTTCTCAGCAGAAAGCAGGCAGAAGAGAAGACATCGCTCTAAGGCAGTCAGGGAAGCACACCATGTGGCAGTACATTTGTCTGTGATGAGGGGGTCGGGCTGGTTGAAGAAACAGAAATGAGACAGAATTTTTGAGAGAAGCAAGGTGACCAGGCCAAGATACCCTAAGACCATGCAGAACGGGCAGCAGCACCAAGAGGCAGGTGGAGCAGAAGCTAAGACTGTACCATCGTAGTCACTGAGGGCTTAGGCAGTCTAGTGTGAGGCCGACTTCGGAAGGTCTGAATTCAAATGCCTTTCATTAGGAAATGGCCATCTACATCCTCATAGCCGATGTGGTTAGCATAGCTTCCTCTCCTCTACTCTCTTAGGCTGTGAGACAAAGGAAGGCTTTTAGCACCCACTTTCCAAGCTAATCCTGACGTAAGGTGGATGTCACTGAAACAGCATGTCCTCTCCCATTGCTGGATTGGGACCCCATCCTGCCATGTGATCACAGCCTCCCATGTGCTTCTTTCTGACCCATCTCCCAGGACTAGGTTCTGCCATTGGTTCCTGATCTCATCTTGCTGATTCACCTTGATCTCAGGGTCTGGGATCTGTCTCATTCAGTGATGGAGTTTTACTTTCCTGGGTACAGATGTCTCTTGGGGGATCCTGTGATCTGCCTGACTCATGATGGTACTAAGCTGGGATCCCCACTGCTGTGCTCTGCACCCCTGATGAGAATCTCCCCGTAACTTTTCAGAAGCTAGTGAGTCACCTGGTATTGGAAGTCCTGGCAGGTCGTCTGGTACCTTTAGACCAGCCTGTGGATCTGGTCTCCCAGCCCATGCTTATAACTAGTGCTTGGCTTTTGTCCCTTGTTATTCTTCATCCTCTCCTTCTTTCTCAGGAGGGGTCCTGGTCCTTAGATATGACCACCCAGGGCGGAGGACTGCTATGGGCAAACAAAATAATATGACAGTTCATGCCCTCCAGTTGCTGAAAAGACAGCACCTATACAGGTACAGTGTACAGTATGTTTTAAAGTGAAAAAATGGATATACAGAAAGATTACAATAAAGTGTACAAAATTAGTTTCCAAATGCGTTTTATAGACGATTGCTATAAGAGCTTGGAGAAGTTGATCAAGAAGGGCTGAATTTGACCTTCTGGTCTAGGAAAAGAATTGTGGATAAATTTTTATGAGCTAAAAGGAGAAAGTGAGAGAAAAGTGTTATGGCCTGAATTGTGTCCCTTAAATTTCGTACATTGGATTCCTAACTCCCAAGACCTCAGAACGTGACTATATTTGGAGATAGGGCCTTGAAAGAGGTAATTAAGGTTAAACGAGGTCATTAGGGTGGGCCCTGATCCAATCCGACAGGTGTCCTTGCGAGAAGGGAGGGTTACGTCACAGACACACAGAGGGAAGGCGATGTGAAGACACAGGAAGAAGGCAGCCATCCACAAGCCAAAGAGAGAGGCCTCAGAGAAGACCACCCTCACTACACCTTGATTTCAGACTTCCAGGCTCCAGAACTGTGACAGAATACATTAAGTCACCCAGCCTGTGGTCCTTTGTTATCATAGTCCGAGCGCACTACCATGAGGCAATCACAAATGTGTGGGGGCCGTGTCAGCAGAAGCAGGAGCACGTTTGGGAGGGGAAGACCCTTTGCTTGGAGTTGAAAGGCTCCAGTGCAAGGATATGATAAGAGGATAGAGGGGGCCCGCGAAAAAGTTCCAGGAGCAGATGGACCTGTGGGGCAGGGACAGGGAGCGGGAACACCCGGAGAGAAGGAGCAGCTTCACCCAGCGGGCTGTGCCTCCTGAGGGGTTAATCACTGCTTAGTGCTAACACGAAACCAAGTTTACTCTACAAGGTTAGTCAAGGCTTGAGGAAGATGGAAGGGAAAAAAACCACAGAAGCAAGAGACAACGGGTAAGGAAGAAGAGAGAGAGAAGGTGACTTTGTGGGGCTCGGGATACTGTCAGAGGGCTTTAAATTGCCAGGGTGTGAGAGTGGCAGCTGATAAGCAGAGGTGCACATCTGGGGAAGGGGGCAAATACCACTCCACTCCTGACCACCAGCTCGTTCTGAATGTGGCTGCACACGTGCTTGTACCCTTCATTTGGAGCTAACAGTATAAGAACAGAAAGAGAGCCATATGGCCGAGGGTAAAAGTCCATGGAGAGGCCCCTGCGTGCGCCCTCACCTTGCAGGCCTGTCTCCTGCCCTGGGCTGACTGGAGGCTGAGCTCGCTGTGCCAGCCTGATGCCCGAAGCGGGGAGGGGATGGGGGTGCCGAGGGAAGCCCCGCCTTGTCACTCAGGCCTACACCTGGAACACTGTGCCCCACGGGAACTGGCACCCACTGGAGAAAGCATCGGCCATGGGCTAAATCTGGCTCATGCCTGTGAACTAGGAATGATTTCTACATTTTTAGAGGATTGTCCCTTCCCTCCCCCGCAAAGAAAAGAAAAAAAGAAAAAGAAGACGATATGACAGAAACTATTTGGCCCACAAGAAGTGAAGGTGAAGTTATGGAAAGAGTGGAAGAAGTAAGGAAAAGAGGCTGGAAAGAAGAAAGAGAAAGGACCAAGACAGACAGGACAGGAGAAGGGAAGAGAAGCTGCCCCACTGCGGTGGCCCGACCCTTCCTCTTTCTGCCCAGCGTAGGCAGTGGCACTATTACTGGCCTCGATCCTTCCAGGTCCTTCCATATCGCTATGTTCTGCACCCACTACCATCCCAGGCTCCGGCTCAAGCCGGCCGGGCCCCAGGCCACGAGGACATCTCCCTTGCCTTACTGCCTGTCAGCACTGGAGAGAGGACAGGAAAGGAGGTCCCGCCAACAAAGTGCTGGCTCCGAGGAATAAGGCTTCGTCATCCCCAGGGAGGGCTAAACGTTTTCCTATAGTAACATCATTTTGAATCTAGTTAGGTGATCCCTGACTTAGACAAAAAGGAGAAACAGGAAAAGGAGAAAGAGAAGAAACCCGTGAAAAACTAGTGTTTGTCTGTGGGAAGACGGCCCTGCCCTCAGCACCTCTTTCTGTGCCCCACTTCGGGGCTAGGGGGCTCCAGGGCACGCCCTCCAAGGCCCCTGGGCAGCGGACTGTGCTTGGGGGGCCTTCCTGGGGAACCGCGTGTGGCCAGAAAGCATGTGGGGGTGAGCAGGCTGTAGGGGGCCGGGAGGGACTTCACATTGGCCCTGGTCAAATGGCACCTGCTGGTTGTCACTCTGAGAGGTGACCAGGTTGTGCGGGGGGATATCACTGATGAGGTGGTGAGCTGAGAGACCCCTGTGGACTGCCCTGGGCTCTGCTGACCCGCCTGTTCTACAGAATACAGAAGTGGGAGGGAGTGGTGGGTTTCCCTGATGCTTATGTAGAAAATCACTGATATACCAAAGTGTATCTTTTTGGTGGAAAGGTCATATTAGCAGATTCCATCTGTGAATATGAACTTGTCACTTTACCTAACAACTTGAGCGGGTTGGGAACATTAAGGTACTCAAGTGGAGATGTGTCTGTCCATGGCATAGTAAAAAAAAAAAAAGAAAAAAAAGAAAAAGATGCTTGTATGTTGAACGTTAAAATCCACTGCTTAGCCTTATCTGAATAGACTAGGGATGGCAAATAATGGCCATGGGCTAAATCTGGCTCATGCCTGTGAACTAGGAATGATTTCTACATTTTTAGAGGATTGTCCCTTCCCTCCCCCGCAAAGAAAAGAAAAAAAGAAAAAGAAGACGATATGACAGAAACTATTTGGCCCACAATGCCTAAAATATTTACTATCCAGTCATTTAGAGAAAAAGTTTGCCAGCCCCTGGTATACATTAATTAGATCTTTATTCTTTGGTTCATCTGGAAGCATCTTTCCCTTCCCTCATTTATAATAATAAATGCTTCTTGGAAGAATGCATTCTTGACTTGCCACAGATGAGCTTGGAATACACCCAGTTTAAAAGCTTGGGACTGTATGTGCCTCTGTATTTTTTTGTGCCAAGCGCATCCTGGTGCGGGAGAGAAAGTGAGTGGCTTGCTGATGGTGATGGTCAGGGCATATACAATGACCCCTGGGGTCCCTGGGAAAGGAGTGTCCTGAAACTCCCTTTGAGACCTTTGCATTCTTGAGGTCCTCAAGGTGTCAATCACTGCTGGCTTTGCTTTACACGTCACCCTGTAGGGCAAGCCAAGAGCCCCCTAACCTGCTTATTTCTTTAGCTCTATTGCTGCCTATCTAGGGAGAAAGAGCAGAATTACATTGGCTTGTCTTTTAGCCAATGAGAGAAGCATAGATAAATATGCACTCGGCTCCTAGAACAATCTCGTACTGCCCAGCTGCTGGCAGAACTGTAACAGGAGAGAATGTACCTATTGAGCTGAAAATACAGATAAGAGATGAATGAGTGAAATATGAAAGTCAGAGTCTCAAGAAATATAATGGACCTTGGGGATGTGGAAGCTCATGAGAAAAGGAGTTAGAGGCTGGATTTGGGGCTATTAAAGAAATCCTTAAACCTCTCCCTACCTGCTCCCCATTTCTTCACATGCTAAGTACAGATAATCTATGTTATGGAATAATACTCAGTAATGACTTGAGATAATACTTTAACAAGTGTAAAGTATTGTATAGATAGAAGGAAATATTAAGCTCACATCAAGATTTTCTGTCTTCACTTCTTTAATATTTTATCCGAATGCGCCTACTCTATTCAGGCTTTTTAATAGTGCTTTTATTATTTTTTCTTTCCAAATACAGTATAAATTTGCTCTTAGATTTTTTTAACCTAATTAAGTCTGTATTTCTCATAATCATTTCCAGCTTATAACGTGGCAATATTAACTACGATATGGGGGAAAGTAATGTGATAACACCTGAGCCACATGAAAAGGGAAGACGAGTACTTTGTCTTTGGAAATGCATAAGCATCAGCTTTAGGGCACATCCTTGCTTATCAGTTGCAGCAATGTATTTCTGAAACATCCATCCTGCTCTGAGCAATGTCCATGGTAAGCCTTCCTCCTCCTTCTCAACAGCCTCTACCCCAACTTCCATAATCTTCCTTTTAGGTGAGAGACTCAGTAATCCATGTCGCAGGAGCAAAGGAAAAATGGCATTTTCCTGCACAGAGCAGATCAGGTCCATCCTCAGCCCCGTGACATTTGGGTCTGGGGGATTATGAAAGAGGTAACACTGATGGGAGCACTGGCCAGGGGCTGGGTGTCCTCTGCTGAAATCCTGACTTGCTGTTGCCAGCCCAGCCCCACAACAGTCACCTTCACTCACTCATCTTGCACGGACTTTGGAGGCCAGGAGGCCACTGTAGCCATTGCTTTTTGAAGACGGTGGACCCCACAGCAGCCTGGGCTCAGCCCTGCTCCACAGCACAGTTTGTAGTCAAGGAGCAGATGCCAATGGTATTCCAACTGGGTTCAACTGGAGCTGTGTTCGGGTGGTTTCATGGTTAAAAGTCCTAGTAGTGTAAAAAGAAATCAGAGTAACAAGTGAGCATATCTCTCATGTTGTCTCCATGGTTACCACCTCTGCCTTCTTTTTCATCACCCTGATTTTGCTTGCAGAGTTTACCTTCCATGTGCTTGGGCTTGGGCTCCCTTCTCCCTTTGCTGATGAGCAGAGCTGTTAATTAAGTCAACAAGTACTCCCTCTGCAGAGGCAGCATCTCTTTTGGCAAGAGGACATGAGCAGAACCAGCCCCAGAAACAAGTGAGAATGTATGTCAAGCTGGGATTAAGTAGCTGTGATTAAAGACTGAATAATTACCTTCCCAAGCAAATACTCTTTAAAACGTTCTCACTCCCAGGCCATAACCACAGAACCCACGGGGCTAGGAGGTCTGTGTGATGGTTCACTGTGAAGAGACAGGGTAGCCGAGATATTCAGGACATAAAGCTTTCACCTGCGAAAGGAAACCCAGGAGCAAAGTGATACCATCTAAGAAGTAGCCACGGCTGCCAACCGATTCTTCCTTTTCAAAGATTGTCTAGGTCTTTGGCTGCCTGGAGATCAGCATTCTGAACTATGTCTCTACAGTGACAGACATGACATTCACATGTTTGACACACTCTCTGAGCTCTATGTAATCTTGGTGAAATACCTATACTTCCTGCTCTCTTTCTCCAACTCAAAAAACAACAACAACAAAAAAACGTTGAAATACAGTTGAAAGTGATGTCGTATTTGTTTTTATTTACTTTAGAAAAGGATATACTTCCTGAAAGTCTGCTAATTAACTGGTAATCAATAACTTTGGCACGCTACACAAATGTATTTCATATCCACAACTGTGCTTTGCTGTTCTAGGCCAATGCAGCCTCTTCTGCATTCTCCTATATGTTCATCTTCTCCCAGTTTGATACAGTTCATCCTTCTTGCAAGGCCTGGATAACATTGCAGCCCACGATCCCTGAGAAAATGATGCAGTCTGATAGAATTGTTGGCACCAAACCCTTTCATTTATGACCTGCTCTTAGGTTTAGCTGGAATGAAGATTTGGCAGCATATTTACCAAGGTTAATTAGAAGGCAAATCCCAAAGAAACAAAACATTGAAATGTTTCGGTACGGTTTAGTATTCTCAGCATACCCAGTCTCGAATGGGAGCTTTTACCTCCATTGTTTATGAGGCAGGGATGCTGTTTAAAACTCTGCAGACTTTAGTCTCAGGGAGACCTGGGATTGAATCCCAGTTCCTCCTTGGCCGTCAGCCAGTCCTTAATCACTCGTGACTATCAGATTTTTATCTCTACAATATGAATAGTGGAGTTGCTATGAGGTTTAGCAGCAATGGGTACAAGATGCCAGGCACGCAGTAGCACCTAAGAAAAAAGCCTTAAGAAAATACTTATTTACCCAAATATCACTGTCTACCATAGATGGACCAATTCAAGTAGGTGGTGAGAGAGTTAGAAACATTAGTATTTGGGAGGGTGTTAGCATACTCTGAGTGATTACAGGCAGAAGAGGCCTTGGATGAGACATGACAGAGGCAAAAGGAAGAAAACTGTGACAAGTGAAAAAACTTTTCTGAAATCCTTGCAAAAGTTAGGGGACATTTTTGAATAAAGAGATTCCAAGTCTCTCTAAATGCATGCAGTTTGAATTGCAGAAGAAACTCAGATTTTGCCTATCCCATAATGTCAAGTTGACTTTTTGTGATGTTTAGACAATCCCAAAGCAACTACTTTTTATAACATATCAGAGAAGACATTTTGACCACTGTTGCTCTGGGTAAATTCTTCAAACTCCAAATAGAAGCAGTAAACATGTGAGTATAAATATGACAATCACTTGTTTAACTGTGACAATTTTAGATAGTTTTTTGGCATGCTCAAAGGTACAGAGATTTTTGTGGATGAGTAAAAAATAACTTGTATATTGTTTATCCCACTTTGACTAAGTCTTGGGCGACATTATCAATTTCTTGTAAAATTGGCATGTTTACACATAATATCATGTTATGGGAAAGGAAAAAAATGTTAAAGTTTGCCTCCCTGGAGGGAGTAGGGTTGGAGAAGAGTGTAGTAGACAATTATTTATGGATAGTTTTACACGAATACAATTGTCATGGCTTTTATCTGAGGAGGGAAAGATTCTCCAGTTGTTTATTTTGATTGGCAGTGGCATTAATGCTAGCTTTCTGGTGATCTTAAGCTTTCTAATATCTAACATTTAAATTTGTCTGTAAAGGTGTTTAAAGATCATCTCAAACATGAAGCCAAATATCCTGAAGAAAAACTGTTACCTTTCTTTTGCAGGGATGTTCTTCCTGTAAGGGGGAGCCTGGCAACAGTGTTTTTTGTTTTTTGTTTAAAATTCAGATTCCAAAAGAAGTTCTTCTCAACAATGAAACTTGTCTTTCCTATTAAGGCAGAAGAGAAACGAGGTTTGCATATTCAAGTCCTTCCCTGGTGCCTACATCCATAATAGGACACCCACATCTGGTAGAGCTGTTATGGGACATGCAGACAGACCAGAAGAGTCTAAAAATCCAGCCAACATCTAATGCCAGAATCCAAATTATGAGCATAAGGCAGAGTGTCTATCTGATCAAAAAGAAGACATTCTCCAGAAAGGGCTGAGAAAGTAGAAATATTCTATATCCAAACACAACAACAAACCAACTCAAATCTGCATGCAAACATACCTTCCACGTAAGTGTGCAAAGATATTAGCTTTTCAGAAGGATTTAAGGAAATTATCATTTTGTTGCAAGGAAAGAAGGAAAAGATGATGGGGCCACTACCTTTGCCATGAAGGTTAAATAATGGCTACAATATGCTCCAAAATTCTTAGAGGAAATTACTCAAATATGGGGAAAGAGGCCACCAAAATGGTCAGTAGTTTTAGATCAGTGATTTTAGTCAAGAATTAATCCAAAAACATAAATTTTATTTTAAATTCTTATTGTGGAATGTGAAAAATATTGTAAGTTTTACATATATTTAGCATCTTCATCTTTAGTAATAAACCGAGTTATTGAACTTTACCAAAATTTGGTATACATATAGCAAAAATAGCAAGTCCCTATAGAAAGTGGGAAGAGGTGAAGTGAATGGCCACTGGGTATTTTACCAGAATAAGCGGATGTCTGTCAAAAACTCTTTGCAAACTTCTGCTTTCGACGGATTTTTGGTGATTAATCAGTTCAAAGCTAAGCATACGTATCTCTCGAATTCAGAAAAGATTCATCTGGATTATAAGGCTCATTCCAACATGCTATGGGTGCACTGGGAACCTTGAACTTCATTACGCGATAGTGAATCACTGAGAAAAAATAGAAGTCAAGATGTGCCTTTCAAAATGCTATAAATTATGGATTTTCATAATGATGTTATAGAAAAGGTGAGTGATTTACCAAGAAAGGCATTACAAGACCATATTAAAAAGGCTGTGGAGTAATTTTGCAGCCTCTACTTTAGCATGAAATTAGCACCTGTCCCACCCCAACCTCTTGATCTTTAAATATGTTACACGAGAAGCCTTCCTCCATCTGATCTCGGAACTACTTAGTGGAATTTTGCCCCTAGCAGTTCAGTTAAAAAAATGACCCTCATCTCTACTGTCTTCCATTAGGAAAAGCCAAACTTTCGCTGACTGATTGTTTCAACACTCTCTAGACCAGGCATAGAGGATACGCTTTCATTGGTTCAAAGACATAATGAGTTGCCCTCCACTCTCATCCTTAGAAGGAATTAAGAACAGTATCCCATCAAATTGCAACAAAAGGTAAATTTCACTGTCAAGTTCCCCCGAGCTGATAGATATATCAGCTGTATCAGACATGGTGAAGTTTAAAACTTGCTCTAAAAATAATGTGCCTGGATATCGGCCACCATCTTAAGGGCTCTTCCTCTCCAGGACCTCTCCCCATAAATACCCAACGTGGCTGTCAGCAAGTTTAGCCTGAAAATAAAATCCCCTCACTCCATCAAGAAATAGCTCCAAACTTAGAGTGTGTGCTGAAAATATTCATGATGAAATCATAATCTTATATTTATAGTCTTTTGGATTGTGTATGAAATTCTGTTTCCCATGGTGTTTCTCGTTGAAAGGGCCAGACGTAGAGAGCGGCTCGGAGGATGCCCGAGAGAGCATTAGCCTCAAGGACGTGCTGTTATCCTCATTTTGAACTGGACGGTTGTGACATCCTCCCTCCTCCCTGACCCCCAACCCATTCCCAGATGGTCCCTGGTTTGCGGGTCCTGTCTTGTCATCCAGGAAGAGCAAACTGGCCTTTCGAGTAGGAAGTGGAGTGGGTGCCTAAGATTATCTCCCCTTCCTTCTGACCTTTCCTGTCCTCTAGACTTCCTCCCCGTTTTCACTGAGGGAGATGGTGTGGACCTTAATGGTTGGAGTTGGATGGTTCTCTCCATGGCTGGGAGTCGAGAGCCCCGTGCAGCAGCAGACCTGCAAAAAGCTTTTGCTCCTCACCCGGGCCGTGGTGCAGGCTGATCGGTCTTTGGGCACTGCAGTCCTGGCCGATCCACGGGGCAGGGAAGAGAAAAACTTCCATTCACAGACCCCATCCGTCTTGGAGATTTTATAGAAGGTCTCTCCTGAGCCCACAGGGATGCGCACCAGGTCCCTGTGCTGCCCCTCCAGGGCGTGGCTGGGTGGGTGCAGGGTGTAGCCCAGGGCACCTTTGGAAGACTGCTTTCTGCGGAGACACTGAATTCTCAAGACATTCTGAAAAGCCTTTTTAAACTCTTGACTGGAGCAGGGGTATATAATGGGATTGATGCAGCTGTTCATGTATCCGAGCCAAAAAACTATTTTAAAAACTGTTTCTGAGGGCTTGAAATCAGGGAAGAAAGACCCTGGAAGAAAACACACAGATTCATACATATTATTTGCAAGCCAAAAGGCCAGTTGGCTAGGAAAACAAGCAAACAAACCAACAAACATCTTTTTACATATTTTAAAAGTTCCAAATACATTAGAGTGTCTCACATTTTACCGACTGGCTCCTAAGAATATAGCCCCTGTGTAATATTCTCCAAGACCATTCTCACTGGTCCACATGTGCAACATCAGTTACGAGAGCAGGCCCAGTGGGTAGGGTTGCACTGGGTGTCAGTGATAAAACATCCCTTGATGCCTGCTATGTAGTTTTAAACAATGAGAACATGAAACTTAGGCTATGTATGCAAATCGTTTTGCCTGAATTTAAAAATAAGTTGGAATTCATTCAAATAATCCAAATAAAAATGAGGTTATCTGAATACTCCATTTGTTCTTTAAAGCAATATTATACAGACACATCCTAAATAGTTATAAATTCCTTCCCTTCTGAACATTGGAATTGTATATTTTAATGAGAATCCCAAATTTACAAAATATTGGCTTTGCCAACTTTTGGCTAGTGATTTTCAATTATTAAAATTATTAAGATTGTTAAGAATGGCCTCCTACTTCTGATGTTTTGACTTAATATTTTCAACTTTACAATGGCAAGAAGGTGATACACGTTCAGTAGAAACCACATTTTGAATTTTGAATTTTGATCCTTTCCTGGGCTAATGATATGCAGTATGCTACTCTCTTGTGATGCTGGGCAGAGGTAGCAAGATACTTTTGTCCAATCGCAGGCTAATGTAAGTGTCGTGAACACATTTAAGGTAGGCAAGGCTAAGCTATGATGTTCGGTAGGTTAGGTGTATTAAGTGAATTTTTGATTTATGATGTTTTCAGCTATGATAAGTTTATCAGGATGTAAGCCTATCGTAAGCTGAGGAGCATCTATATTTTTCTTTGATGATGCCTTTTGATGTTACAGTATACTCATCTGCTCAACATACTCCAATGGCTGCCAAATGCTTATAAAATGCTTGCCAGTTGCTCAACATTCAGGATCCTCCACAGAATTGAATCTAATCTCGCTTTCTAACACTAATATTTTACTCTAATCAGAGTCACTACAAACTTTTTCCAAGTCATTGCTAATTTTTCTTGTCTTCTCGAGTTGAGTCCTGAAGTCTAAAATGCCCTTTCTCATCCTCTTTATTACTCAAGTCTTATCCATGAATCGACACAGCAGGAATCACGTTTCAGGCCTCTTTACATCCTATACATAACTCTTGGTAGCAGAATAATAAACCCATGGAAACTTAAAGCGGGAACAGTCTTAGGTATTCTCTTATTCAATTACTCAATGTCCAAATTAAAACATGATGATTAAAGAGGTTGTCACAAACTCGATAGCTATAGTACTAATATAGTGATGGATAAAGGGATCTAGAACGCCCAGTCCAGTGGTCCTTATTCTCTGGGTAACTTTTTTCTTTTGCTTTAGCCTAAGGCCTTGATTTTATGTCTTCCTTTTTCTCTCTGCTTCACAGACCCATCAGAGTCATGACAAACTAATGGGTGTCCTTAAAATCCACTGTAGCAAACAGTGCCCTAAAATTTAGTAGAGGATTTTATAAATGTAAACAAAGATTAAACTTAAATACTGCAAAGAAGACAGAATAGTGTGGTGGTCAATGGGGAGCATTTATTATCTACCCGAGAGGCATATACCTCTTACTTCAGTTCATTATTCCAATATCTCGAAAGGAATTAAACCATACGCACGCACACACACACACTTTTTACACACACACACACACACATTTTTTTTTGCGAAGGTTATTAAGTGAGAAAGTATTATTCTTTAGCTCCAAAACTCTTAACATTGTCCTATAATTATAATAGAATTTACTCATATTGAATGCCTAGTTTGAGCCAGGCTCTGTGCTAAACGGTCCAAATACAAAATAATCATCATCAGCAACATCAAGAGTTATATGACTCCTATCAACAACATCCCCATTGTACAAATGAGGCAACAGTGGTGTAATGAGGTTGAATAACTTAACTAAGGTCACTCAGGCAGATGGTTGCCGATAGAGCTGGAATTTGAAATCGAACAATCTGATTTTAGGGCCTATGTTCCTTTATGGAATCTAAAAGTAGATTGGAATGATACATCTCTTGGGAAGGAAGATAGTGTATGGAGGGTGGTAAAGTTGGTAGAAGCTAAATTGGAAGGATGCATTTCCAAACTTCATCTGAGAAGTGGAAAAAGTGACTAAGACCACTTCTCAGATCCCTTCTCAATGATGACCATGATGCTTTATAGAATGAGAAGGCAACCACGGGCCATGCTTCCCCCTCTCCTCCGCCCATCATGGCACGGAGTACCAAGGTCGAACCTGCCTGGTTTAGGGGTTGGCACCTCTGACCTGAAGTTTAGGGGGTAAACTCCATCAGAGCTGGTACCATGTCAGTTTTGCTCATTTATGGAGCTCCAGAACCTAGCACGGTGCTGGCATCTCAAAAGCATCCTGTCAGTTCTTACTGAGTGAATGAATGGCTCACTAACTGACTGACAATGAATGAATGCATCTCCCTGTCCTCTCCATGACTCCATCTCACAGTGTGGCCTGGCTTCCTTTTCAGCCTGACAGCTGTAGCCCTGTATTTCTCTTCCTGCTGACACTTCCTTCTGTTGTTTCTTTCCCTTTTTCTGCCCAGTTTCTGTTTAATCCTCTGGTTTTCTCTGTGATATTTTGTCTTTTTCCCTCGCTGCGATATCTGGTAGCTAACACCAACTTTCCTTATCATGCTTCATAGAAAGAACCAGATTTTTGAATTGTCCACTTGAGCATAGGGACTCTTCTTTCTCTTGTCACTGAAGGTACATGGTGCTCCTTAACAACTTCTGTCCAGCTTTGCCACTATAGTTACATTTTAGGTACAAAGTTACAGCAAAGTTTGCTCTCAATGACCTCAGTACGAGAGAAAACCATTTTTTTTTTTCTGCTAATGCCGTTCTCCTAAGTAAGTTTTCTCCACAGTGCTCTAGTTCACTCTAAAACACAGTGAAGACAAAAATTCTAGCCCAGCACTCGTAATTAGAAGTTTCCTCTTTAGTTCAACTCTTTCAGAATCAGGGTGACTCAGTAGGGCCGGAGAAAACTATGAGTCAATCTCCTCCATCCTAGCCTCCCAGCTTCCAAGCTCCATTCCGCCTCCCTGAAAATGTGGCATCTTTATGACAACTATGAGAGACACTGAGTTATGATAAACTCTAATTAGCCAGAGTCACAGAATGCTAGAATGTAAAGACTGGCAGAAAGCACTGTCAGTCCGTCCTTTATAAATGCAGATAGTAAGGCTGAGGAGGAGAAGTGGTTTCCGCAAAATCACCTGGTTGATTCATGGTCCCATCAGGAGTAGAGCCAGACTCTTCTCTGATTCATCCATTTCTGCTCCTGATCTTTGTGTTATTCAGCAATGCCACAATGGCATGGGTAGTGTTAATGGCAATATGTCTAGCTATTGTCATAGGATGAACACAAGTTTTGCAGAGATAATGAGAAAGAAGGGGGAGGATAGTAGCATCATAAATAACTACATCTTTTAAAAAGTCGTAATGTGCTATTCAGACACTAGAAAAAGAACAGTGGGTGTTGCCCTTGGAAGGGCTTATCTGCAGGGTATCACATTCTGAAAATTAAAGTCTAAATGACTCCAATTAAAACAATGCAAACTCCAAAGGAGAAGCTAATGGTATGTGACCAGGGGAGAAAATAACCTTTAATTGTTTCTCTTTGTCCAACCAATGGAGTCTCCGTGTGTCTGTGGTACCAGTCCAAATGTGATTGGTAAATAGCCAATGGACGGAAGAGAGACACAAACTGTCACACGAATAGGCAGCCAGTTCCCCAGGCCAAGGAAGTCTAGTGCCAAGCCCCATTCATAACAGGTCAGTTGGCATCTTCTTGCTGGGAAGAAAACTCTGCCCCATTGAACTAAACCCCAGGGGACACCTGTAGGATTCGGAGTGTAAACATAGACCTGAGTTTAATTGTCCTAGAGTCTACCAGATGCCTCCGCACTGGGCTGCTGGTTTGGCTGTGTCATAGTAACTTGCTTGAGTCCTCCTGAGGTTTATGCAAGGGCCGCCTTGCGGCAGTTCTCAGCCAGGTAAGTAGTCTTTAGGTTATCTGTCTGGAATAGTGGTTAGGAATCTCTAAGAACGCTGACTAGGTTAACGATGCACTAGGATCCCAGGTCCTCAACACAGTATTCACGGATAGACTTCCCATGCACTGAAATACACGTGTGCTCTGCATGTACAGGGATTCATTTTCCTGAGAAGAGGACTTCAGTTTCTGTTGGCCTCTCACAGTGGTCTTAGGGACACCGAAGATGGCTAAGCCTGGCTCCTAGCTCCTGAGAATGAGCTACACCTCTGGCTGGCAGACCTTACTTTATGTCCTGATGCAAGCATCAAGGTTACAAATGGCAAGAAGATGTTAGTTCAACACCTCTTTAGAAGGACCTGCTCTATTCTTCTCTTATTTAACTAGGGCTTGAAATAGCACAGTTCTCCTGTACCTCTGAGGGAAGTGATACGGTTGCTCTCTGGTCAGAGGTAACATGTTGGTTCTTTTCTGAACTTTCTGGCAGGAAGCTTGAATAGTAGTCAAGTCGAGGAAGGATGGAGGTGTGAGAGGGTGCAGCAAGTACAGGAAAAGATGCCTATTGTGTGCTGGGTACACTGCACTGAACAGAACAAACCCAAGGCATCTCAGACTGTCCAGTGAGGGATGGGAGCATTGTCCCTTTTCCCTTTATCCAGGGACTGGTTTATATTGCCCTGTGGTTATTGTTGTCAAGAACCACTGCTTCTTCCAACCCATGCAAGGAACAAGGTCAGTCGGGAAGACATTCTCTCATACCTCATACTTCTGCAAGTGGGAAACTACAGGATCTGTCTGTCTGGCCGGGCGCAGTTCTGCAGAACTGGGGATTTCACCTTGGATGAGTCCAAGCTGCTAAAGTAAAGCTCTTCAAAAGGCTTCTCTCACCAGTGACCAAAGCCCCAAACTGCGTTTCTTTTTTTAGAAATGGGGACCGGGCCTCCCAGAACACGCACGTCCAGCCCAAAAACACCCATGATAACTTGATAGACTCACCGTGCACATTTCCTGGGAAGAGCTCCCAGTGATGTGTGTTTCCTTTCGAAATGAATGCATAATTCAAACATTTTCAAAAGATAGTACCAGTTTTTCCCCTTTAGTTAACAAAAATTCCAGATTCGATTCAGGAAAATGCTAGCAATTAAGTCATCATGTTCTTTTATACATTGTTCCCTTAAAAGCAATCTCCTTTCATAAACCAGCTTATTTTCCAAACTTTGTCACTTTCATTTAGATCATCGTTGTCACACGAGTCTCACATTTGAAGCATCTTTTTATCACTGCTACACAAAAGCTTTCCTCAGCCACTCACTCTACAGAAGAGTAGCGTTCAAACACACACACCTGTTAGCGTGGTATATTTTTCATAGCACATATAGTTTGTAAGTTTTCTTTCTTTTTCAAAACATTTTTTCCTTTTTTCTTTGTGGTGGAGACTTTTCAGATTTAGTCTCTTAGCAACTTTCAGGTATGCATATAACATTATTAACTGTAGTCATGTTGTGCATTACATCCCCAGGACTTGTTTGTCTTATAACTGGGAGTTAGTACCTTTTAATCCCTGCACTCATTTTACCCACCCCATGTAAGTTTTCTTGTTTACTTGTTTTCTTTGATTGTCTCATCCTCGAGAGTATGAAATAAGCTCTACAATGGCAGGGGCCCAGGCTGTCCTTTTTGCCGCCGTGCGAGGGCAGGGCCTGCCTCAGATCCTGAAAGAACATGTGTTTGACTTCCTCCCTCTTTGTTCCTTACATTCCAAGCAGTCACTGAGCCCCGCTGACGTTTTCCTTGGAAACATCTTTCAGACTTGCCTTTCGCCTCCACGCCCATTCCCAGCACCCCTGCCTTGAGGCAGCAGAGCTGGAAGGGTCTCTTCACTTACAGCCTTGCTTACTGTTAGGTTGATGGTGCTCTACTCATCACCCTGCAAGACTTGTCAGGATGGTGCCACTTTCCTGCTCAGAAATCAAGGGAGAGATCAGAACCAGGAATCAGAAAAGAATTGGCTGTGAAAAGCTGGGTGAATCACTTCTTGAGCCTCATTTGCAAAATAAAAGATTTGGACTAAGTAACCATTACTACCTCTTCCTCATGTAAACGCATATGCTTCTAGGAAAACAGAAAAGTGGAAAACAGGCCCATGTCAGGCAGGATGGTTGAGGGACCCTGGGGAAAGTTGGTCAGAAGGGAAGAGGGCAGACAAGAAGGAAGGAAACCCAAGGTTTTGGGTTAGGTTTTGGGGAGGACATTCTGATGTCCATCTGGAGATTTGTGTCTGAGCTGGAGGAAAAGAAGGGCTGGGAGGACATAGCCGAGGGCCATTGTCATGAGACACACCTGTGGAGGGGCATATGCAATACTCCGAGGCCCACCGACAGTGGGGTGCACTGAGTAGGAACAGCATTTGTTTTTCTTCTGCATGGAGCACAGCATGGCCCAGAGCTCCCATGCTTCTTGGTAATATGGGGGCTGCACATATGCACATCTAGGGCCTGAGAGGTAATGGCCATCTTGTCATCTTTAAGGGAATGGGACACAAAGGCAAGAAAGTGAATGAAGCTATGAGGAAAAATTCCTAGAAATAACTAAAGAAAAGGGAAGTTTTTCGAGGGTCTCAGTAATATATTAAGGGAACCTCCTAATAGTGAAATCTGCCAAGATATGAGTTGTGCATTATCCTCTTATTGCCGATAAGATCAAGTTCAACCTCATCACCTTATCATTCAAGGCCCTCCATCATTTGGTTTCACCAGCCTTACACATCCTTCTCTGACATTATTTATTCACTTGACAAATAATTTGCTTAGCACCTTCCATGAGACAGGCAATTGTTGTAAATACTGGAGATAGAATAGTTAGAAAAATGCATTAAGAATCCTGCCCTTGGAGTTTACATTCTATGAATATTTCCAATAAATGCTTCTTAAATTGAATTGTGAATTTCCAACACCAAGACTTTCTTCTTGCTGTGGTAGACTTTTCGCTGTAACTGTGTTAATCCACTAAGGTGACTATGTCTTAGCTTATGTGGCTCTCCTCTTCATTCTCCTGCTCCTTTCTCAGTGACTTCTCCCTCTACCCTGCAGCAAATCAAACTTGAATCTATTCAAATTCCCTACCTTCGAAGCTATGTTCAAATCTGCCTCATTCATGAACTCCCTCCTTTGCAGTCTAACTTGTTTTCTCGCCGTTTCCCTTAAGCATCTAACCTTAGTTACTTTTCTCTATAGCACTTATCACCATCTTCTATACGTATTTCTTTTTTGTCCTTTTTCTTGAATATAAACTCCTTGAAGTCGGAGGTTTATGTATTATTATTTCACTGCTGTATCCTCAACACCTATAACAGTTTATAGCATATAGTAGGCTCACACAAAGACTGTTGAATGAATAACACATTCAATCCTCGTGATTTTAGTCTTTTTAAAGACACACACTACTTCTTATCCTTTATTTTTATCTCCCTCATTGACGAACAATTTTCAATGAATGTTTATTGAATTAATAGGTGGCATTTGTTGATGGAAGACAATGGCATTTTGAATAAAACTCCTGCTTCAACTACTTACAGCTGGAAATACACTCTTAAATGGAGAAAGAAAGCCTGTCTTAACTCACATTCCAACATTTTATCTTCCTGATCTCCAAGACACTCATGTTTACATAAAAACAAAATGATTCTACAAATAATTTTATACAGCTAAGTCGCAGGCACTTCATGAAATTATTACTTCTAGTACTTATAAAGACACTTTATGGGGTCCTGTAGGAAAGGTTGAAGGCTGTAATTAAGATATGATAGCCTCTCATATTTGTGAGATTTGCATTTCAGGTCCAACACTACAAATCTGAAGCAGTGACATAAACAACTCAAATTGGTCACCCTGGGAGGCAGCATGGGAGTTTTTCAGGGCACTGTCCCCTCACATTCAGCTTAAAGGCTAAGGCAGGTTCCATTCCAGAATCTTGCCAGCCAGGACATGGGTAAGTTGGCTGGAGCTTATGCAATAAGAGGTGAACAGGGTAGCAGACAGATGAACTTTTAGTTCTGGACTTCTGGTAAAGATGCCAAATCTGAGTTCTTTGGGTAATTCCCTACTTGGCAATGACATACCAGGTCCTTTCACTGGCCACCAGGTCACCCTGAGGCATGTCCCCTGATACTGTAGCCATCCTCTGGGAACTTCATCTAGCTCTTTAGGGGAGAGTTTAGGGTAGAGTATGAATAACACTTTGCTCTCTACTTCCAGCTCCTGCATACCTCTTCCCCTGCCTGGGATGGAGACTGTGTGTGGACCCCTGTTACTTCTCCCCAGCCTTAGGCTCAAGCTGGGCCAGACCAGCAGAATACCTGACCTCCATTAAAAGTGGGTGGTATTAAAACTGGCATAACATATATGCATAGGCATTTCATAGCTTATTTTCAAAATAAAAGGTGTCTTTTTGGAAGCTATAATATGGCTTCTAAATACAACTGGGCCAACTAGTTTTAAAATGCAGAAAGAGATCGGAGAAATTTACTCTTTAATTTTAAAAGGCAACAGAGTATGACACTCTTTTGATTATAGATATCTTTGAAAAAAAAACTGACCATGCCTCCATCTTTCATAATAAATGCAATATTGAGAAATCTCAGTTTTTCCTGCAGGGGACATCGTCATTCTTTTCCAACTTAACCAAGCCTTCTGCAGTCTCAACTGAGAACTGTCTGATACTCTAAGGGAAAGATAAAGGTCAGGGAAGCTCAACCATTTTATGGCTTCAATTTCCTTCCTGACCTTGACGACTCTCAAATCTCTATCTCTAGGCCATATCTGGCTCCTGAGCTCCAATTCTGCATATACGACTATTATCAAATATCTTTTCTGATGGTCCCAAACCATTTCAGCCTTAACATAATCAGACTGAACTCATTGTCTCTCACAAAACCTACTCTTTCTTCTCTGCTCCACCCTCAGTAGATGGAATCCCTTCCCCTAAGTTGTGCTAGCCAAAAAACCACTGTCATACTCAACCTCTCATTGTCCTACCTCGTCTACTATATCCAATCATCCAGTCAAGACCAATGAACCTTCATTACCTTTGTCATCATCCATCCTAGTTCAGGTCACCATTATCTTTAGCTAAGACCCTGTTTCAGCTTATTAATTGAGCTTCTTGCTTCTAGTCTCATCTACTTCCAACGTACTGCTCACAGATTGGCCAGAGAGATATAAGTTTGATTCTGAGGAAACAAACCTGATCTTATATCTTCCATATCTTCCTTGATGGAATCATTTCAATGACTCTTTACTGAATTCAAGATCAAGTACAAATTCTGCACTAGGACTTATTAGGTCCACAGGTCTAGAAGACTTAAAATACACTTCGATAACTAGTCAGTAGAGTATGGTGATTCAAGTGCCCATTCAAAAATTAGTACTATAAAAAAGTAGAAATTTATAATCAACAGGATTTGGACATTTGAGAAATTATTAATTTGACTGAGTGATACAGCATCTTCAGTTCACCAGGATGTGGTTTAGGATTATAGTGTTTGATATACCATAGCTTAATCTTAAGTAATAAATATATGTCTTCCAGAAGGCAGTGTGTCCACTAAACAGCCTTTCCAAAGACTAGGAACGCATCATGAATTTCCTATTGTTCCAGTGGTCGTGATGACAACGGTTCAGAAAGTTTTACAAAACCTGAACGGCCTAAGTCAGGAGTGACGATCCCTAGAGGATAAACATGGAAAGTGGTGAAGAAAAACCAAAGACAGAGACAAGTGCATCCGAAGCTGCCTGAATAGAACTATTTCCTGTTGCATGGTGTGTTCTTGTTACCCAAAACAGTCGTGTTTCTAAGAAAAGGTTGTCCTCCACTGTTGTGACTCCCCTCTGAAATGTCCACCCAGTATTTGCTCAAATTAGGTGATTGATTCAGAACACATCAGAAAGCACAAACAGTATTTTCTGGATAGAAATACTTTCTGTTTGGAACAATAGTCTTCTTCAGAAAATCCAGCACAGCTGTGTTTATTCCCTAAGTTAAGTGTCAAAACAGCAGGAATTTTACCTGGCTCCAGTTGTCTATTTGTCTCTGTCTCACTCAGAAAAATTTACATGGGAAGAGAAAGAAGCTACCATAGTTTGTAGCTGAAAATAATGATTGTCATTGTTTTTGTTTATTCCAATTCAATTCCGGTGAGTTAGAAGTTTGTTACACTTTACATCTCAAGACAGATATCAGTGTCAGCAAGTGGCTGGCTTAGGAACGTATTAGAACCTGTGGGGCTTTGGCGGGTTTTCATTCTCTTAATTTTTTTCATAAGACTTACATTTATCAAGAAAAATTGAAGAGAGAGGCTGCTAGGGGCAGGGAGGCCAACTAGGAGACTAGCATATTGGTTTAGCATAGAATTCTGACCAAAGGCTAAAAGCTGTAGGACGGATTTGGGCTGCCCTGGAAGCTAACCTTCCCATTACTGAAAGTATCTAGGATAGGATGCATAACTACTCAGATATCATACTGGGGATTCAAGCATCATAAAGCCTCCTATTAAAAACTCTTTAAGGTGCATTCTTATCCTGAAGCTTTAGAACATCCTGAGAAAGCAAACATCATTTATGGAGAAAAGGTTGGTTGTTCTGAATGTCTTACTTCCTTTTTACTATTGCAATAAAGAAATTGTGCATTAGGAGCACTTTAAGAGGCACACACATATTAAGATATGCCCTTTCCTGGGAGGGAAACCCTGATAGCTCATTTGCTAGTCCACTGACCAGGGCAAGTTTCCTACCTACTCTGTGCCTCAGTTTCCTCACATTTGTGGGTACAGTTCCTGGCTAGAAGCATTCATTACATTTGGACTATTTCTTCTTCAATATATATTAGTTCTCAATCTGCTTTTAGGGTATGCTACTCATTCTTAGTGTTCATCTTGTCTATTTTGAACCTTCCGAGATACTTTCTGAGGTCAGAAATCAGACCTTCTGCCTATTCATGAGTGTATCTTCCTGTCGAGATGTGTCTGGGATCCTTGTTTTGGTTCTACAGCTCTGGACACCTATGAGCTCCCTGATGACTTGTGCACTTGATCATCTCCTTAGACAATGATCAGCCAGGTATGTCACCTGTCATTTTCTCAGAGCAGCTGCTCTGAGATCTCTGTATTTTGAGAGAACTTTGACTCTCAGTGTTTTGGGGAAAAGGTATATTAGCATTGACATGTATTAACATTTCTTGAACAGCCTGTTGTCTGATAATATCTAATTTTGGCTACAAAAAGTAATGGTATACTTTTGTTCATTTGAGAATTTTTCTGGACTAAGTTGAGTCCGATAGGTAAATAATTGGTGCTTTTCCAAGTTGCGCTGTGTCCAGGCTTGAGCTTGGGCCATGTGTTTATTATATTGCATTTCTCACTAGAATTCCTTCCTCATGAAGGAACATCTGGCCTTTCTACCACATCTGGCACTTTGTCTCTTATTTTTATCTGTTTTAGATGAAATGCCTCCTAGGAGTTAGACATAGTTTTGTTTTTTTTTTTTTTTGCTTTGTTTTGTTTTTAAAGCTCTAAAGGTATTAAAGCTTCATGATCCTGTAACATCAGTAAAAATAAAGTTGGGTTCAAACTTAACTCTGCCTGGCTCCAGATCCTGCACTGTACCCTCTGATACTGAACTCCCTGATATTGAACTTGCTGAGAATCTGCACCACTAACTGTCTGGTTTCTCTACCGCTGTGCAGTGCTGGTTGTTTACTGCTAAATTTTCGGAGGCAGAATTACGTCCTGATTTAGGCAACAAAAACAAAGCAGTATTGAATTGATTATTAAGAAATTGCTAGAAACTTTCTAATGTAAAAATTTATAGTGACTCTCTTTTTGGAATTAGTTTATTTGTATTTAGGCACCAAAATAGTTTGAAATGATTGAAAAGAATAAAAAAATACATATTTTGTGACACATGAAAATTATATGAAATTCAAATTTCAGTGTTTTCTAAGTTGTGAATACAGTTTTGATTTACTCCTTAACTGAAAAATTATCAATAGATATTTTGTTTTGTCTATATTTTAGTCATTCTACTTTGAGTATAGTTTTGTCAATTTTTTTCAATCATTTAAAATGTAAATATTATTCTTGATTCACAGGCCATACAAAAAAAGGAGGCAGATTGGATTTGACTTATGGGCCATAGTGTGCTAAAACCTAAGTAGAATTTATCCCTCACTTTAAGGCAAATTTGTTTGAGAGAAGTAATTTTTCTGTCCATCAATTATTATAGATGTTTATTATGAACAAGACAAAGATGTGTAAAATGAAAATGAATAAACAATGTTTTACAAGACTAAGTCAATGCAATGACAGAAAAAAGAATGAGAGATATAAATAATGGAAAAGCAAACCTATTATCTTTCATATACTGTATACTAATGATTTGTGACCTGGAAAAAAAGATGGTGTATTTTATCTTTAAAAAAATCATATTTCCTAGATCTGACTACTAAAAAGACATGGAAATAATGATCAATGCAGTTGTAATAAACACCCCACTTGATCTAGTTCTTTAAATGTTGTTTCCCCCTAAAAAGAACCAATGATTCTTAGAGAACAGCTGATTCCAGGTCTGGGCAGACAGACAAACACAGACACAAGCAGGAGGTCACGTGAGACCACAGGATGATGTCAAAAGGACTCGTGAGCTAACAACCTGAGGAAGTTACTGCTGGACGAAGTTACTATAGTCTGAGGCTCAATAGGGATGTAAGAAGTATTAATGATCCCAATAAGGATTGATAATATGTTTTAATCATAAGTTTTAATTATGCTGGAGGTGGGGTTGGGTAGATCCTTATTAATTGCCTTAGAAGGAAGCTAAATAACCACTTACTATTTTTTAAATTGGTAAGTAAAGAATCAAGTATTTATTCTTCTTGTCTTGTAAAATAGTTGTTAATGGAATTTGTTCCTTTGTTTTCCAGCTAACAGTAAATAAAATTAGAATGACAGACATTACTATTTGCAACTAATTAATAAAGCAAATTCATGAATTTAGGGAATGGTCATCATTACTGATACCTTAAATAGAGAGTCAATAAAACATTATGTACCTCCTGATGGAAGTACACACCATCTAAGCATTAGTTTTAAACAAACAAACAAACATCTGATAAAGCCTTCTGGATCTAATGACCAATTTCCAGGAAATACAAAGAGAAAAGGAACATATTAAATGACACTAAAGGGATGAAGTCAGCAAAATTCAAACTGTGGAAAACTGTTTGTTCAAATAAAAATTAAAAAAAAAAATCAAGGAAAATGAAAAAAGAGAGAGAAGAAGGGAGAAACCGTAGATTAAAAAAGACTTAAAAGACATAAAACCAACCATAATGCATTGACTTTATTTGGATCTCAATTCAAACAAAAAGAATCTAAAATTGGAAACATGGCAGAAGACGTGGACCAGCAACAAACTACTGACACCACAGAAGAGCCCTCGGATCTCATCAGGCTCAGCCTAGGTGAGCGAATTTATGTGAAAAGGAGAAATGACAGAGAGCGTCGAGGTAGATTACATGCTTATGATCAGCTTTTAAATATGATGCTGGGAGATGTGGAAGAAACTGTGATTACTATAGAAATTGATGAAGAAACATATGAAGAGATATACTAATCAAGAAAACGGAATATTCCGATGCTCTTTGTCCGGGGAGATGGTGTTGTACTAGTTGCCCCTCCATTGAGAGTTGGCTGAAACAAAGAATTCATCCTGTGTGGAAAACAGGAGACTTTGTATGGTTGCTTCTTTAAATGTAGAAGATATTCAAAAGAGAAACCTGCAGAAATTTTGGTATTAAGAAATGACCAAGGATTCTTCTACTCTGAAATGAGTTGATTTGTTGTTAACTCACAAATTCTTAAGCTAAATGGCATTTTTATTTTTCTCCAACCTTTCTAATAAATGTGATCACTAAGATTCAAAAAACAGAAAAGGAATTTAAAATTATTGTAAGAAAATGGAGAAATGTGAACACTGACTGCATATTTGATAATAAGTAATTATTATTGACTTTTTGTCTTAGAAATGATAACAGTATGATGGTTAGAGTTTTCAAAAAAAGAGTATTGTTTAGAGGCACATAGTGAAATATTTACAGATGAAGTGATGTGCTGTCTACGGTTAGCTTCCAAAGAGTTTGAGTGGAGTGGGAATTTGATTAAAATTGCCTACTTATCTATTTATAATTGTTTAGATTACATGATACGTACAGCAGCCTCATTACACTATTCTCTACTTTTGTGTATATTTGATACTTTCTATATAAAAATTTAAAAAGTGAAAGCATGTAACTATAAAAAGAGTTTATTTATTACCTAAAACTCTTAAGCGAGTTTGCTCTTCAGTTCAGCCTGCTTGAAGACCAAATGCATTCAGGCTCTGAGAAATACAAAGAGGTAAGAATTCGTTCTGACCTCCTGGATCCATTTTGAACGAAGACTCGTAGAGATCCACCAGCGAGTCATGGCGTAAATGCCATGGAGATGTCAGAGGGGATGGTCAGTGAAAGTATTCACAGAGGATGGGCTCCAGTGCAAATGAACCCTATCGGCGGCCTCGGTGAATAGGTAACACGCAGACTTATGAGACAAGGGAGGGGAGGGCGTTTTGAGTGCAGGGAACCAGGCAAAAAGATGATCACAATCAATCTGAGTGGAAACATGATTAAATGAGAAAGGGTGGGCTGAGACGAAAGGAGGCCCAGGAAATCAGACAAAGGCATGTAATTTGATACAATGATAATCCAGTAGCTTCTGCATTGTGTGATCACAGAAAACTCTTGGATATAGTCTTGTTTTTAAGGCAGATATGTTCAGGATATATTGGAGAGGTTTATTCACTCACTGAGCAAATAGTTATAGAGATGAGACTACAGTCAAATGTGAAATAGAGTCATATTAGAACATTGTTTCTCAAAGCTCTCATCCAAAGGGGCTGCAAGGTGGGAAATGCATTCATAATAATGATACCGAAGCTAATTAATTGCCTTTTCAATGTCATCTTCTTGCGAGAGTATGGTGGAATGTTCCAGAAGTGACACGATATGTGTTGTTGCGACAGATTGAATTCAGAAACAGGTTTGAGGGTCCAGCTGTCTTTTATAGCCAGGTATAGAAGAGATTTGCAAAAGTGTAAAGCAATATTATTCTTTTCACTATTCCTTTTTAGTTTGGAAAGCATAGTTTCTTTGCACAAAAATGTTTTACTTATGTCAACATGTAATGGGTTTATTATTGTTATTTTAAAAGAATAAGTACTTTTAAAATTTCCGAGTTTTAATTTCTAACACAACACCAACAGATGTAATCCACATAAACAAAAATACTTTAAGGATCTCAACAAGTTTGAAGAGTGTAAAGGAAGCCTGAGACCAAAAAGTCTAAGAACCGTTGTATTTGAGTATTGATTAAGGACATGGAGGAAGAAAGAGGTTCAAGGGGAATTTCAAAGGAAAAATGGTCAAGACATGATGATTACTTCAATAAATAATCATTAACCGTTCACTATGTCCAAGGTTCTGAAATGAAACAGAGGAATAAAAGATGTCTCCAGGTTCTCAGACTGGCTGTCTGTTTGATTTAAAGTCAGACACAAACAGTTATCTGCACTGACAAGTAAATTAGTTTTGAATAACTTCTAGCGATGCTCCAAATTATCTGCTCTTTTAGCTGAGTGAATGTGCAAAGTTTTGAACCTCTCTCACTCAGAAAAGCATAGCTTTATTAGCCCATATAGCAAGAACATGTTCTAAAAAGGACTCTTACTATATTAAGCAGATGCAAATATACTTATCCCTTTGCTTACACAAGTCATAAGTCCTGTCAACTTCCACCGACCTCCTGCTTATTTTCATTTACTTTAGTTCTAAGGACATTTTTCATTCCCAAATTATTTCCCCAGACAGAGATAATAACTCAGTTACCTTGACATGTCATTTAATGTGGATATAGGGAAAGCCTACTCATTCGATTATCTGGAGTCTAATGAATAATAGAGCTAGGATGATATCTGCCTGAAAAAAAGATACAAAGCTTATGAAATATTCTAAAGTTTGCAAAAAGAATACTTTTGGGGTTATGTAGGTTACCATTCTTCAATATTCAAATGAAAGGTTACTTTCTAAAGAAATTTTTCCAAAACATGACTCACCACCACCTCCATGTCAAAGTTAAACTCTCCCCTTGCGCTCCTCTGAGCATTTTGATTTTCATCTTATTGGTATTTTATTAACCTTTGATGTATGACAAATCGTTATGCTTCTTTCTGCTTTACCTCCCTGCCCAGGGAGATCCTTCAGAGAAGGTCTTTTACTTTATTCACATATGATTCTCAACAATGTCTTATATGGTACCAAGTTTCAATAATGGAATTTAATTAGCTAAAAAAAAAAAAAATCCTGAGCATTATCTACATTCCATTTGTTTATTTAATGTATGTAGTTGTTCAAAAGTTTATTATTGGATTCCAACTATTGCATAGTGACAGGGAATGAACGACATAGTACCCTGGCATGAAAAATGACAGAACTGGACACATATAAAGCACCTGTGTAAAGCCATTTAGATTTTGATCCTTGAGAGAAGAAAAAGCAGGAGATGTGCTTCACATTCACCTGGCTTTCTCTCTGAGGGCATTTTCTAAACTGTGGCACAGGGAAGTGAAGCTCAAACAGAGAGCATCTCTCTGGAGAAAACAGGTTATTACTCAGGGATAGTGAGATGAATGAAATCTGCAAGGCAGGGTCCAGAGAGAAGAAGGCTGTGCAGGAAAGCCCCAGCAATCTGCAGATGGGTCCCTTGAATCCATGGTCAAATATTTAGCTGTGTAAGCCTAGGGCAGGTCCCTGTAAGAAGACTTGACAGGCAGATCAATTTGATTTTGTTGCATTGTCTTTAGGCTTTGTCATCACTTGTAGGGCTAGTGTAGCCCTGCTCCTAAGTTATGTTTTTCTGGGGTCTCAATTAAGCCCAGAGTATGGAAAAAGGTCTCCACTCTAGCTGGTTTCACCTTTAATATGTCTGTTCATGTGTGATCCTGAATCTATGTTGAGCCCAGGGATAATAAGTGAATTTATTTGGACTTTATGCCAATAAATTAAACAATCTAGGTGAAATGGATAAATCTTAATATAGAAAAATTTCAGACTTGATGTATGAATAGAAGATTTAAATATAACAACTTATATGGAAATATTAATAATCTAAAATTGCCAATACAACTTGGAAAAGAAGAACGAAGTTGGATAAGTTATGTTACTTAAAATCATGATTTACTACGAAGATACAATTGTATTGTATGAGTGTAGGGGTAGGCTAATAGATAAATGGAAGAGAATAGAGATTCCAGAATCAACCACACACATAGTCAACTGATTTTCAACAAAAGTACAAACAATTCAATGAAAGAAAGTCTTTTCAACAAATGGTGCAGGAATAATTGGATACCTATATGGAAAAAAAGCACCTTGATTATACCTTATACCACAAACAACAAATAATTTGATTTGGATTATGAACTTAAACATAAAAGCTAAAACTATAAAGCTTTTAGAGGAAAACATAGCAAAATACCTTTGAGAGACTTTAGAGCAAGGAAACATTCCAGAGAGGAATAAAAAGCAATAACCATAAAAGCAGATAAACAAGCTTCATTAAAATTAATACTTCTGCTCAGCAAAAGACAAGATTAAGAAAATGAATAGACAAAATATAGCCCGGGGAAATATATGGAATATAAATATCAGAGAAAATACTTGTATCCAGAATATATGAAGAGACTCAATAATAAAAAGCTAAGAATGAAATAAAAAAATAGACAAAAGACTTGACTAGATGAAGATTCCATAGACGTTGTTTCTGGAGATCTGGGGCATGGCTCTGAAATTTTTTTTCTAATGTCACTGGTGAGTCAGATGCTTATTTTAGGCTAGGAATCAAATCTTAAAAGATTGTTAGATGTCACTTTATTGTGACCACTGAAAATGAGGGTCACTTTTGCCTACTTATCTCTTAAAGTGACCTTCTTGTGCCCAGGGCAGTATACCAGTTCATGCCTGTTGTCTCAGCAAAATTATTTATAGTACTTTTATTCTCCAAAGTATCCTGGACTGGACAAGAATTTAACGTTGAATTAATATTTTCTGGTTGAGATCTGCAAGGTGGGTATAAATCCACTTTAAAAATGAGGCAAGTTCCTTGCTGTAGAGAAGGGAACCGAGACTCTAGATCAATCAAGACTTAACACATTGCATGTTCACTATGTGCCTGATACTTTCTAAATGCTTTCCATGTATTATCTCATTTAATTCCCCCCAAATCCTAAGAGGTAAAATATTATTACAGATGAGGAAACAGGCACGAGAGGCTAAGTAACTTTCCTGACACCACAGAAGAAGGAAATAGAAGAAGTGGATTTGAATTCCTGCAAGCCAGCTGGGGAACCCCAGCTCTTAGTCTCTACATCTTTGGCCTCGCCGCGAGTGGCCACAGTCTTTTTTTGTTCAGAGAATGAGCTGGCATGTTTATCCAAACAGTTTCTCTACCATGTCCCCACTACCCCCACCCCCACCTCTGCTTTCCCCCCATCCCAAGTGTGACCTACTGTGGGGAGTTATTTACTGTTCTCCTTTTTTAACTGGGCTGCAATTCATTCAGCCTCCTGACTCTGTATCAAAATAATTTCTCCTACAGCGGCCTTCCTTCAGATGCAGTAAAACTGGCCCCAGAAGCTGAGTGTTTATGCTAAAGAGTTTATTTTGAAAATGAAAACAGGCTTTTGTTTGCTCCTCCCTTGTAGTAAGATACTTAAGAGGGTGTAAAAGCTCTTTATCAAGTTAATAAAGCGGCCCTAGGTGGAAAATAAGGGCCCAATTCAAGTTTTCTGTGGTTTCTGGCTCAGGTTTAACCGAATGCAAGAGCAATGCCAGACAGAGCCTGATAAAAATAGAAACTCTGAGGTGTCCAGGCTCTTCTCCAGATGGTGCTTGGGAATCCAGATAGTAACTCACAATTGAAAAGGGGTGCTATTAATTAGTGAGAAGATGTCATGTCTAAGTGGAACCGCTGGTATTGCCAAAAAATCCTGGGTTTCTCCCTGAGTCTCTCTACTCCGGATTAACTGAGAGTTCAGTCATCACATAACGTTGCCACATGCCCTGAAGGATGAAAGAGAGAGAATGTGCAGTTGGCCCAAGAGAAAGTACTGGAAAAAGAGAATGAATATGTTAGGGGTCCACAGAAAGGAGAGTGACATTCTAGACTCCACTAGAGAGAAGTAAAGGGAGAAACAGGCAGAGCCCACCAGCTCGGGTCACCAGAGTGGATGGGGAGGGGGCAGACATTCGTGAGTGTGGAGAGCAGATGAATGGGACGGAGGAGGGACGGGCTCAAGTGTGTGACTATCTGCTTCTTTACTGAGGACCTACAGGGCTGGACTTTGATTTAGCTCCTGATGTGAAATTTATGTAGGGGATATGCTACAAAAATAAATGTATTTGCTGAACAAGGTTAAAATTCCAGAAACCCTTTGGCTCCTCAAGATCCTATAATCAAGTGAAACCAATATAAGAAGAAAGAGATTTATAATAGATTTCAGAACAAAAATTATTTTCCTTAATAAATATCATAAACTTAACCTCCTTCTATTAAGCATAGCTTCCTAAGAGGAATTAACTTTGGCCTTGGGCAAACCACTTACCTCTCCAGGTCTCCCTTCTTTATCAAAATACAATGAAGATGAAATGACCATAGCTATTTTCACGGGGCTACTTTTAGCAATCCAATAACAATGTATATACAAGAATCAAGTAGGTGACAGAGCACATAGGTGGCTAAAAATACTAATTTAAGAAATTAATGATATTCAAATGATCAGTGCCATTAAATTAGAATGAGTTGCGGCATCACTCTGATTCTTCCTGATTTGACCAGAGGGAATCTCACCCCTGATCAGTGCTTACTAATTTTCACTCTTTAGGGTCAATGCCACCTACCCAAGAAGCTGTTCCAGAATGCCATGCTACATTATTAACCTCAGTGTCTGTCCCTCTTCACAGACAGTGAACCCCTTCAGGAGAGGGACTGTGCCTCATTCGGGTGTGGGGCTTGCCACTGTGCCTAGTGAACAGAGGTGCCTGGATATTTATTGAACAAAGGAATGAATGAAGATTTGTGTTGATGGGAAACATTGGGAAGAGCGTTTCCTTTGGTGAGAATGTCGCATGAACAAAAGCAGGAACATACTTAGAATATTCAGAAGAGGAGAGAGGGTGGCCTGGCCAGAGAACAGAGTCTGGGGAGTACTGAGAAAGAGATCCACCAAAGAGGCCAAGACCCACCCGCTTTTACTCCTAACCTGTAAATTCTGTTCCCTCCTTCCTTTTCAAGGCCTCACAAAATAACTGATTCTCTCCGTCATCCCTTCCTGTTCCTCTCTGGAAATCACCAGTTTCAGGATCCCTTATGCTAGACACAGGGTTATGCACTTTGCACTTCCCTATTTTTTAAGTGAATTCATTGAATAGCTAATATATTTACTTGGTTCAAAAATTAAAACAATATAACAAGGTATGCATTGAAATGTCATACACCTAGACTCCATCTAATCTATTCCCCTTCAACCCTTACAGGTAAATATTTTATTATTTTCATGTTTATTCTTCCAATTTTTTATGCAAATCTAAGAAATTATGTTTATATGGTCTTATTTGCTTATATTTCCTACACAAAAGACAGTATAATATTATATATTTCTACACTTTGCTTTTTTCACTTAATACATTTTGGTACTCATTTCCCTATCAATGTGTAAAGATCTTTTCACCCTTTTTTATAGCTGCATAGTATTCCATTACGTATATTTAGCATAGTTTATTAAACCAATTCCCTATTGCTGAATACTTGGCACCTATTTTTCCTACTATATACACTGCGAAAATGTACAACACAGTCATTTCAAAGAGTTTTGAATTTGATCTTCTACTTGTTGCCTTTTGTCTCCTATTGATCTCGGCCACTCTCAGGACTCCACAAATGACTTTCACACTGATGACCAAAACTTCTTGCTGTTGTGTGTCCCCTCTCCTGCTTCAGCTGCCTATGTAATATTATAAGGTTGTAATCTAACAAACATCTGATAAAATGCAACTCTAAAACTTACCTCATTTTCTCCTGCTGCCTTCCTTTGCTCAGTAGGTTTTCCTAATAAAAAAGTACACACTGAGGTGTCCCGCTCACTCTCTTATTCACTAAGATGCGAAACATCTTTTGCCTGTGATTCTTCCCTTTCTCGACCTCTACATGCATAGGCAACAAACTCAATTTTTTTTTTCTCGTACAAGATTTTGGGCCGTACATTATTCTGGTTGCTACTATTTAGTCCAGGTCTTTGTTAACTCATGCTTTAACATTTTTAAAAACAATATTTCAGATGATTGGATAAAGAAGGTGTGCTCAGCCATGAGAAAAGATGAAATACTGCCATTTGTGACAACATGGATGGATTTTGAGAATATCATGCTGAGCAAAATAAAACAGATGGAAAAGGACAAGAATCATATGATTCACTCATATGTAGGATATGAAACAGACAACACTATGGTGGTTACCAGAGGGGAAGGGGTTGGGAGAGGCCGAAGAGGGTAAAGGGCATCAAATATACAGTGATGGAAGGAGACTAGACTTTGGTTGATGAGCACACAATGCAACATACAGATGATGTATTATAATAAATATGTAATATATTATATTGAATGTAATATAACCAGTGTCATGCCCATAAATTTAATTTAAAAAACTAAAAAACAATATTTAATTAGTTTTTCCATTATAAACATCTAGAACGCTTTGGGAGGCAAGTCCCCACAATTATGAAGGGATTATTTCCTGCAATTAGGCATGTCCCACTCCCTAGTGAAGAAAGTTTACATCTCTGTTTGTAATCAGCAATTCAGATGTCTCTCTGTTGATCTGTAAGCTCTGTCTTTTCACCATCTTATCCCTATCATTTCCTATGAGGTGAGGCATATGGTAAGTGTTAAGTAAATAACTGTTAAATTATTTCAGTGGGCATTTCCAATCTTACCAGTCACTAATCTCCCAAATGGACTATATACCAAAGCCACCTTGAACTACTGTAAAACATGCCTTCTTGGCTTTCATGACTTGGATTATGCCATCCTCTCTGCCTGGCATAGCCTTTCCTCTTCCCTCACATGCCACTCTGGCCACATAGTGAATGCCCACTAGTCTCCAAGGCCCAGCATCTCTGAGAAGTGCTATCTGATTACTCTGAGGCCCCAAAGGAAGCAATTTACTCAGTAGAGAAAATCGAACCAGAATCCTGGTATCTCAGCTTCCATGAGCCAAGAAACAGTAGAGACTCTAAGATTGGGGACTACTCATTTCCATTTCTCAGCGAACCATGTCATCCTGCCCCCAGATGGCTAGACTGATACTTGCCTTGCAATTTTATTGGAGAATAGGGAAGATCCCGTGGAAGAAGTGATAATAACCATTTGTAAAAACACAAAATCTTATCTACTTTAGTGAAGTAATATAGTACACTTAAATTCTCCTACCTCTATTATACACTGTGCTATATTCATAAAAGGCAGAGATGGTCTCTTCCCTCAGAAGGCTGAGAGACATTTATGGCCACTGAGAGACATATTTATGGCCACTGATTTAGCCTGATAAAATGCAAAACTGTGTCACCTACTCAAACAAAGATAAAAGAGTGGCAATCCTGGTCATGGCTTACCTCTGTAAATGGCTAGCTGTATAATTTTTGCAAAGTCTCTTGAGCAATTTGGTCATCAGATTTACTCGATAGTTAATGAAACTTTTTTCCTAGATTATTACACTCTGTTTCATGTTTCAGCTTCCAACTTTCAGCACAGCAGTGAAACTCTGGTTTTAAGAGGGAGATCTCCTGTAGAAAACCCTCTGCCCTTCCCTTAATCGAGCTCCACTGACATGTGCACATATATTTTTTTAAACTTAATATTTTAAAGTCAGAGGTCAAGTCAATAAAGCCAAAATCTTGACCAGCTTGAGATGTGGTCATCTCAAGGATCAAAGCAATTTTTATAAAAAATGGTTCTACAAGTTCTAGTAATTCAGGCAAATTTTACTTTGGGTTAATTTCACACTGCATTTCTGAATTCCCACTGCAATTTCTACTGAATGTAATCATGATTGTGGATTTTTTCCTTGCTCCATCCTAAGAGTTGGTGACAGGCAACAAGCTTAAAACAGCCACTCTGTTTCACTAGGGAGAGAGGCTACATGTATACTCTGAATGAAACCATCTGTTAGAATCTCCCAGCAGTGTGCTAAGGAAGAAAATGGTAGGAAATCTTTCAAGAAGCTCAGTTAAAGATAACTGAGTATTTTGGGGATGATCTAAAGTATCTCAAATAAGACAAGCTGTTACTAATACCTTCTCCCAAGATACACTGGCAAAGTAGACCTAGCATGTACCAGCCTAAAATATGCCCAGCCTTGCAGAAAATCAATGAGTTCATTAGAGAGGTGGCATGGAGACTTTAGCAGAGACCAGAACCCATATTTCAGGTCTGCCTTCCAAACCTGACATACCCACTCCATTGTAACAATGTATGGCCAACATATCTTTGTTCCTTGGATGGCAGGTTTTGCAATTATTTTTAACTACTATGTTCCCTACTTCGCTGACCCCAAAAAGTCTGAAAGTAAAATAAAAGAGCCAACTTAATTTAAACTGTGATTAACCAATTATTTGAACAAGTACCTGAAAAAAAATTATGATTCACCTGGCATGACATTTTATTCTTTCATCATTTCATCCAAATGCTTCTATGGTCAACCAGTTTTTGGAGTTAACTAATATGAAAACATGAATTTAAAGGAAATGCTTCGAAAACATACAAGACATTCTATATCAAACACCAAGTCCACTAACAAACATAGACTCACTCTGTGGGCATTTACTTGTTCGTCATCATTTTGTGTGAGGCTTTTGAGGAACAAACAGAGATAGAAGGCTGATCTTGTCTGTGTGTGTGTGTTGGGGCAGGCGGGGGGTGGTCACTATCTAGCTATCTAAAGACAAACTGGTCCTTGTACCAATCTCTCTGGTCATTGCCACTAAACTCAAGTCCATTCAGAGCCCACTCACACAACTTTTGTCAAGCCATGGGAGCACATAATTGGGGGTCAACTCTCAACTTTCTTGCATTTTAAAAAATCGAGATATAATTTAAGATTGTAAAGTTTCCAAATCTTCAGTGTTCAGCTCAATGGTTTTATACATATATATAAACACAGGAAATTGCTACTGAGATACAGATACAGAACATTTCCAGCACCTCAGAAGGCTCCCTTGTGCCTGCTCCCGGTCAACACTTCCCACAAAGGTCATGACTTTTCCAACCTCTAACACTGTAGCTTAGTTTTACCCGCTTTTGAACTTCACAGAAATGGAGTCACGCAGTTTGTTGACTCTGACTTTGTTCACTCAACATCGTGTCTGTGTGATTCATTCATATTGTTATATGTAACTGTAGTTTATTTTTTATTGCTGTATTGTATTCCACTGTAGGAATTAAACACAATGTATTTATCCAATTAATAGGTGACAGATATTTGTATTGTTTCTTATCGTTGGGCTATTATAAGTAAAACAGCTACGAACATTCTTATAAATATACTTTGGAAGATAAATGCCTTTGTGAAAAAACAAAAATGTCTGATTTGATAAATTAGATATATTTTATGTATTTTCTTTTTGGAAGAAAAAAAATGTCATCTATTGAAATGGGAAGCTAAGAAACTGGACTCTGATCAGATGAGTCCAGAGGTAACCTCTGAAAAATTGTGTTATTCTGCCTTTGGTGCTCCCACTCCTGCGTCATCCTCCCCTTCTGCCTCCATTCTAATAGTTTTAACCACTGGGCAATGGAGTATTAAAAACAAAAGGCAATTTTACACGTAAAGGTCTTTTAAGACCGGACTCTAAATCCTAGACAATATGAGGGGCAATTCTGAGAACTGAAATTTTAATACGATTCTGAGCAGGAGAATAATTTCTCTAGAAGTGACATGTTCCTGATTCTCATTAGGTCAAGTTTTATAGCCTGGGGCTCACAGATGTGTTTTGTTTGGACAGCACAATATTTCTAAAATAATGAATCAATTGATAAATTTTAACATTAGATCATATCACATAAATCTTGAGTCTGGCCTATCTTAACAAAAAGTATATACTTAATGAATTTATGATCTTTTTTTCTTTAACTTTAAAAGAATATCTTTAATGATTACTACCTGATATAGTGTAGAAACATTCCCTAAATTAAATAATTCCTTTGATTTAGCTTTAGTGTATTTTTTCTCCTGCTAAATAAATTAAATTTAACATTTTAAAATAAAAAAAGCATGTATGACATCATTTAAAATTTTTTTTCTTTCTTTCCATCCATCCATCCATCCATCCATCCATCCATCCATTCATCTATTTTCCAATTTAGAGAGATAGCTAGAGTGTGATCAAATGATAATGGTGGTTATTTCTGGATGGTGGAATTTTAGATGGCCTTTAACCTTCTTTTTTTGTATTTTCTAAGTTGCTGTCATTTAATATTCAACATATCATTTTTACATAACAATAGTCATTGTCACTTAAAAATTTTTAAAAATTCAAATGTATCTCTTTTCTTTTATCTCTTGAACTGAACTTTAATAGATGGGATTCAGTGAGATCTAAATTAATAATGAATGTTGTTTTTTCAGATTATAAGAAAAAACCCAGAGTTTCTCTGTTGGATAGCTTCCTCCTTTAAAACCAACCTTTATATATTTAATTCATTTTCATTATTTAGAAAGGTATGTGTTTTATTCCTTTTATTGGTCAATATCATTTAGACATATGGGCCAAAATATCAAAAATTTTTACTACCAAATTTTCATCAAGACATATTGGATTAAATTCTACAGTAAAAGATAGGAAAATAATACTCTTAAAGAGAGTTAAAGATCACATATAGACTTCTAGTTCTGGAAATAAGACAGGCAAGATATACTGAAAACCCTCCTGTAAGAGAGCACTTAGATATAATGGATAAAACTTAATAAGTCCTCTTTAAGTACATAGTTAAGTTGCAAGATAGCAAAAATTTCTCCAAGACCAGCAACATGAGGTAGCTGAAAAAAGAATGTTAACCTAATACTAACCTAAAGCTGCCTTATGGGCATTTGTTGTTCTTGATTGTTAAGAGATATGGGTTTTATGAATACCATGGGGACAGAAGATGAGGTCTCAGGTGAGCATAAGATTGGGGGGGAATATAAACATAGATCCCCAAAAGAAACATGGAACCCTCAAAGGGCTGGGCCTTCCATGAAAATCTAGAGACTGGGATTAGTCTCAGTATGGATTCTGACAGTGGGAGAGAAAAGTCAGTGCTGAGACCTGAACCAAAACAGAAGTTAGATAAATGCAAACTTAAAGGATGCAACCAAAACAGTAGTTAGAGGAAAATTTACAGGCTTAAATACATCTATTAGAAAAGAAGAAAGCTGAAAAATAATGAGCAAAGTCTCTATTCCCTTTAAATTGGGATTGACATAAGGATTAAGTGCTGATGCTTTATTTGGAAGGTCCACTCCCAGGGCTGAGAGACTGAGGAGAAAGGGAAGCGAGATCAGAAAGACAGCAAGCAACGAAAGGTGATTTGTTAGTACCCTTGCCATCGATTTGTTATAAGCCATGATAAGATTCAGCTGATTGCCTGACAGATGTATCAATTTGGACACACTGTTGTGTCTCCAAATAGACTATCCAGAGAACTGGGGAAGGTAACAGTAGCCCTTGCAGGAAAGGCATAGAACACTACCTGGACCCTTCTTTTTTATATCTTCAGCGGAACAAAAGCCTTAAACTCATGTGGGAAAGGCAACGACCCCTGTCACCCTTAAAACATTGGAAAAAGCCAAGCAAGATAAACACGATAAAACAGCAAAAACTGCTGATAACCAGAGACAAAGAGAAAATTTTGAACACATACAGGAAAAAAAACCCATTACATATAGAAGATCAAAAATAGGAATTACAGCAGAGTTCTTATCAGAAATAATGCAAGCCAGAAGATAAAGAAATGATTTCTCTAAAGTGCTGACCAAAAAAGTCACTCTAGAATTTCATACCGAGAAAATATCTCTCAAAAAGTGAAGGCAAAAACGAATACTTTCTCAGACCAATGAAAATTAAGAGAATTTATTGCCAACAGTCCCGCAATATAAGATATGTAACAGGAAATTATTCGGGTAGAAATCTGAATCTACTTTAAAAAATGAAGAACACTGGAAATGGAATAAGTGAAAGTAAATATAAATTTATTTCTTCTTATTTTCAATTGTTCTAAATATAACCGACTAAAGCAAATATAGCAAATATCGTATGTTTATACCATTTGTAAAAGTAAATATGTATGACAATATTAGCACAAAGAATAGGAGAAAGGAATTAGGAGTATACTGTTGTAGGGTCCTTACATTAGTGGTAACATATAAAATTATTCGAGGGAAGAGTATGATTAGTTAAAGATGTATAATGTAAATGCTAGAGTATCCAGTAAAATTTTTAAAAGAAGCATAAATAAGTCAATAGTGGAGATGAATTGAAATAATAAAACATACTCAATGAATCCAAGAGAAGGCAAAAGGAGTTAAAAACACAAAGATGGAATAAATAGAAAATGGCTAGTAAAGTAGTATATTTTAATTGTAACATATCAATAATTATATAAATGTAAATACTAAAAAAATTAAAACACATAAATTATCAGAATGGTTAAAAAGCAAGACCTAACTATATGCTGTTTATAAGAAACTAATTTTAAATATAAAGTAAATATGTTAAAAGTAAAAGGATGAAAAAGATACACTAGGGAAATACCAATCAAAACAATGCTGGAGGAGTTATATTAAAGTTAGAAAAAGTAGCTTTCATCCAAGGGGTAAAATGTAGACATTACATAGTTGCTTTTTAAAGAAGCTATTACAGTCCTTAAGGTGTATGCACTTAATCACAGAGCTTTAAAATACATAAGTAAAAACTGACAGAAGAAATAGACAAATCCACAACTATAGCTGGAGACTTCAACACTCCTCTCAAGTAAAGAGATAATAAGTCAGAATATAAAAGACCTGGATAACACTTTCAAACAACTTGACCTAATTTATAGAACACTCCACCCAACAAAAGCAGAATATACATTCTTTTCCAGTGAACATGGAACATTCCCAAAGATAGACTATAAACCTTAACAATTTTAGAATAATTGAAAATATACTACATATGTTTGCAGATCATAATAGAGTTAAAATAAACCTCAATTACAGGAAGATAACTGAAAAATCTACAAATCTAAGAACGCAAACGATTCACTTATAGATACCTCGTGAATCAAAGAGGAAATTGCAAAGAATCTATAAACTCTTATCTGAATGAAAATGAAAACATAACATTAAAAAAATATGGGTTGAAGCTAAAGCAGTACTTAGAACTACAGGTATTAAAAATTGATAGTGAGGAAATTCTGCAAATAACTCTATGATCATAACTTCAACAACTTAGATGCCATGGCAAAGTCCTTGAAAGACACAACCTGCTAAACTTATCCAAGAAGAAATAAATAAATTAACTACCTGCAAAAGAAATTCAATGTGCAGTTAAAAACCTTACAACAAAGAAAAATCCAGGTCTAGATGACTTCGCTGGAAATTTCTACCAAACTTTTAAGTAATAAATAGTATTAATTACATACAGACTCGTCCAAAATATAGGAGGGAATAATTCCCAGCTTATTTTTTGAGGGGAGTCAGCATTATCCTGATACCAGATAAAGACATTATAAGAAATGATAACGACAGATAAGTATCTTTCATGAACAAAGACAGAGGGTGAAATCATCCTTCCTCCACCTTTTTGTTCTATTCAGGCTTTTAATGGATTGGATGATTGATGCCCGTCTGCCCTGGTGAGGTCTACTGACTCAAATGCTAGTCTCTTCTGGAGATACTCTCATAGACACACCCAGAAACAATGTTTTTTTACCAGCTATCTGGACATCCCATGGCTAAGTTGTCATATAAACTTAACCCTCAGAGTTATATCATGGAAGGACTCATTATTGCAAATATATCAATTCTCTCCAAATTAATCTATAATGAGAATCAACAGACTATTTCATAGTCAAGTGAAGGGCCATGAATAGCCAGAAAATTTTGAAACAGAAGATGGTGGATGAAGGAACTCAATTTTCTAAATATCGAGATATATTATAATGTTTTTATAAAATAAGCTAGTGCTGTATATTGGTTTAGGAATAGACGAACTGATTCAGAGAAAAGAATGGAGAGCCCAGAAACAGTCCCATTTATATGGAATCTTAATGTATGACAGACATTGCATTGCAGATTAGGGGGGAAAGAAAGATACTTCAATAAAGGGTCCTAAAACAATTGTTTATCCAAATGGGGAAAAAGTTAAATTGGATTCCAATCTCGTGTCATACATAAAAATTAATTCCAGGTGGATCAAAGACCTTGTTTTATATTCATATGCTACTGACTCATGCAATAAAATGAATGAATCTCAAATGGATTATGCTAAGTGAAAGAAAACAAATTCAAAAGGCTACATTCTGAATGCCATCTATATGGCATTCTTGCAATGGCAAAACTATAGGGACAGAAAATAGATGTGGTTGCCGGGAGCTGGGGGTAGGGAGAGAGGTTGCCTATCAAGGAGCATGAAAAAGTTTTGGGGATGATGGAACTTTTCAATACCTTCATTGTGCTGGAGGTTACACAACTGTATCTGTTTGTTAAAACTCACAGAACTGTGCAGCAAAAAAGAATGAAGTTTATTGTATATAAATTATACCTCAATACAATGCGTGCAGGGAACTTTCTGTAAAAAAATAATAACTAACTATTATTAATCTCTGTATGTGCCAGGCACTATGATTAGCATGTCTACATGCATCCTTTCATTTAATTTTTCCACAGTCATTTTATAAAACAGATACTATAATTATTTAAGTGAAAAAGATTAGGAGAGATGGAATAATTTAGCAGTTTCTTTTATTCTGCAAAGTTGGTTAAATTCTTTTAGAAAATTCTTTAAATCTCCTCTCTAAGGGTAATTTCTTGATTAAATATCCTTGATCTCCTTTGGCCTACAACTTCATATTCACTCAGCTGGATAGTATAAACATTCCTTTCTTAGACTTTTCACCATCTTCTCTAAGGTATATATCAAACATTCTCTGCTTCTTTGCTACCACCTACCACCTTACCAAATCATGCCTGCACTGCACACACCAATACATGAACACTGACAAAAGAGAGTGGCTTTCTTACACTGAGATTCTGGAAAGATGCAGCTTCTATAAGCAACAGGTGTATAAAAAAGCAACAAGTAAACAAACAAAACAAATGAACAAAAAACAAACTCATAGATACAGACAAAAAAATGGTGGTTACCAGAAGGGAAGGAGAATGGGGGGAAGACAAGAGGGTGAAGGTGGTGAAATGTAAGGTGATGGAAGGAGACTAGACCGGGTGGGGAGCACAACAGAGCACACAGATGTCGTGTTATAAAGTTGTACACCTGAAATTTAGGTAATGTTATTAACCAACGTTATCTCAATAAATCTACTAAAAAATTTAAAAAGCAAAATAGAAAAAACTAGCCAAATTTTTTAAAAGTTAAAATTCATTTTGAGATAACCGTAGATTCACAGACTGTTGTAAGAAATCAGAGAGATGTCTTACTACCAGGTTTTCTCCAGTGGTAACATCTTGCAAAACCGCAGTACAATATTACCAACAGGGTATCGACGTTGACACAATCAAGAACGTTTCCCTCTGCAAGGCACCACCTCTACTACCTCCCAGCTCTACCTTCTCCTTAACCTCTGGCTGCCACCAATCTATTTTCTAATTCCATAATTTTGAAATTTTAAGAATGTTATGTCAATGGAGTCATAAAGTATGTAATCATTTTGGAATTGGCTTTTTTTTTCACTTAGCATAATACTCTGGGGATTCATCCAGAGAATGCTGTATGTATCAATAAGTCCTTCCTCTTAATTGCTGAGTAGGAATGTATCACAGCTTGTTTAACCATTTATTCTTTGAAGAACATCTGGGTTGTTTATGGTTTAGGGTTACTACAAAGAGAGCTGCTATAAATATTCCTGTACAGGTTTTTATGTGAGCATAAATTTTCACTTCTCTGGGATAAATGCCCAGAAATGTAATTACTAGGTTGTATGGTAGTTGCATGTTTAGATTTTTATAAAATCGTCAAACTTTTCCAGTGTCGGGATTATTTCACATTGTCACCAGCAATTTAGGAGTGATCTAGTATCTTCACATCATTATCAGCATCTGATGTTGTCACTGTTTTTTAAATTTAGCCATTCTGACAGTTGTGTAATGATATCTAACTGTTGTTTTAATTTGCATTTCTCTAATGGCTAATGATACTGAACATCTTTCCATGTACTTATTTGTCATCTGTATATTCTCTTCAGTAGAATGTCTGTTCGTATCTTCTGCCTATGTTCTACTTGTAGTTTTTTTTTTTTTAATGTTGAACTTTGAGAACTTCTTATGTATTCTAGACACCAGTCTTTTATTGGATATATGTTTTCAAATATTGTTTCCCACTATGTAATTTATCTTTTCGCCCTGTTAACAGAGTCTTTTGAAGAGAAGTTTTTTTTGTTAATTTTGATAAAATCTAGTGTATTAATTTTTCCTTTTATGATCAGTGCTTTTGATGTCAAGCCTTTTCTAGACCTAGATGCCAAAGATCTTTCCTTTTTTTCCCCCAAAGTTTTATGGTTTTAAGTTTTACATTTAAGTCCATGATCTATTTCGAGTCAATTTTGTATAAAATGTGAGGTTTAGATCAAGTTTCAATTTTTGTCTATTGATGTTCAGTTGCTCTTGTACCATTTGTTGAACCGGCAATCTTTTCTCCATTGAATTGCTTTTGCATCTTGGTCAAAAACCAGTTAAATGTATTTGTGTGGGTCTGGGTTCTCCATTTTGTTCCTTTGATCTGTGTGTCTATCCCTCTGCCAACCTACAGAGTCTTGACTATTGTCGCATGTAAATTTTGAAATTGGATAGAGTGATTCCTCTCAACTTAAACTTTTTTCCAAGTAGTTTTAGCTATTCTAGTTCCTTTGTCTTTCCATATAAATTTTAGAAGACTCTTGTATATAACTATAAGAAAATCTTGTTAGGATTTTGACAGTGATCATGTTAAACCTGTATGTCAATTTGGGGAGAATCGATATCTTGACTCTTTTGAATCCAGGAACACATATGTCTCTCCTTTATTTACATCTTCTTTGATTACTTTCATTGGCATTTTGTTCTCAGCATACAAATACTGTACATACATTGTTAGATTTAAATCTAAGTATTTTATATTTATAAGCAATTGTAAATGGTATTATATTTTTAATTTGGTGCCTGTGTGCTATCACATGTGCTTATCACTTATCACTAAATTTTTTTTTTTTTTGGTTTACCTTGTATCCTGAGACCTTGCTGAACTCATTTATTAGTTCTAGAAGTTTTTTAAAAAAACAGATTCCTTGAAATTTTTAACATAGATATTATATCATCTACATATAATGACAGTTTTATTACTTTCTATCTGATCTGTATCTTTTCTTTTCTTGCCTTACTACATAGGCTAGAACTTCCAGCTACGTTGAATAAGAGAAATGAGAGTGGACGTCCTTGCCTTGTTATTGATCTTACGGAGAAAGCATTTACTCTTTCACCATTGTATTAATGTTACCTATAGGTTTGTTGTAGATAATCTATCAAATTAAGAAAATTCCCCCATCTATTCCCAGTTTTCTGGGAGTTGTTATTATAAATGTTTTTTGGATTTTGTCGAGTGCTCTTTCTGCATCGGTTGATATAAGTGATTTTACACCTGACCTTTGTACATTTTTGAGATTTCAAGGAAACGACCACTCCCTGATGTGTATTACGATTACGAATGTAGCAACGAGGACCCAGAGTGCAATAAGACCATGATTTGGTTAAAGCCTCACAGTTAGATGGTGGCAGAACTGGAAACAAAATCCTTACACCCTAAGCCTTTGAGCTTTTCTCATACCGTGTTGCTCTGAGCTCATTTGGGAGAAAGCATGCTCAGGGATGGAAAACAGGGTGCCTAACGAATAGATCTGCTTTCCTCTCCTTCTCCTGCCCCTCCTTGCTGGACCCCCACACCTGTTAACACCAGCTCTAGTTTGAATGTGTAGGAAAGAGAGGAAAAGCAGAATAAAAAAGATAGGGTGCAAAATAAAATAGGGAACAGTAGGAAGGGTGATTCATCTGTACAGAAAGAAAAGCACTTAGTTTCCAGAAGAGTCAGCATCCTCACAGAGTCACAAACAGTTAAAGAAAGTGAAGAGGGAGAGGTGAAGTGACTTGTTCCAGGTAACACAGGTCTATTTAGTACGAAGACACTAATGACGGACAGCAGAGCCTGAGAATTAAGGCCAGTTAGGGTTCTGATCCCAGCTTAGTCAGGGCAGGCTTTCTGAACTATATTTTTCTCATCTCTGTAAAGGAGTCATGATACCCATAACACAGGGTTTTGGTGAGGATTAAATGAGATAATGTATATAATATGGCTGCCCAAGATAAGAGCATAATAGAAGAGAAAATTTATTAGTTTGGACTAGAACTCAGATATTCTGTTTCAACCAAATGATCTTCCCTGTGTAACATGCTGCCCCTTCTCTTCTCTCCCTCCAATCCGATGCCAGCTTATTCCCTTATGCCCCCTAATTAGCTAAATAAAGAACGCAGACAAGGCCTATGTAAAAAATGCTCTTTGAGCCAAGTGAAATTCCCAGGGAAGTGAAGAAATCCACATGGCCAATTACCATAGCATCATTTCATTTCCTTGGAGTGACTAATACCCAGAGACAGTCACTTAAACACTAATTGCAAAAGAACAGGTAGAAATCATGTTAAACGAGCCCATCTTTATTTCTGGGGAAAAGCAAGGCTCTCTGATCCACGAGTATGCTTGCTGCTTCATCTTCCACAGAAAGAGAGGGTGGCTTCCATCTCCAATTGGACATTAAGTTTCAATTGCATCAGCGATTGTTCTTAAGCTGACTGGCAGATTTACAGCGTGGAACCGAATTACCAGTGTAACAATGTGCCAGCTCTGTTTTGTTGGCATTTGATTTTTTGGAATTCGAGCCCTGGACAAAGCAGCACTCCCTGCGTGCTGCAGAGAAGCCGGTGGCCCCCACATGTCTCACCTCGAGCTTGCTAGACCTTTCAGGGCCTGGGCCCCCACTTCTATGCTGAGGGACGGAGAGGAGAGACCACCTTCTTTAGGAGGGTTTTATGAGATCCCTTCACTGAGGGCTACTGTGAATCAACACTCCCCACCCCCTTGCTTGTCTTCCATTTTCCAACTGTACCTTTGTTTCCTTCTCTCCTCTCCTTCCTGCCTTCAACCGAACTTCCATTCTACACCAAAGTGAGAGTTTCATTGTTTTACAAAAGGTGGAAGGCAAAGAGGAAGACTGATGTCCTTCATTTCCTAATTGTGCCCTCTTCTTTACCTGCAAAGTGACCATGAGCACTTTGCATTGGTCATCCTAGGCTCTCTCACCCCCCAATGCCCCGTTACTCCACCCGCAAGCTGTCAGCCATTCTTGTCAAAATTTCTAATCCCTTCTACTTCAGTCCTATTTATTCTCTAAGTCCAAGGTCAAATGTCAGCTCCTCAAAACGTCTTCCTTAACTACATCAGCCTTCACACAACTCCCTTTGCTTCTTTAGAAAAAAAAAACACAAAGTTTAGTTCATAATTACATACAAATTGTAATGTTAGGTAATTTAGACTCCCTATCCTGATTTAACGGTCCTTATGGGAGGGAACCAAATCTCCCAACTCCCTGTAACCTCCACAGGTGTCCTGATCAATGCTCAGCACAGAGCTGGTTGCCTATTTGATACCTGCTTAAAACAGAAAACCCACTTCTGAGTTCCACACGTGGTTGCACGAGGGCACGAGTTTGGCTAACCACAGAAACAGCTTTCCATGGTGCAATGGTTCAGTCTAACACAGAACACACTTCCTGAATTCCTCCAGCGTTCCAGTGCTGAGTTGGCCACTGGCTGTATCAGAAACAGAGTCTGTCTAGAGTGGTCTTTACCTCGTCTTTGTAAGGAAATGGCCAACTCACCTACGAGCTGGCCTTATTCTCATCATGGAGGTAATGAAAACAGGGTGCATTCCAGCTGAGCCAGTATCTCAGCTGTCAAGCTCAGCTCAAGTTCAATTTCCTTCTGTGACCTTCCTCGGACTGTGTAGTCATAAGACTGTATAACCTCAGACTGTGTTTCCTAAGAAAATGAAATAAGGAATGCTAGAGTATTTGAGTAAGTTGGTCATCTCAAGGGATGATATTTTGAATCTGTTTCCACTTGGTAGCTGAATGTTTCTAGTTTACAGGTAGCTCTCCTGCACATCATAGTCAGGGACCCAAGCTCCTTCCACTATGGCTTTGCCACCCCACGAGGCCTCGGGGTGCCTTGCATCTAGGAGGCAATGGCAGTGCCACCTTAGAACCTTCGTGGCTTTAGCTACTTTTGACTTCATGGGCCCTTTCTTTCATACAAAATATTAAAAATGATAATTATGCTTCTGCTGATATGAAGATGACTATATTGTATATTAATACATTTTCTTTGACCTAAAGGTTTATTTCTAAATTCTGACTTTAAAGAAATTAAAACATTTCCATGAGCCCTTAAAAGCATCATGGTCCCTAGAAATTGTGCTCATGTCTTGTAATGTCTTCCCGGTCTGAACCTCCATAGTGCTGGTCTGCCCATGCCCTTGACACTCAGCTTATGTTGCCTTGCTTTGCCCACTTGACTGACGGCAGGATCTTTGGAGCTGTCTAGCACGTCATACAGTGCTTTGCTTACAGCTAAGGCTTTTTGTGCACCCATGGCACAGCTGTGCACGATTGAGCAATTTCCTTGGCTCACTAAACCTCACTCGTAAAGCAGAGTGTTAGATTTGAATTCCCCTCATGGTATTGCTGTGAGGATGAAATGAGATGATTCACGCTAACGCAGCATCTGGCACGTAGTATACACTAAATAAATGTTAACATTTTTATCATCATGATTTAATATGACAATAAATCATAGAATACTTGAGATTTCAAAGAATTGCCACTGGATGCTGCCATGGCTATTGTTTTCATGTCTCATTGCAAGCCAAAGCTTATTTATGGAAAATGTGGAGGTTTAACAGAAAGGTTTTGGAATAAGACAGATGTGGATTTAAACTCCACTCTGCCGCTCATCCACCTGGGTGAAGTTTGACACATATTTATTTTCTCGAAGACTCTGTTTTTTCCTCTGTAAAATAAAATCATAACAGCACTTACTTCACAAGTAGTAAAACACTGCCTTGGATTTCCTATCACTAGGCTGCCTTCCATTTTTGCTGAGGAAAAAGTTTAGTGTCTAAATGAATACCTTTCACTTGCCTGTAGTTACAAAAGCCTCAAAGTCCTCACGGAAGACCAGGAAACTTAGTGCTAAGCTTAAAAATGCTAGTTCCCTTCTCTTGTTCTTATTTTTTTTCCTTTCTCTATTTGTTTTTTTTTTTTAAAAAAAACAAACAAAAAAGAAAAAAACAAGACAAACAAACAGAAACATGGTATGCCTTGAAGGGGAAAGCCTAAGTCTCTCATCAATCACTACTACCTTAACACAAACGTGCTTATCTCCAGCTGCATCAGCTGGCAGAAGGAGGGAGGGTTTACGGATGCAGAGCTGAGGGCAGAAGGCCTGGGGTGCTGAGGACCTGACTTTGTTCTTTATGTATACACACATTTTTCCTAGCGATACAGGCATGGCCACGATATGATGAAGTCCTCCTGGTTTCAGAATGACTACACTTCTCCACTAAACGAAGTCATAGAGTGTGAATTTCATTTCTGCAAGTCCCTGTGGTCAGTGGCCTCATAGTCAATTGACCTCAACAGCGGAAATGGCAATCAATTCTATTTCTTAGTGAGCACTTACCTTAGCTAGAAACATGTCATAACCACATGCAAGGCATCCTGGGTTAGAGCCCAGGACCCGATCCCAGTCCTGCCTTTGCCACATACCAGCTCTAAGAGCCATATCACTTCATTTTGTGATTCTTTCATTTCGATTTCTTCCTTTAAAGTTGAATCATAACAGCACCTGCCTTACTGGGCTGTATACTTGGGGCAGCGTGTGTCAGGTATATGGTGTCTGACACATGATAATTTTGCTAAAGCATCACGTCTCAGTATAGCAGAGCCACACTGCATGAATGATCACTGGAAGCTGGAAACACACCAGGAATGGCAGTGCCTTCCAGCTGTCACCTGAGTTGGGAATTGAACCATCATCCATACTGACCTGTAGAGCCGCCAGCAACCTGTCTGCTGTACTTGCTGGCAAAACCAGAGACTGGCTACACCCTGCTGGATCCAAAGCCATGTAACAAGAGGAGGAAATATAGGTTTGAAAAGAAAATGACCACAAAACAAGGCAAATTCTAATGACTACTAGTAGTATCCATAAAATAGAGCTGCCTGGCAAAAGAACAGGGAGATGAGACGGTTACTGAAGAACATTCTAAAAAATGAGAAAAGGAAGAGATATGCGGGTTCTTAAAGCAAAGGACAATGTTGCAAAGATTCTGATTCATCTTGTATTTAATAAATGGAATTTGAATGGAATTTTCCTTGGCACTTAAAAATATGTTATAAATTACACCTTATAAAAGATGGCAAGGAAAAGATGGATGATTCAATAAATGGAGAAACAAAATAACAATGACAACAAATGAACAATAGGCAATATGATAAAATGTCGAATCACCTATGAAAGAAATGCAGCTAGAAGTCACATACTCCTTGATCTCACTTCTAACATAGGGAGCCTGCATTTGGAGTTTATTATGAACATGGCCAAAGAGGCAGTGACGGGACTCAGAAGACCAGCCTAACAGAAAATTTAAGCCTAGAAAAAGATCAGCAATTCCACAACACGCCACTCCATTTATAGACAATCCCACATACTCCTGGTAAGCGTCTTCAGAGGAAATACCAAAAATCCTGATCTACAGTGCAGACAAGCTGAGCAGAGGCAGGTTTGTTGGGGAAACGGTGTCTCGATGTTCCTAAATGCTGAGGGTGTGCTGGATTGGGGTACTGCAGGGAGAAGGAGTGAGCCTAAAATACACTCAAGTCAGCTCTCTGTGTCAGAACCACAGGGACCTGCCCCAGCCTCCCTGGGAATCTATGCATTCAATTAGCTTCCTCACTAAAGTTTGAGAATCACTACTTTATCATCTCCCACCCACAGCTGTCCCTGCCAGACACGAAGGATGCTCTTGGGCAGAGCTCGCTGGCTCCCTTTTGGGAGGTGGAAGACTGGATCAACACTCAGGACCATTATCAGCAAAAGATGTTTCATGGCTCATTCCATCTGCACCTGCACTTGAACCTTGGAGGCAGCCGTGGATACCTTTCTTTCAAAGAGAAGGAAGGACCTGGAGGAACTTGGCTGTGAATTCTTCTGCTACCTTCAGAACCCCAACCTTAGTCATCAGGACGCCTTTGTTCTTGAGTGTGAGAATGACATGCATCTGGACCACTGAGAAATAGCCCTGAAAGGCTGAAGCTCTGGACCCAGACAGTATTCTTTTAACGCAAAATGAGAAAGAATTAACAGAAGGTAAAACCAAACATGGTTTGGCTAGAGGGAAGGCACAGCTGAATCTTCATCGGTGTAGCTATGGCAAGAGTTTGCAGAGATGATAGCTTACTTACAGAATTAACTGAGAAATAGCTATTCTGCCCAGTCATCTCAGCTGCCAAAACCCCAATTATTTTCCTACTCTGAGATGATCCTACAAAAAGCATGGTCCAAGTTTTACCACATTCTTCCCACTGGACTTTGTGTTAACTACTTCAGAATATTAAATTAGGATTTTGCAGCCTCTTCAAACTGACTAGGGTTTCTGCGGTAGACACCCAGATGGGGGTCAGCCTGTCTGTCTCTCAAACACACACACATACACTTTTCCTCTTTATTTATTTATTTTCACAAAATTAAATGAGTCGATGAAAGCCCAACGTATTGATCTTCATAAGTGTCTTTGTTCTCACTGATACACTGTTACTTCCTGGACTGCAGGGGACTGAGGTCTCTTAAAATGCTCCAGAGTTGAGTCTGGGATGGGGGGAGGGGAGGCTCTGGAGCATGAGTCTCTGTAACCTAATCATGTATCCTTGGCAGCTATGGCAAGATCCTGCTGACTTGTCAACCTCTCACATGGACGTTAAGAAGATTAAAATCATAGCATGCCTAATATAGCTAATAAGAAAGATTTAAAACAATTGGTAAAAATAGATTGAGTTATAAAATGCTTATTAGAGATAACGATTCTGTGTTACAATAACAGCGTATAGGGTCAGCCTAATTTCACACACCAAAGAGAGGAGATGCGGATGATGCCGAAGCAGGGAGAGACAGTCTGTAGCACTTCTCACCGTGCACCCAGCCAGGCAGGCAGACATATCGCCTGGCAACGAGCTCCCAACCACAACCCATCGCTGATCACGGCCAGTTTGGAGAGGGTGTAGCGGTCACAGGGTTGCCAGTTCACCTCCGATGTCTTGGGTATTGGAGGAGGTACACCTGTGTGCCCAAATATCCTAGATGGATTTTCCTCAATTTAAGAAGAGTCACATCAGTCTTTCCCCTTTTCTAGCCTGGGCACATCAGCGACATGCCAGTTCTCTTCCTGTTGTTTTCAGAGACAAGAGCATAATTCTACCCGCAGTGAGGAGAACCCTATGGGGGACGCATGCTGCATGCAGCTTCCTCCCCTGCCCATCCCTGCCCCAACTTTGCCCTCCAGAGCTCCTTCTCACTGCCCTGGGCTGCACTGGCAGCAGACCAGCCCCTGCACTGTGGGCTCCCTGCCTTGTGCAGCCATGCGCTCCAGGCTGGTGGTTTAGAGCAGGAGAAGAGCTTCTGCTGGTCTACACTCCGTACTTCTCATCCATTTGGAGGAAGGAGCCACCTGGAGGCCAAGGGACTTTCTCAAGCCCATCAACCTTGTCTTCCTCTCACCAAACTCTCTTCCCCTTCAACAGGGAAGGGACAAGGAGGGTCTACAGCAAGAAATGACGAGGACCTGAACAAAGACCTGGTCAGAGATTAAGCCTTTGATCTTCAGGGGGGAACATAAAGCAACAGGGAACTCTCCCGCATTGCTGGTGACATGGTGTAACAGTCTTAAGGTTAGCTGGCAACATCTTTTAAATTTGAAAGCATGTATCCCCTTTAAGCCAGCAATCCCCACTTAGAAGTCTATCCCATAGAAGCTAAAGCACCTATATACCTAAGCATCTCTGTAAACAACGTGAACCATTTGGAGGAAGAACCCTGGAAACTGAGTAAGTGTCCATTGACAGAGGAATGAATGAACGTGATAGACTACAGATGACTTTCCTAGAGAACTAAATGAACAGAGGGAAAAGGCAAGCAGCGACAAAACAGGTTGTGAACACTTGTTTTCTCGGGAGATGTCAGTGAGGCTGATATTGGTGCGCAGGATAAGAGATGGGGAGCAGCTGGGCCTCCCCCCTCTAAAAAAAGCACAAGGATGACACTAAAACTTCAAGCAGATTGTGTAGGTCAAGGAAGTGGACTGAGATATAGACTATGGGAAAGTCAACTTTGAGGTTTGTCTGCAGGAGGTTTATGGGATGAGCCTTCAGGATCACGCCTGTGGGAAATGAAGCAAACTGGGCCTCAGCCGATCCCAGTGGAACTGGGAGTGCCCTGGACAATTGTCCCAAATTAGGATGAAGACCAGGCATTGGACATGGGCTGCTCCCAGAAGGGAAGCAGCTCCCAACAGCAGCAGGTGATCACCAGTGGGGGGACACTGAGCTGTGAGCCATCAGCACTCCCAGCTCCAGGGGGATGAACATGTCAGTCCTGGAGAGAAGGGACCCAACAGCACAACCGCATCCATTGCATGATCACATTTATGCACATTCATGAAATTATAGCACTAGTGTGTGTGCAGTTGTATAAAGAAAAAGAGTAAGCAGATGGAAAGAGTGGCCTCTTTTATTCTCGGATTTTACATTTATTTCTAACACTGACACATCTAAGCCTAACTGGACTCCATACCAAGGGGAAACAGAGGTGACTCCAGCTTGGCCAGTTCAGTGGTACTAATGCCTAATGGTTTCCCTTGACCTTGTCACAATGGAAACCAGGTGCCCAGCCTCCCAGCTGAGCAAGTCCACTCCCAGTCCACTCCTGAGAATTCTGATCGCCTTCTATTTTCGAATGGGTTGGAAATAGAACCAAGGGATATATCTTGCCTCCCTTTTGCTTGTCAGGGGTGGGTACCTTGAATATAGGTTTGAATTGAAATCAAATATAAAATACAAAGTAAAGATCTCAGAAGGACACCCTGCTGTCTCCCTGAGAGGCAGAGCACTATCAGGGGCTGTAAAATTGAGGCAATTGCTCTGACCCAGTCCTAACTAGGTAGCCAGGTGGTGACTCCATTAGGGACTCTCCTAAAACCAATTAAGAAATTATAATAAAAAACGTAGGAACTTTCTAATGAGACATATAACAAGTCCCTCAATTTCATCTTCCTCTTGTACCAGATTACTAAGGCAAAGCAGAGACAAAGCATTAAACTTGCATATTTCTTCCGAGGTGTCTTTCACAGTCACCTGAATGAGATTTTACTTCTATCAGTAAGTGTTTGAAGAACAATGGAGAGGAAGAGGCAGGGCACAGAGCCTCAATGTTCTGTGTTTTTGCGATATGGAAGATCCAGCAGTTTGTTCCAACAATAAATAAAGATATCTTTATTTACTTAACATTGTTCTGGAAATAATAGCTAATGCAATTAGCCAAGAAAAAGGTGAGTTATACATATCGGAAAGGAGAACCAGAGTTAGTAAATGTAGATGAATAATTTTTTATACCTGGATAACCCAAAAGAATTAGAACTGTAATAAATGAACAATAAGGTAGCTATTTAAACGTTAAATATATTAAAATCTATACCTTTCTTATATATCAGCAATAATTAGAATTAGAATGTAATTGGGGGACAGAATTCTATTCTCAGTGATGATAAAAATATAAAATACCCAGGGAAACATTTAACAAGAAATGTATAGATTAACCAAAGGGAAAGCTATAAGAATTAAACAACTTGAATGAAGTGATTCATTCTTGATGGGAAGTCTTTGTATTGTAAAGATATAAATTTTCCTCATTTAATGTATAAGTTAATAGAATTCTAACCAAGTTTATTTAGAACTAGACAATCCTAAATTTCATCTGGAGGAATACATATGGATAAAAAGCCAAAATGAGATGGGTGTGTGTGTATCCTATTCGATACTAAGATATATTTTTAAATTATACCAATTTATAAATATCAATATCAAAACAAAAATCAGGTTGTCTGCCACTGCTGATGTGTCCAGACATAGAAATTAGCATTCTCTCCTTCCTCAGTTGACCACGGCCCCTTGTAAATATTATTTTGTCTCGAGGCTATCTCCAACCTGGTCCCATCAGCCCAGGAAAAGAGCCATGAGCCCCATGGTCCTCAGCTCCATCTTAGGAAAAGCAGTTGAAGCCCTATGCATTGGACCCTTATTCCTTTTGATGATACTGTGTGAGTCTCCAAGGTCAGACATTAGAGCATATCCTCTGTGTCTACAGGACACCAAACATCTGGGAGAGAAAGCAACCCATCCAGTGGGAATGGATTCATGTTTTCCACTTCCTGTCGGCCTTTCTCTGGATAGGTACAACATGTAGACTCGTAATTTCCCAATCGTCTCCTGGTCTTTTGACATCTCACATGTGGTAGCTTCTTGTGTCATCCGTTTGAAGGGCCAAGTTTTTCCCAACCCACTAGTACTTTTTTAAATGTAGTAAAATTAAATGATTAAAAATGAAATAAAAAAGCAAGTACAAGGTCCAATTTTTATTATTATATTCAACAGACATAAAATTACTGTCATATTGCTATAACTGTCTCTGAACACTTGTTCTTGTCACAGACCAGTGATAAGCTGTTGGCCACTGGGCACCTGTCCACCGACCGCACTGTTCTAACCTCATCACTGACAGACTGGCTACCACTTTAGCTAAGGCTTCTTCACACCCTGTCGTCTATGTAACAAGACGATCCTACATTTTTATAACACTTAACTTTTTATAGCCCTCAAATCTTTTCCCTCACATGACTCTCCAACAATATTATTCTGAGGTAATTGAAGCAGCTTTTAAACAAATCTCATTTGTCAGGCAAGAAATGCAGATCCTTGTGGAGATATTCAGTAATGTGCCCACAGTGGGTAGTGACAGAGCTGGAACTCACCTGAAGTGTTCTGATTCGTGAACTCGGGCTTTTTTCACTCCTTAATGGAGCCACATATGGGGCGATGAACTGGATGCTGACCTACTCAGTGAGTCCAACCTCATGGCTCCAGCCGACAAAGCATTTTAAGTGTTCATACTGCAAAAGTCCCTTTCTACATTTCTTGATCCCATATCTTTGAAGAGAAAGCCAATCAAATGGTCCAGAGTCCTTGGGCTAATAATACTTGCTAGACTGTATCACTATGTTAGGAGAAAAATTTCTCATGATCCATAGTTCTTAAAAACAGTAGCAAATATATAACTGCAGCAAAGTTACTAAAAACTCTCATTAATCCCATTAAGAAGAGAAGCGTCACAAATCATTGTGGCTACATGGCTATAACCAACATGGCATTGCTCACTTCCTGTTGTCTAAAACTGCAGGTACATTATATAAGAGCAAATGAGTAGCTTTTTGAATGCCAAGTTTGCAGATTAAACCACAAAGAGATCTCAGAAATTTCAAACAGAATCTCTGGTCATTATTCAAAAGGGGTTACTTTTCTCTGTCTTCTGCAGGAGGAGCCAGCAGTCGTGTTTGGGGTGGGTGACAGCAAAGATAAGTGCCGGATCACCCCAGGTTTCATGCAGTTACAGATAGTTCCAGAGAGCTGCAGGGAAGCAAATGACCAGCCCCAGAAGACAGAGTGGTACAGGGCAGGTGCCTGCTTCCAGAGTCAGAGGGTCTGGGTTTGAATCCCAGCTCCGCCACTCCCAATTGGGCAATGGGCCTTGGCTTCCTTATGCCTAAGACAACTGTGAATATTAAACAAAAGCATATGTAAAATGGTTCAGCTCACAAATACTGGAAAATGCCTATCTTTTGAGAATAGGAAAAAAGCACGTAGAATTCACCTTCTTTTATCAGGCATCTGTCTGCATCTTTTCAGCCCCTTCTAAAAAGGTTTTTATTTATTTTTGCTTCACATTGATTACATAAAATTAAAATAGCTTCAGGTGGGGTGTGGATCTACTTGAAAAAAAATTACAGTTAAAGGGAGAAGTGGTAAGAGTCTCATTAAAGTCTACAATAGCCCTTGGGTACTCGACAAGATAGCCTGAGGGCTGACTGACATCCATAATGGGGATGCTTTAAAGGACAGGAAGAAATTTTGCTTTATGAAACAATCTTGCAAAGGCTATGCCAACGCCCATCCCAACGAGCTAACAGGTATGAAGATGTATTTATGGCTCAGACATCTCCTGCCTTTGCTGGCTTTGATTCCTACCCTATTACTTTATTCTGTCAAGGCCACTCAGAGGACAGGGAAATAGAAGCATCTTTAAGTTACAGAAGCACTACAACATAGAATTAGGACAAATCAGATTCTTTTTGTTCTTTTCTCCTTTTTTTTTTTTTTTTTGGCTTGAGTCGTTCTCGTTGGCTGTCTATACTGGTCACAAGACTCCTATTTCTCAGGGCTGTGTAAAGTGAAGCCAATAACTGAGTACAAACCAGGACAGGCATTCAATCGTACAGATGTTTCACACCATGTTTTCTTTTCTGGCACCAAAAGAAACTTGGAAACTTTCTGTAGTTTATAAGGCCATATTTGACTACTTTAGATACTTGCATACTTGCATTTTTTCCCTTTTTTATTTAAATTTTAACAACACCAGGCCTAGGCTAGTCTTTGCCTGAATCTACATCTAAAGAAGCAAAGTTGGACCAGCTTAAAGATCCAAGTCACCTTCCAAGTCTCTGTGATAGGTAGAGCTCAAACCTTTGAGTTCTGCTCTTCATACAGCAGATCGAGATCTCCTCATCTTCATTAAAAACAGTCTTTTCACTTCACATGTAGAACTGGACTTTGAGTGTCTTTAATCTGACAAATATTTATTCAGCAGTTACTACTGTACTGAGGATTCAAAGCTGATTTAGACTTATTCACGTTAAGCCTGTAGCGTATAATAGAGAGCTTAAGAGACGATCACTGAGGGCCAACCTTGTCACTCTGCTGATGAAGAGTTGATTCCTGGAGAGACATAACCTTCCCAGAGTCACACAAAAAGCTAGTGTGAACCTTCAAACGTCATACCTCTGAACCAGAATAATTCAAAAGTTTGAATCATAGTTAAGATGTAAGTGCCATTACTATCAAAGAAATGGTAGAAAAGATGAAGTACTGTATGCCAATCTCCTATTCTGGTAGATTTGGACTCAGCTGTCAATATGCTTCCCACCCTGGACGCAGCATGCTTGCTGTTGGCACAGAGCCGCCCCCTCACACGAACTGCCTGTGGATCCTGCAATCTGTCCTTCTGTGTCTGAAGGCAGAGTCAAGGCCATGATGACCCTCACTATGCTCTCAGCTCTAAGTAAATCAGATAGTCAACCCAGTATAATAAAAACCAGGTTTTCACATTCAAGAGTTTTGTAATCAAAAGAGATATCCAGACAGACTTGCATGCAGAGGTATTTAAAACTGACCTTATAATTATGTGCATGCTCATTATATTAACAGGCTACAGATCATGCTTGTTAAGTCACTTCTTTTATGAAGCCTTTTTTGATCTGCCCCCAGAATGGAAAACAACCTCTTCTCCCCATGCCTCTGTAATGATCATGGCTCTTATTGGGCTCTGTTACGTCTTGGTCTTCACCTTGAGTCATGGTCTGCTGGTATCTGCCGCCCAACATGTTTCTTGCATAAAGTAAATAAAAGATATTTTGAGAGCCTAGTCCACTTTGGGGTGGCCTCCCAGAATAGGAAAGCTGGGATTTATTTTAAGAAATGGAAATGATTTCGTGGAAGGAGGCATATTTCTTCCTTAGTTTCTTCACTACGCCTAGAAAATAGGAGTGGAGCTTGGGGCGGGGGTGGTGGGAAGGGTGTGGTGGAGAGAAAGGCACATGTTCCTATGATTGTCCCACGATCGATCAGAGAGAAGTTCTCAGGGGCAGGCTCATCTGCCAAGGTCAAGGGTGAGAAAAGAAACAAAAGTCATGACCCTCAGCATAACTTCACTCGCTCCTTCATACCATATGTTTTCCATACAAGACACCTTTGTACTATGCTTTGCAGTGACCTTGGGAAATCACTTCCATCCAGAAACCTGGGTGAGTCACAGGAAGGCAATATGCAATTTCTCCAGTTTGCACTTGGCCTGGACTGTTGAATCTGCATTCTGACCCTTGTGAAACACTATTGCCCAAGAACACTCCGACGGACGCAACATTAGAAAATCAAAAGCCACAGCTCTAATTCCCTTCCAATGCACAGTTTGAGAGAGAAGTCACAGTTGGACGCAGCCGATGGTTTGACTTTGAGAGGACAGTCCCTTCTGGGATGCTCTGGGCACTTGGTCAGCACAGTAGCAAAGTGCAGGGGTTTGGGAAGGTGGTGGTTGGGTGGGAGAGGATGTTGCATGCAATATTTTTCTTTCTGGTATTTGCCCCAGGAGAGATCCATTTGATAGTGACACCTGAACTTTGTGACATAGCTGTGTTCCATTCCACTGGCTTCTATACAGAAAACATGATGCAAACCAGCTGGGGTACAAGCAGTTACCATGGAAACCTTAGACTTTGGTTTGGAAAGTAAAAGTGATATTTACAATGACCACAGCTATGGTTTGTACCAATGTGCTTCCTGGGAAGTTTCTTTTTATCCTGAACTTCAGCATTCCGCCTTTTTTTTTGTCTTGCCCTGTGGAATTTGGCAAAAGAAAAAATTTAAATCAGATTGGAAATATTACCTTCCCAGTTAAATAGCTAAAACAGGAGGTCTTGATTTATTCAAACCGTATTTGTCAAAGACAAATTTAACTCTAAATAGAGAAACCGCTTAAAGGTCAAGTTTTGTCTTGGATACTTTGAAAGAGTTGCTAAGCGTTTTTGTCCTCATTGAGGCTGGGTTGACACTAGGAGGTGTTATTTGTGTTATTTCCCCCAAACCGTTTTTCCACCTCTCAGGAATGAGAAGAGATTTATGACTGTAGAGAGCAAACACATCCTTATGTGGGCATGATCACAGTTGTGGCCAATCCAGTCATGATGGCAGGAATAGACTGGTCACTTTAGCACACTGCCTGAGAACACAGAGGACATTAAGGGCATGAGATTGGGCTCCAGAGAGAATAAGTTTCCAATTTCTACTTTGTCATTTGTACTTGCCGCATGACCCTGAACAAGTTTCTTAACCAGCCTCTGCCACAATTTTCTCACTCCTGAAATGAGAATTAGAATACCTATTACTCAAAATGTTTGCAAGGACTGAATGAAATTGTGCACAGAAAGCATTTAGTATCAGCCCATAATAAACTAAAATACAAAATTCAATCAGTGTCTAACAACTCTTTACCCTAGTGGCAAGGAAGACTGATTATCTCTGATCAGTGGAGTGGGCAATACACACACATACAAGCACACACACATACTCAACTATATATATCTATTTTTAAAGCCAGCTCTTCAAATATGAGTGTAATTACTGATCTTTATAACGAAATAGTATCAAATCAATTGCCTATATGTACATAGGAGTATGATGAGCCCTGCAGAGCGCAAATTTAACAGACCTCACTCTTACAATCTAAAACTGACACTGACATGAACAAATAATAAGTGCATGTGCACAGTTGCAACGGTTTTAGAGAAATTTAGAAAGCTAGGTAGTAACACTGCATAAATGTTAAGGTTTCATGCATTAGAAAAAGCAAATCAAAATGAAATAGATCAAAAGGAAGAATCCTGTGGAAGAGAAGTGGAAAGACAGGAGAGCAAACAGTGAACAGAGCGAGCTGAAACATCCTCTCGCTTCAAGCATCTGTTCCAATCTCAGTCTCAGAAGACGACGGCCACAAACCCACTCACAGCTTCCGTTACCCTCCCCCCTGCCCCCTGAACTTCAAACTAAAATCCCTGTCTCGTGCCTCCTTTCTTTTATCCATATCCCAACTGTTGAGGCTTTCCCAGGCACCCTCTTCATCCGGCTGTCCTCAACCAACCCCCAGATTCCTTCTTCTAGTTTTCTGTTTGGGATTTTGAGAGGGACACATTAATGATAAGATATGATTGGTCTGGCTCCTATTCTCTCTCCCAGAAGCATTTCAGAGCCCTAATCAGATGCCCAGAAGTGTCCCAGCCTCCTTCTGTTGGATGTTGTACCTCGTCTTGAGTTTCCACCTGTCTCAAGCATATTAACTGTATCTCTCCTCACTTCCTCCATCGAGTCTGATGGTCACCACAATGACCCCAGATCACTAACAGCCTTGTTTGACTTCAGATGGATTTTGCACCACTTCCTCTTCACGATTGCTCTTGAGTTGATTTTATGTTGAATTCCTTTAATTCTCCAACCTCAGGGTGTTGTTTGTTTTTCTTCTGCCTGTTTCTCTCAATTTCATACATGCCCTCGGCCCTCCTCCTTGAGAGATGACCCATTGACTTAGCATTCTCATCTCAAGAGCTCTCTTCACCAAAATGCTAGCATTCGTTACTGATCTCTGGCTCGGTCCTGTTTAATAGAACATTCTGAGATGATGGAAATTGTTCCATACCTGCACTGTCTGATGTGATAGCCATTAGCCACATGTAGCTACTGCACACTTGAAATGTGGTTAGCCTGAATGAGGAACTAAAGTTCTAATTTTACCTAATTTCAATGAATTTGGATTTAAATTTAACTCCCCACTTGTGGCTAGAGGCTTCGTATTGAAAAGCACAGTTTTAGATAGTTTCACTTAAACATCATGAATTCAGGCTGAATACGGTAGAAGCTAAAGGCCTCCCAGCATGCATTCTTTTCTTCCAGCATCTCCGTCCACGGCACCATGACCCCATCCCACATTCATAGCTAAAAGGCTACCTTTTGTTATCTTGCTCAGCTTCCTCATACACAGCTTCTGATTTTCATCGACTCTGCCTTGAAATCTTCTGGCTCTCTGCACCACCCTCTGTGTCCCACGGCCACACCCCTGTAGGTGTCTCTCCAACCAAACAATTAGCTCAAGTCTCTCATGTCACACATCTTGCCATCACTGCCGATCTAACCTTATTCTAACCCTGTTCCACCAAGTCACTCACCTGCCCCAAACTCACAGTGACTCCCCACGTTCTCTTACGAAAAGACACCAAGCGTAGTCAATGTAGTCTTTCATGGCCCTCTCTGCATGCCCTCACACATGGCCGCACACATGCATTCAGACCCTCTCCGGGGGAGTTATCTCACCAGCCCATGAACATGCCATGCTCGCTCCTGCCTTGGAGCCTGGCTTTTCAAATCCTGCCTTTCAAGTCCCAGTGGAAGACTGCCTCCCTCCACAGAGGTTTCTATGACCATCTAAGCCCTGCCTGACATATCTTGTCTCTGAATTCCTAGAGCATTCATAAGCATTTATAAGCAGTGTTCTCTTGTCCTGATAACTATTGTTCCATGGGTGTTATCCTATCTTCCTCAGTTAGAGTTGAAGGCAATGTGCCCTCTTCTTCAGTATCTTCTGTAAGACTTAGCTCAGAACCGAGCACATAGTAGATGCTAATTGCTTCCTAAACACTCCTTGACTAATCAGCAAGTTCAGAATAAGAACTAGACATAAAAACATCTGAGAACTCAGTGAACATTAGACTTACCTTGTTAATAATTTAGCCCCTGCAGCCCCCATTCTCTGCTCATGCCTCTATTTGTCCTGGTCTTTTTCTAGCTTCAATTCCTCTCATGTGTCTATTTCGCCCCTTCGACCAGGAAATTATATGAAGTATTCATGGCAGGATCAGGGTTGGGAGTGTAGGAGTTTATGTTTTCTGCTGCAGACGGTGGCCATGGCTAATGCCTTGTTTGTCATTCAATCAACATGGTTCTATTGAGGAAGTTAACACACTATAGAGGAACAGTCATGATGGACCTCTGTTACTAGCTTGGTGGCACTAGATAAACTATTTAACCTCTCTGAGCCTCATTTCTTAGGCAGGTAAAACAAGGATAAAAAATACCTCCTCATAGCTTATGAGGAACTATGGAGTTAAAAAACAAACAAACAAACAAACAAACAAAACTCAAAAATGGACTAAGGATATAAGATTGGAGGAACCAGAGGCAGAATACATGCACCTTATGGAAGGCCCAGGCATTTTCATTTTAAAAGAATGATCCCAAGGGGCAATGTTTAAACCAGAGAAACTGAGGAAAGTGCAACATCCTAGAATGTGTAAACTGATGTGAAGGAGAAGGATTTTCCGGAAATCACAAACAGCCTATGCTGGCTGTGGAGGGCCGCACAGAAGCGAGAGGGAATCTGGGCAGGTCTGCTTCTGCTCGGGAGTGATGAGGCAGAACAAAACTGTAAAAGTAGAGGGTTCCAGGAAAAATGGCAGAGTAGATAAACACTGTACTCACCACCTCCCATGACCACATTACAATTACAAATAAATTATAGAACAATCAACCCAGAGAATCATCTGAAGACCAGCCGAATGGAACTTCTTTCAGGATATGAAGAAGAGGCCATGTTGAGACTGGTCTGTGTTCAAAGTATTCTTTATATAAATAAAATTCTTAAAGAAAATATGTGACAGGAAGAGGAGTAGTCCTTAGACAGAGGCCAGACCAGACACCAGCTACCCAACGGCAGAAGGAAACTTTTCTTTGGTTTTCTACCCACAGGATCTAAGCAGGACCTTGAATTCAGGGCAGAGCTTTCCTCTACAGTTTCTCCTGATTCATAAAATGAGATTCAGGAAAACCATGCTTAACTTTTCACTGCCAAGGGTCACTTTATTATTTTTCATTACAGAATCTGTTTTGAAAGATGTAAAATGAGATAGAGTAAGTAAAGCGTCTAATACATTGCTTAATGCAGATCATTTGTGCCATAAATGTTAGTTACATAAAACATATTATGATGACTTGTTTCTCCTCATACTTGTCTAATCAAAGATAGAAAGTCATCAGAGTTTTGAGCATCGTGAGATAACCAGTGTTGCCCTAGTAGAACGATACAGGTCCACCATTCCTTTTCCAAAATCTTTGGAATCAGATGTCTGAGATGTTATGGAGGTAATATGGGTCATATACTGTATGCTGGATGACACCATCAATGGGGTGTGGCGCAGCACCCCATAAACACATACACCTTTCTGCAACTTGATGCATTATCTAGAATATAAATTTTATATTCTGCATTCTATAATCTATGTATTCTGAAATCTATATTTTCATAGATCTCATAGCATCTGTGGATTCATGTGAGTTCAGATTGGGTTTGCTGTCAAATGAGTTCTGATCAGGTCAGGTACTGGCCCCAAATTAGTAATGCAGAACTTTCCATCTTTAGAGCTTTTGAACTTAGGAATTTCAAAGGAATTGTGTGCCTTTACTATTTTGTTGTTGTTGTTGTTGTTTTTAAAAAGAGGTAGCCTTTTTGAAAGTTTCCATTAAGCTTTTGGAAATATAAAAAAAATAGTGAGTAGCAATATCAAAACTTACCATAAAGCTTCAGTAATCAAAACAGTGTGGTACTGACATAAGAATAGTAGACATATGAAATATAGAAGAGAATTGTGAGTCCAGAAATGATCCATGTAGTTACGGTGAATGGAATTTTGACAAGGTGCCAAGAACATTCAATGAGGGAAAGAACAGTCTCTTCAACAAGTGGTGCTTGGTGATTTCCACATGAAGAAGAATGAAGTTGGAACTTTACCTCAAACCATATATAAAAAATTAACTCAAAATAGATCAAAGGCCTAACTGTAAGAGCTAAAACTATATGACTCTTAGAAGAAAGTATAGTGATAAGTCTTTGTGACCTTGGATTAGGCAATTATTTTTTAGATATGACATCAAAAACTCAATCAATAGAAAAAGCAGTTAAATAGGACTTGATGAAATTAAAGAAATTTGTGCATCAAAAGACACTATCAAGAAACTGAAAAGACAATCTGCAGAGAGAATGTGAGAAAATATGTGCAAACCATAACTCTGATAAGGTTCTAGTATCATAAATATATAAAGAACTTTCAGAACTCAACAACAAAAAGATGAACGACCTAATTTTAAAATGTGCAAAGGACTTGAATAGCTATTACCCCAAAGAAGATGTGCAAATGGCCCAAAGGTACATAAAAAGATGCTCAACATCATTATGCATTAAGGAACTGCAAATCAAAACCACAATGAAATATTACTTCACATCCACTAAGATGGTAATTATTAAAAGAAAAAAAAGAAAAATAAGTATTGGTGAGAATGTGGAGAAATTGGAACCCTTATATATTGCTGGGTGGTATGTAAACTGGGGAAGCTGCTGTGAAAAAGTTTGTTGCTTCCTCAATAAGTTAAACAAAGAAGTTCCACATGACCCAACAATTCCACTCCTAGGTATGTACTGAAAAGAATTAAAAACAGGTATTTGAAAAAAACTTTTACATGAATATTCATAGGAGCAGTGTTCACAGTAACCAAATGGTAGAAACAACTCAAGTGTCCATCAGTTGATGAATGCATAAATAAAATATGGTACCCATACAATTAAATATTACTCTTTCATAAAAAGAGATGAAGTACTGATACACACCACGACACGGATGAAGTTTGAAGACATAATGCTAAGTGAAAGAAGCCAGACACAAAAGACCATATGTTATATAATTCCATTATGTGTAATATTGAGAAAAGGCAAATCTATACAGAGAAAAGCAGATTGATGGTTGCCAGGGGTTTGGAATGGAGGAAATGAAGAGTGACTGCTAATAAGTATCAAGTTTCATTTGGGGATGAAAAAATGTTCTGGAAATAGATAGTGGTGATAGTTGCACAACACTGTCAATGTACTAAATGCTACATTGAATTAGACACTTTAAAATGGTTAAAACAGTGAATTTTGTCATGCAAATTTTACCAAAGACATAGTGGATAAATGTCTATTACCTTTTTTAGGGACCTTAAGACATCTGGAAATCTCAATTTATCTGTAATCACTAGCCAAGATGTTGGAAACACAGTAAAAAAAAATCTGAATAATCATCAAAATTGATGTTCTGCTTTAAATATAGTGTTTCTAAAGATTTTGACAGATTTTAGGAATTTCTATAATATAAGCCAGAGTTTATCAATCTTGGCTCTCCTGTCATTTGAGCTGGATAATTCTTTGTGCTGGGGGGCTGTCCTGTGCATTGTAGCATGATTAGCTAGAGGCTGATAAAACTATCCACCCCAATGGTGACATTGTGACAACCAAAAATGTCTTTATATATTGTCAACTGTCCCCTGAGGGGGCAAACGCACCCCTAGTTGAGAACTACTGCTATGACTTCTTTAGGAATGGTTTGTTCTTCTAGGATTTCATTGTCTCCTAGAGTTTCCTTTTAACAAATCGATTTCTGAGATTGTCCTTTAGTTATTTCTTAATGATAGCAAAAAATTTTTAAAAAACAGCACATTGCAGATTGCACGTAAACTTCAAAACTCATTTCTCATTATAATGGATCAAATTACATGCTCAACTTGTAAGCAACAGGTTTCTCACTGGCAACTAAATGCCCTGACAATAAGCTTAATGTAGATGGCACATGGAAGGAAGGAAGGAAGGAAGGAAGGAAGGAAAGGAAGGGAAGGAAGGAAGGAAAAGAAGGAAGGAAGAAGGGAGGAAGGGAAGGAAGGAAGGAAGGAAGAGTGGGCAAAGACTACTGCTCTGCCAGCATTCCAGAGTAAGACAGCTGGTGTGCCCCTTGTCCACTTTCCCCTCTTCTCCTGTGACAATGCACCCTTAACTCCTTCCAGAATATCTTCTGATACCATTTACTGGGTCTGGAATCAGATGCCATCAGCGCAGAGAGCAACCTGGATTCCAGACCCCCTTCAGCAGCCACTGCTGGTAAGAAGGTAAGGGCTGAGCATCCAGGACAAAGCGTCCTCTGGTTGTTTCAACCTGCACAGCGCCATTTTTGTGTTTTATATGTTGGGCTTCTGGGTAGGATTTTATTTGAACAAGGAGTTCTGAAGCTGAGAAGTTTGAAAGCCAATGACCTCATGCAAGAAGGGCTTTTAATTCATGGCCAGACCCCTTTCCTCTACTCCAGGAAAGGCAGCTGAGCAGCTCCAGAAAGATGTCACCTCATCCCTGCTGTCCCTCAGTTTCCACTTCTCTGTATGAGCATAGCAACTTCAATATAGGCTTGTTCTGGGAATTAAATTAGGTGCAATAAGTGGCGTGTAAGCACTTATGCTTTGGACTGCATTTTTGTGTCTCCCCTAAATTCATACATTAAATCCCTAACTGCCAATATGATGGTTTTTGGAGGTAGGGGTGTGGGGGAGATAATTAGGTTTAGATGAGGTCATGAGGGTGGAACCCCCATAATGGGCTTAAAGCCCTTATAAGGAAATGAAGGGACCAGAGATCACTCGCTCTCGTCCATGTGAGGACACAGCAAGACAATGGCTACTGTGAACCAGGAGGAGGGCCCTTACCAAGAACCTGACCATGCTGTACACTGATCTTGAACTTCTCAGTCTCCAAAACTGTAAGAAATAAATGTCTGTTCTTTAAAAAATTCAGTCTGTGGTATTCCGTCATGTCAGCTTGAACTAGACAATCACCTATCACATCAGATATATAAACTTTATTTCTTTTTCTTAGAAAGAAACTTGTTAAATATTTCTCATGATTTCATCTAATTCTCTTGTGCTCAGGGCCAGAAGAGATGGCTTAGCTTACCGAACTTTATATACAGGGACTCTGTCGCTGTCTGACCCTATAGGTATCTTCTTCAAACTGCTTTATCTTGAACCACAAACTGCCATGGTACCAAAGGAAATGATCGCACCTCAGATCACCCTCATTTTCTGCTTCACACCTTGATATCAACGTGAAAAGTTGCCTGAGCTGAGACAGTGACTTCTAGATCAAGCTGAACTTCCTCATCCCCTTTCTAAAGTCTTAATAAATATAAAGGAACACACATATGGGTAAAATTTTACATCACCACTAAAAACACTAGAGAAGGGCAATATCTATAAGCCAGAACCTCTGAGAAAATTCTGGAAACTACAGTTTGGACATGACCGGCCTGAATGAAAAACAGATGAGTCCTCAGTTTACCTCAAGAACAGGGGTAAAGGTAAGATGGCTCCACGTTGCTGCTCGGTGACACCCCCAGAGACTTGGAATAATACACAGTGGGGACACAGGCAGACTCAGCGGTCTTTTTCAAAGACAAATCTTAGCTATACTCAAGCATCCGAGAAGAATACTGATGCCGAGGTCCACGCAGGGTGGGAAGTCCCTTGGTTTTCCCAGGCAAGGTCAACAAACAGTAATGGGAGGCTCTTTGGGACATGGGTCCCAGGGGCCCAGTCATGCCATCCGGAGGAGAGGCCGCTGCACCGCTGGGCCAAGCAAACAACAAAAATTCTGCTGCGTAAAAGCGAAACCTTCTCCTTCTATCCCTTTCTCTGCTCCTCGTGGAAAAATAGATGAGTACTCTGGCAAATCTAAACTACAATGAAGACACTTATTTCCTTCTCCCCTTAACCTGAGTCTGAAAAAATTGGACAAGGACCCACCCAGTTCCAAACAGAGCCCATTTAAAATTTTATCACTAGGTCATCCTCTACGAGGCTGAACAAAGAAAAGAATTACTGTTCCCTTGAAAAGATTCAGCCGTTCAGGAGAAGACATCGATCTGAGGAATCAGAGCAAAAGTCTACCTTTTGAAGAGTGACATAGGAAAAATCTCTAAGGTGCAATGACATAAGACTTAAGGAGCTAATGGGTTTGTAAAACAAATATCAGCAACATTGAAGACGGAACAATGTGCCAGTAAAATAGAGTGAAGTGGAGGGAACACGAAAGAGATTGTATAATACTAAAGCTAACTAGGTAAAATACAACCCAGATGAGAAACTCAAATGGAAGTCAGAAGAAATCAGTGAAAAGAAGACTAATATGAGAAAAAAAAAGCAAAAGAAAAGGGGGCAAACGTAGGAGATCCAAAATACAGCTAATAGGAATTCCAAGAGAAGAGTAAAGCAGAAGTGGTTACTGAAGGACATTGTCTTTAGCACTGTGTTCTAAAAATGTGCAATGGGTTCCAGGAAATAGCAATAAAAGCCTAACCCCTCAAACTAGAAATTTCCAGGAGACATTTTTAATTTGATCGGGGGAAAAAATTCTATAAGCATCATGGCTAGAAAATGAATGCATAGAGAGAATATGTGACAAAAAGCAATTGGCAAGTTGGCCTCAAGTCATTTATAAAATGCTAAATAACAAGAGACAAAGAGGTAACAACAGCATTTTGAAATTAAAAAAATATATATGTAACTTGAGTTCTATACTCAGAGAAATTGTCTTTCATGTGTTTTAGGCTCAGGCATGTAAGGGCTCAGAAAACGTATTTTGCTTAGAGCTTTATTGGTAAAATTTTATTTGGTGTTACATTTTTCTTTAATATAATAGTAAATATTTTTAACCTTATGAGCCATGCAGTCTCTGTAGCAATTACTCAACTCTGCCACAGTAGCATGGAGGCAGCCATGGCTGATTTGTAAGCAAACAGACATGGCTGTATTCCAATAAAACTTTATTTACAAAAATAGGCTATAGTTTGCTGGCCTTAGTTCCACATGGTAGATAAAGTGACATCCAGAGCTCGGGAGAGTAAATCACAGTATATAATAAGAGGGCTATTAATATTACTAAATTAAATTATAGAAAGATACAAAAGACAAAATAGGTAATACAAACATTTAATAGAAATGATCTAGATTTAAAATACAAATTTTATTAACCCAAAGATGTAGGTTTCAGGGAGAAGAGAAAATAGAAATGTGCCAACCTTCTTCCTTTACATGGGCAAACGTGGGTGGTAGCTGATGGTAAGAGAAATGAAGATTAAAAAAGTGCTTTGAAAAGTTCTAATAAAACTTCTAGTAGAATTAAAAATAGGAGACAACCTTTCCAAAACATTGAAAAATTAAAAAGCAAAGAAAAAAATGATCCATTTTGCAAGAGACAATAAATCAATCAAGGAAGGAAAGAAGGAAGGAAGGAAGGAAGGAAGGAAGGAAGGAAGAAAGGAAGGAAGGAAGGAAGGAAGGAAGCAAGCAAGCAAGCAAGCATAAAGCCAGGAAGCACAAAACAAGAAGACAAAAATCAAACTAAGTATATGTTACAATCAGTGAAAATTAGTTAAATCCTTATTAAGAGATAAATATCCAGATTAGATACATAGACTATGAAAAATCCATTTGATGCAAGATATACAAGCTGATATATGAAAAGATGGGCAAAGATATGTTGGCAAGTGCAAATAAAAATATATTAGCAATTATATTATATTTTTAAAAATGTACTATTAAGAAAAAATAAGTAGGACAAAAATGTCTATCTTCAAATAAAAATATTATTGACTCAGTCTTTAAATATCAAGCAACAGCATCAACCTATACAAAGCAAAACCTGTTAAAATTATAAGAAATAATTGGAAGAATTATTCCCAGTAGTGGTGAGAAGGTTTACCATACCTCTGTCAATATTTGACAAATAAAGTAGATGATGGATAAAGGTAAAGAATAATGGATAAAGATGATCTTAAAAACACCATTATTAAAGTTCGGCTACTATATATCTATTAAACATTAAACATATTAAGTATGCTAATATTGATCACATATTAAGTCATAAAGAAACCTTCAATAAATTCCACATCATCTGACCACAATGCAGTAAATTTCAAATTAATTTTTTAAAGTGGGAGATAAAAATATCAATTATTTTCAAATTAACAAACAATAACACAATGAATTCTCTCCTGTCTACATAGGACAAAGGACATATTAAAAGTGGAAATATGGATCAACTGGATGAAAGCACTACCTAGCAAAACAATAAGAGAAGGAACTCATGTTTAGTTAGAGAGGCATGTACAGTTGTGATTGTTATTAATCTTAGACAAGAAAGAATTAAAATACATAAACTAAACAATCTGCTCAAAGCAATATAAAAGAACAAATATAACCCAAATAATAAAAGAAAGAAATTTTAGAGATTAAATTAGTGCACTGGAAAACAGATGAAATTGATTAATAAATCTGGGACATAGATTCTTTGAAAAAATTAATAAAATAGACAATCTTCCAAGACATCTCAGTGAAGACAAAAAGAAAGAAAACACGAGTACATGATATAGGGAATGAGAAAGATAGAAAAGAAAGGAAAAATTACAAAATTTCATATAGAATCTTAAGCTAAAATGTTAAACCTCAATGAGAAGGAAAATGGAAAATAAGAAAACAAAGATTATCAAATCTGACAATCAGAATAGCCTACTATCCATGGAAGAAATAGAAACCAGTCTCCAAGAATTTCATCCATAAAAGGAGCTATGCCCAAATGTTTTATGGGCAAGTTCTTTCAAACCTTCAAGGAACACATAATTCTTATGCTATTTAAACTGTTCCAGATTGTAGAAAAAATAAAAAGTGTCCCAATTTGCTTTATGAAGTTAACATGAATTTATACCAAAATGTGACCAAGACGGCACAATGAAATAAAACACAGTTATTTCACATAGAAATATAGATGCAAACCAGAAATAAAGTATTTAGAATAATGCAATAACATAAAAAAGAATAATAACTGATCAGATAGAATTTAATCCAAGAATACATGAAGAGGATAATTTTATGAAATTGCATATATCAAATCAATGTAAACAAAAATGTTAATAATAATGAATATCAGAAAAGCAGCATTTGATAAAATTAAAAAATCATTTTTGATAAATTTGTTCTATAAATTATAGACAGACACTTCTGTGAAATGATGCAGTGTGTTGATCTAAAACCAACAATCAGTATCATATCTAATGTTGAAATACCAAGGCAGTATTGCCTAATTTTGTTGTCATAAACAGTTTTCCGGCATATATTAGTAAGTACGATTAAAAGTAAAGCATAAACAATAGTTCAAAAATAATTTGGGAAGCAAATGGAGAGACGTGTTACATTTCTTAACAAGAGATCTCAGTGTGATAAAAAATGTCACTTTTCAAATTAATTGATATATCCTAAAACACTATGATTAACACATGACAGGACGTGTGTGTATGTGTGTGTGTGTGTGTGTGTGTGTGTGTGTGTGGCACGTAACAGCACGCGTAACGCCACGTGTGTGGTGGGGGAGGAGTGTAACTTGATAAAACAAGTCTAGAATTTTCCTGGAAGAATGAACATATGAGGACAGACAAGATAATTTTGAAAAAGAATATTCATCCTGGTAAGTTACACCAGAACATATTGAAATGTATTTTGAAACCACAATAATTAAAACAATGTGGCACCAATGCTAGAGTAAAAAGACAGATAAATGGGACACAAGCGAGACTCCCTATAAAGATTCAAGATTCTAACACAACGAAGGTGGTTTTCCAAATGAGACAGGAAAGGGCAGGTTACTCAATAAGTCTTTTAAGAATATCTGGTTAATCATTTCAAAATAAATACAGTTAGACATTATCTACCAACACACAAAAATAAATTCCAGGTAGATTACAAATGATGCTCTAAAAGAACTAGGAGAAAATAAGGGTTATCTGACTTACATCGGGGAAGATCTTGTGAAGAATCCCTGAGAAGGCACAATCCATGAAAAAAAGATTAAAATATCTGATTATATTAAAAAATGTAAGTGTGCACATATTGGTAAAAGCCACAAGAACAATACAATGCAAAAAAAAAAAAAAAAACCAAATGGGAAAAAGAGTTGTTAAATATGTATAAGGTTTATAACATTACTAAATACTCCTCATCTTTATTCCCTTTTTAATAAACTCATCTTTCTGCCTGAAATCCGTTTGCCATTGTGATTCCATAAAAAGTGGACACCACACTGGGAAGGAGGAGGACATGATTCAGAAGAGTGTCCCATTTAGCCAGAAAAAGGGATATTTACCTCCCGTAGGTGGACCTTGGGGAAAATGGGTAAGGAGGCAGTGGGAAGACGCAGTCGGGTGTTTAGCACTGAGCTACCCTCTAAACAAGGACCATAGAGACATTTCAGAAGATAAAGGTAGGAGTGAAGTTGTTTTTTCCCATTCTCCATTTTAGGAGGTGACACAGAAGGGCTACTGCTTCTGTTAAAGTGGCAGCCAGGGTGGCTGGGCAGAGAGCAGGCTTAGGCAGGCGCATGTGTGGTATGGAAGGAACCCATACCCACAGGGAAGGGCTTTCTATGCCTTGAGACAGAGATGGAAAGTGGCTGAGGACTTGGCTCAGGAGCTTGTAAAAGGTGATTGTGGAAGCTGAGGAGACAAAGTGATTCCCTGGCCAATGGCAGCAGATCAGGTGTCACTCCAAATGGAGTCTCAGACAAAACTTGAGGGTCCGTTGTAGCAGTGAGAACTGAGTAGAGCTGCATCATCAGGGCGGACAACAGTGCCCAGAGAGCAGGCTCAGACTCGTCAGGGGACAAGAGCATGATGGCTGGGACTAGTGCTTAGGGACGAGTCACTAGACTGAACCAACCTCCCCAGCGCAGGACACTAAAAATTACAATGGAGGGCCCTAATCTATCTCCCTTCCACTCCACCAGGAGGCTGGGTGAGGCTCTGGGCCTGGTCAACAACTTAGCAGGTGAATCCGAAAGGAGGAGATATCCAAAAGAGGCTGAGTATATAAAGACATTGCTTAAACAATCAGATCTGATTGAGCTTTCTTGGATTTAGCTAAAGTGTATGTGTGTGTTTTCATGGTTGTTTATGAAAAAGATCACATTGGTTTTGGAAAATAAAAAAGTTACATTTTCTCAGTATATCTGAATGTAGCATGAGAAAACTGGCAACTCAGAATATACAATAAATAATGATTAATACTTTCAATGTGTAAAAGGAGCTTACAAATAGAAAAGAAATAAAAAGAAACAGATTTATAAAATGTGACCAAAAAGCACAGACAGCAATTGCACATCATAAAAGACAAAATACAAATTACTAATAAAAATATGGGAGAAATTTTTTAAATAGTAAAGAAATATGCAATTTAAAAATGAGAAGCCACTATGCAAATGCCCAGCTGGCAAACCACATAGCAGGGTTAAAAGACAGTGAACCTGCTAGACAAGGAAAAGGCCTTAGCAAAACGTCCTCACATCCTAACCCGAAACCATGAAGTAACAAAACACAACAAAGCCTTCGTCGCTGAGTGCTGTCTCCTTCAAAGTAATGACCTGCTTGTCTGTAGCCTGATTCGAAAGACTGAGCTATTGTTCAAAGCATTGTTAGAACTCATTGTGGACGTCTTCTGAGCCTGCAGTACATTCTTCTAAATATGATGGTAAATCTCCATTGACAGACTCATCTTGTGGAAAGAGCCCAAATTAATTTAAAGCCAAGTCTGGTTATACTATTTATGATCAGTGAAAGGTTTTCTCATAAATGTACTCTGCAGGCAATGACAAAAGAGCATTCCAGAATCCTGTGACAGCTCACGGAAATAAATATTTTCAACCACATTGAGAAGGATTATCTTGGCAAGATGCCTCTCACCTGTCCTGTGTAAAGGTCTCCCAACTGGTCTAGCCACAGTCTTCTTTTCACTAATCCTTTGATATTTTGAAATGTAGACTTGATCATGTCATCCCTGTTCCTGATCATCTTTGGATAAAAACCAAAACTCATAAAATGGCTCTAAAGCCTTATTTAATCTGGACCCTCTCTCTCCAGCTTCATTTGACATCAGTTACACCTTAGCCTTTCAGTTCTGGCCACACCGGCCTTCTGGAAAATCCTCATGTCAGAATTTTGCCCATTCTGTTTCCTCCCTCCCCCCTTTGGCCACTGAACACCCTTCATTTTACAGATCTCGGCTCATAGGTCAAGCTCTCCCTCCCAGCAAAACGATCTGTCCTCCCAGCTCAGGGTCAGCCTCACCCAAGTATATGTTTCCAAGGCTCCACCCACGTCCGCTTTACTGTATGTAGTTGCGGATTTCTATGCGGTTATCTGATTAACGACTATCTCCCCACGAAGATTAGAAGCTTGCAGGAAAGCAAGGACCCCAACTGTTTTCAGTTGGTGCATTGCACAAAGTCCCAAATATAGGAATTCTCAAAAACAAACAAGCAATTTACAAGAGAACTGTTGTTTGAAATGGCTGTGAGGTAGATGTGCAGGATGGCCACAGTAATCCCTCCAACCCTCTCTGCAACTCTTTGTTGCTCATCCATCAGATGAGTCTATTTCCTGGAACCTATGGACTTGCTGGCCTTGTGACCTGCTTTCACTGCAGGATGAGGCAGCAGTGACATCGGGCCAGCTCTGGATCTAGCACTTCAACAGCCTGGCAGCATCTGCCCTGGCTCTCTTGGAGAGAACTGCACTCTGTAAGAAAGCTGGCCTACACCACTGGAGGAAGAGAGGCTACCGATTCTGATGGCCACTCCAGAGAGCTGGATGAACTGGGCTTTAGCTCATGCCCAACCCAAAGAATCACCAGCCATAAAATGGTATTGCTTTAAGCCACTAAGTTTTGAGATGGTTTGTGGTACAGCAAGAATAACTGAAAAACTGGTCTCTTATCTTAAAATTATAATGGCTCTTAGATTCTCTCCACACAATTATCTCTAAGAGATCAACCTTTTCCATATGACTCAGGGGACTGATCCCTTTGTACTTGCAGGGAAGCAACACAGTCTCTGGTTATCTTGGGCATCTATAACAGTCAGAGCCATCATAAGTCATTTAGATGTCATTACATGTACTTGCCCTTTTTCCTTGCTGTTTTTCACATATCACCATCTGAAACTTTGCTATGTATTTAATTGTGCATTTTCAGCTCCATTAGGGCAGGGACCTGTTCGCCTTCATCTACAGTGGTTCTCTAGCTGCCTGACACATAGTACATGCTCAAAGAAATTTGGATGAATGAATGAATGAGTCATTCTCTGCCTCACTGCTACCACCTGATAAGCCCCTTGCCATGTTTGTCTTCCTCAAACATCTCTTTCAAACATATTCCCGCTGCTCACCACCATGACATCTGCTATCTTTTTTATTTTAATGTAATTCTCAAATATTCCGTGTCCACATGAGCCACAGCTCAGCCCAGTGCTGCCTCCTTCAATCCAGAGATAATAGCAATGGCCAGGTCCAATAATAATGCCTATTTTATATTTAAATCAGATAACGTATCCAGACGTCAGACACATAACTACGTGTTAAGTAAATTTTGCTCCCTTCATCCCTTTCTCTCTGATGCTTTCTCTTTCTCAGGCCTCCAGGGGCATCTACCGCTCATGGCAACAATCTTATGTCAGTATATGTCAGTAATGGTCTATGAATCACATGAAGTCTGATAAAATAACCAGCTGACTTGTATAACGCCCTCTATTTAATAAAGCCTCAGCTGAAATCTCAGGCTTACACCTTTTTCACCCAGCACACTGCCTCTGGGACTAGTGGGCTCCAGACCAAAGGGTAAAATAGGCAAAGATGATGTACACACTTCAGGTGCCAGGGCTTCTGGGTGAGGCACATTTTCACCGCTTCTTTCTTTCATATGTTGAAGGCTAACATCTTCATATTCTCTCTATTCATCTCCATGTTCAAAACTTGTTTCTGTTTTTTAAAAAACACATTCACTCCAAGGTATAAATGACTGGTAAACTCAAACGTGATCTCCCTCCCATGAAAGGGTTCTGAATCTCAACTAAACATTTGGGATACAAAAAGAAAACAAGACTAACAAGACTTAGACTTGAGAGCAGGCAAGTCAGGTTCCTATCTGCAATCAAACTGTTCAGTCCAGCAACCAACTTGGCCCTCGTGAGAAGGGGCTGGTGAGGGAGGGAGTGTGGATGCAATGAGGAGGCAGCGTTTTCACAGCCTTTGGTGATGAAATGGAGAGCATTCACTCAACTGGTTATCTTGGGCTGGGTCCTCGGCATGTGGGTGCTTCACTTTTTAGCTTTATATATCACATTCATATCTACTCTCGTTTTAGTTTCTAATCCCACTGTGTTGGCAGCCTAGAGCAGATTGATAACCTCTCTTTCCCAAGAGAGTACTTAAGAGCCCATGTCCCTTCTGTGTGATAATATAATGGCACATTTATTCTTCTGTTTACATTTTGCATGAAAAATGTACTTAAGATAGTTAACTAAAAACAAATAAAATCTCATTAATGGCCCAGTGGAAGTAGTCAGCCTTCAAGTCCCTGCTCAGGCAACAGGGACATCTCTAGAAGCTTCCATGGTGGCCTCCAGACAGGGTTAACTGCTATATTCCTTAGCACTTATAATACCGCTTTGAGGACCAATCTCAAAGACTTGTGATAACTGTTGTTATTTGTCTCCTTAACTAGACTGTGAGGCCCTTGTGGGCCAGGAATGTGCTTTAGTCATCTTTTTATTCTGTTTAACTCAGTGCCTGGTACTGATTATACAGTCAACAAATCTTGGAAGATTTAGTCTCTTACTTGTTCAGTGTCAAGAAAAAAATGTGTACCACAGATTTGGTAGGTTTAGGGGTCTTCCGCCCTACTGAGCAGCTTGGTCAGATACTGTTAAGCATAAATTTTCAATTTCCCTCCTGTCACACCCCATTATTAGGATTTAAAGGAAGCCCAGTGATTCTGGGAGCTCCTCTCTTACCACAACTCCCCTGCACTATAACATCTTCGCTCCATCTTCCCCAAGAGAGCAGATTCGAGAGGAAGGCTCTGATAAGACCAGAGTCCACCTTCACCGAGAGCTGCGGTCCCCAACGTTTTTGGCACCAAGAACCGGTGCTCCTATGAGAATCTGACACCTGATGATCTGAGGTGGAGCTGAGGCGGGGATGCTAGCACTGGGGAGCGGCTGCAAACACAGAGGAAGCTTCTCTGCTAGCCGCCTCTCACCTCTTGCTGTGTGGCCCAGTTGCTAACAGGTCTGTGGCCTGGGGCTTGGGGACTCCTGCCCTAGAGGACCTCAGGACCCAGCCTCTTCTGTTCATCTCCCTGATCCTCAGTCATTACCAGAAGTTCCAAACTCCTAGTCACCTATCATCGCCCGAGCTTTTTCTACCACTTCTCTTATATGACCCCTAATCTGATCCAGTTTATGTCTCTGCACAAACACCCCCTCCTCACTGTGGCCCCTAGATCTAGTCAGTAATCAGCAACAATTCCTATAATCCTTAGCTTCTTAACTGTTAATGAGTAACATACAACCTTCTTGACTGGTCTTACTTTAAATTTATGGTCATGTCTCAATAGGACTCCTCAAGAATTCCTGGTGACTCTATTACATTTCCATAATCTATTTACTCTGTCATCTGAAAGATTAATATTTTGCATCTTCTTTTTCTCCTTAAATCCCCATCATTTCCTATTCCTTCCTCTCTGATAGGTGATCTTGCTACTTATTTCATTGAAGATCTAAATACATCCCAAAGAGAGCTTTACCTCTCTCCTTCCACTGTATTTTCTCATTATTTCTCAACTCTCCACTTGGGAACTGAGTCCCATCTTCTCCCTTGCCTATATCATCAGCATCTCTCTACCCCATCATTTCTATCAGAATATAAATACGATAGCCAATCTTCCACCTTTGAAAATTCTCTCTAGGTTCTTTCAGCTACACTCAATTTCCCTGCTCCACTGCCTGGCAAAACCTTTCCAAAGAGCTGTCTACTTTCGCTGCTGCCACTTCTTCATCTTCCATTCTCTCCAGAAAGCACACGACCAGGATTTTGTTTCCATCACTCTACTGAGACTGAAATCCTCAAAGGATCTCTTCATATCTGCAGGGATCTCCACATGGCCAAATCCAATGTCAATTCTCTGTCCTCTTCTGACGGGGCCTGGGAACTGTATGTGACGCAGTTGATTACTCTTGCCTTCTTGAAGCATTTCCATTTGGCTTTGGGAACACCATGCTCTACTCCCTGGCCACTCCTTCTCAATTTCTTTGGCCAACTGGTTCTCCTCCTTTTCCCACCCTTCAAATATCCAGGATGCCTCAAGGGTCCTTCCATTTCTGTGGCTTTAAATACGTTGATGTGTCCCAAGTTTATAAAGTAACCTAACTTCCCTTTTTAGCTTTAATTCATATATCTAATCACCTACTGAACATCTCTACTTAGATGCCTAATAGACACTTCCCAACATAGGCTATACAAAATAAACACTTGTCCTTCATACTCCCATCAGCTCCTTATAACCTTGTCATTCTCTGGTTTTCCTAGTCTCAGTAAAATGCACCATTTATCCAGTTATTTAGACCCCAGACCAGGAAGTTATCTTCAATTCCTCTTTTTTCTCACACCCTATGTCCAAACTTGTCAGCTCTACTTTTGAAATGAGTGCTGAATGTGATCAATTCTCATCACCTCCATCTGTCTCACCTGAGTGTGAGGTATCACAACCTTTATCCCCTTGACTTCTCCACCAGTCTCCTACCTGGTCTCCCTGCTTCCACTCTCACCCCTAAACAGCCCACTTTCTACCCAGTAACTAGAAAGATCCTTTAAGATATAAGACTAGCCACTCATCTTCTAAAAACCCTCCAGTTGGATGGCTTCTCATCACAATTAGAAAAATATGCAAATTCTACGTTGACTTAAAAAAACCTACATTCTCTTGACCTTGTTTATCGTCTCAGCCTGTTTTTGAACTTGTCTTCCCCCTCATTCTCTGTGGTTCAGCCACACTGGCTTCTTTACTCTGCCTTGAACAGGTCAGGTTCTTCCCCATCTTTGCATTAGCTGTTCCCTCTGCTCAGAAAGCTTTTCCTCCTAGACTTCGCAAGGCTTATTCCTCACTTCAGTCAAGTGTGTGCTCAGACATCATCTCTTCGGAGAGGACTTTCCCGACTACCCACTCCCATTGTCCTGATACTCTCTAGTCTCTTATTCTGTTGACTTTTTAAATAGTGCTTATTAATCTTGAATTCTTAGTGTATATTTATTTGTTTATGTCTATCTCTCTCAAAAGAATGCAAACATCTTACTGTCAAAAACTTTTCTGCCTTGTTCATCCTAAGTGTCTAGAACAAGTAAACAGTAAATAACTTGATGAGTGATGTATGCATGAATAAATGTGCAAACTTCGGGAAGAAGAGATGGGATGTAGGAAGGTAGGTAAGCAGGTAGTAGTAGTTCAGGTAAAAAGTGTTATTTAAATAAATTCAAGGCTGTGATGTATTTCTAGGAGCAGAGTAAGCAATCAGGACGGGCAGGCACAATGGACGGCCAGCTAGTGAACTTAAAAGGCCTCCGGAGAAGCTCTGTCAGATAGAAATTTCCACAATGATGAAAATGTCCTATATCTCTGCTGTCCAAAACAGTAGCCACTAGCCACATGTGGTTATTGAGCACTTAAAAGGAGTAACTGAATATTAATTTTCTTCAATTTAAATTCACATTAAATAGCCGCATGTGGCTGGTAGCTATGGAATTAGGCAGTGAAACTTTAGAACCTGGAGAATCCCTTCTCCCTGCTTGTGATTTCAGGATAATAATGCATACCTCACTGAGCTGTTGAGAGAACTAATGAAATAAAAAGCCTTGTCAAATGTCTGAAACAAAGCTGGTCCTCAAAAAATAATGGCTGCTAAGATTACGTCGCATTGCAAATTAAACCACTTTAATTACATGCCATTTAAATGTGGCTCCGAAGTGCCGGAAACAGATTTTTATTAATTTTTATCATAATTTTTTGTTTATCATAACTTTTACCAGAGTTTGTGGATAACCAATGTGTGGGTCTATATTTGAGTTCACAAACTAAAAATAGCTAACAACCATTTTGGGATCTCATGACGGCCTTTCATCCATAGATGACTATTGCGAGTGGATCAGTTTGCTGATACTGCTAATGAGCTAATTAGTTTTGACAATGGCTAATTCGGCATTTGCAAAAACTGGATTTGTAACATTACTGTATTATTTTCAAACAGTGTCATCTGCAACTTTCCAAATGATTTTGGATAAAAGTAGTGTTTGCTTTAATACTTACTATTAAAGTACAGGGAAAAGTACTTACTGGAAACGTTATGTTGAATTCCTTAAAGCTTAAATTGGTTTGGACACAAAATCATTTTTTTCTTGTCAGTGGCTCATTACACTTTCTTACATACTGAATGCAGAACATAAAATTAACACAGATATAAAACATAAGCAGATCATTATAGCTAACCCTTAGAAATAATCTAATTTGATAATAAAATTACACATCTGTTCAGAAAAAGCATGATGCTTATTTTTAGGCCAAGAGAATCTGCATTCCATAGAAGCAGAGGTGGAAGTGGCATTCCACAGCCCCTGCCTAAGTGTGTGGTGGAGACTCTGAGACTTGAAGGAGGACGGATGTATTTAAACTAAACGCACGATTAAGGGCACTGAGAAAAGCTGATGTTCTTATTAAAAAGACCAATTAATCTGCATCAGTTGGAAGCCACTTTACAGTAGCTGAAAAAGTGCCCTAGGACGTAACATGGTACGAATGAGACTGGAGTAGAAAGAATGAAAATTCACTTTCCTACGAGGAAGTCTTTCCTAAGTTCCCTCCTAGCTTTGCTGTTTGAAATGCAGATCCTTTCTCTTCACCCCCTACTGTGAGTTTGGAGTAGCAGAAGGGGAAGAGGGTGAAGACCCTAAATACTAAGATGAGGTGTAGTCAAGACTTACCGATGGGCATCACTAAGAAAAAAGGCAGCCAGCAGAGGACGAAGCAGCCGACCACGATGCCCAGTGTTTTGGCCGCTTTCTTCTCCCGGGAAAACTTGAGGAGTCTCACGGAGAAGTGCGTCTTGTTCCTGGAGCTGGGCACCCCGCTGCCTCCCACTGGGGCATTTTTCCGATGGATGCGAAGCGTCACTTGCTCCGAGTCCGACTTGTCGGTCTTGAGGCCGGATTTGAGGCCCCGGCTCTCCCTCTTGGCCACCACGTAGACCCGGCAGTACATGACCAGGATGATGGCCAGCGGCAAGTAGAAGGAGCCCAGAGCAGAGAAGAGCACGTAGCCCGGCTCCTCGGTGATCTGGCAGATGGTCTCGTCCTCCGGGGCCGGCTGCCTCCAGCCGAACAGAGGTCCGATGGAAATGACGAGGGAGAGCGCCCAGACGCAAAGCAGAGCCATGAGACCCCTCTTCTGGGTGACGATGGTGGGGTAGCGCAGGGGGTAGCTCACGCCGATGTAGCGGTCGATGGAGATGATGCAGAGTCCCATGATGGACGCAGTGCAGCACAAGACGTCCACCGCCGCCCAGATATTGCAGAAAACCCTGCCAAAGGCCCAGTAGCCCAGGATCTCGAAGATAGCGGAGAAGGGCAGCACGGTGGAGGTTAGCAGAAGGTCGGCCACCGCCAGATTGACAATGTAGTAGTGAGTGACCGAGTGCAGATGCCGGTGGCAGGCCACGGAGAGGATGACTAGGATGTTCCCTAGTACCCCGAAAATGATGAGGCCCCCCAAGATCACCCCCAGCAGAATGGCCTTGGAAATGTTCACCGGTGCCGTTGGGTGGGTGCAGTTGGAGCTGTCAGAGACATTTCCAGAGAAAAACACCATGGTCTCTGCCCGGCCGGGCAAGGCCCGGCTCTCGAGGGCCACCCCCGGGCGGGGGTGGAGGCGGGAGCGAGGAAGCAGAGAGTCAAAAGGTCTCGGCTCCGGACAGCCTAGCCCGCTGGGGTTGGCTGGGGGTGACAGAGAGCTCGAGGGTGGGAAGGAGCCCCGGCCAGCCCTGGAAACCCTCAGAAGGCCTTGCAAAGGGGCAGGGCATTAAAGGCGACATGGTCAGGAGTGCGCGGGGCTGCCTGCGGACCCCCTCCACCCGCTGCGTTGGCCGCAGGCTCCAACTGCCTGCCTCCCCAAGGCTTGGAGCCAAGTTGGAGGAGACAAGTTGCAAAATGCAATCCCAAAATTACGGGAGTCGGCTTTTCTGCCGTGTCTGATCAGTCCTGATTAGAAGATTCAGCATTCTGCACCTAATTTGGAATTCAAAAATCCAGCGCCAGTCTCCCCCCAAACCACAGGCAAGTACGGGTCTGCCGTCGACTCTCGAAGGCAGGGACCTCTGACATCTGGGCACTTCTCCCAGCCCGCAGTTACCCACAGCAGGGCTGGTCTGCGGTGGACTCGCGCTAGATTCAGCTTCTAGGTGCGCAGGTCGGGGGACGTGGATGTGACATGTTTGCCAATACTGAGGCGCCGAGGAGCGTTGTGTGTCCTTGTCCTGAAAGAGCGCAAAGAGAAAGGCAGGGTGTAATCCGGGAGTCCTGGGGACCGAGGCCGCGCGGGGCTCGACGGTTCGGACCGGGCTGGGAGCCCCGCCGACTCTGCGGTCCGAGAACAGCTGGCCCTGCAGCCGCGGAGTCGCCGTGCGCCTGTGTCCCCGCCGCTGAGAAGCTGCTCTGGAGCGCTCTACCACGAGGCCTCTAGCAGTGTTCAAATCCGAAGCAAATAAAACCCAAACTGCAGCGCCTGGTGGCCGGATGACGAGCGCCCTTACGGCGAAATTAAAATCCCCGAAGCCCGCGATGTGCGTCTGGAGAGTGTGTCGCACGGAGCCGAGCCGGTGGGAACCAGTGGGAACCGCTGGATCTGCCCGGTTGCTATTGGAACAGGTTGCCTCGCAGTCACCTGGAGGGCCATGCCGGGGAGAGGGAACCGCTGCGACCCTGGACCTCAGGGCCAGAGCCGCGCGCACGCTCGCGCCGGAGGAATTCACACTTGGGTGTGCAGAGCGCGCGGGTTTGTGGACCAGCCAAGCGGGCCTGGGAGCCAGGTCCCGAGCAAAGCCCAGCAGCAGGTCGCGAGCTCTGAGCGCGACCTAGGTCGGTTCAGGACTCCATTCTAAAACCACAGGGTCAGCGGTCGCGGAGGACTCGAGCCTCCAGCCACACCCCGGTGGGCTGCTGGGGTGCGGGTGGGGATTTGAGAGGGTTGGGGGGAAGCGTCACTCTGCAGAAGGGGCTTTGCAAGTGTCAGTCACTGCGGATTTTGTAGGCGTAAAAATCGAGCCCGCGCGCCAGCGGACAGGAGACGCCCAGGATAGTCTGGGATGGGGGCCACGGTCAGCACAGAATACCTAGGTTTCCGCAGCTGCAAATCGACCTCAGGGACTCGGGCAGGAGTACAAGGAGTGTACTCATCTTGCCTTCTAAGGACTCTGGAGTTAGGCCCAGAGGCGGGACCCCCGGGCAAAGGCTACTGTGAAAATCACAAGTTCAAGAGTTCACAGGTGGTACTAAAAGCAAGCACCTGCGGAAACCCCTATTCCCTACCTCGGGGCGATAAATACGGGGTCAAACGCACTTGTTAACTAGGAGGTAACTTCGCAGAATATTTAAGGAAAACAAGATGCGGCAGGAATGCTGGTATCAGAGCGGGAGAAAAAAGCGGGAGGCGCTCGGAGAGCGTGGGGTCTCCGCTCACCTGGAGGCGGAGGGCGATTTGCCCGCAAACCTCGGCCCGGAGGGACGCCCGCTCCCCGCGTCGCCGCGCACTCACCTGGAGCGCAACGCAGAGCCACCCGCTCGCGCGCGGCCGGGAGCGGCCAGGGTTTCGGTCCCACAGCAGTTCTGTCGCTTCCTCTCTTCGGGGAGAAGGGACCGTCTCTCCGTCTCTCCGAGGAACCAAGTCCTGATTCTTTTGCACCCGCTGACTCACCCCTCCACCACTGAGGTCTTTAAGCTCTTGGTTCTCTACGCTTTACCTGGATATTTTAAAATAAAGAGTGAAATAGGAAAAGAAAACCCAGCTAACCAACAACTCCACATTCACCCTTTTAATATTCAGCTCCTTGGCATTAGCAAAGAACCGCAAGGAACTTTGCAGCTCTCGCTGACGTAACACAGGCAGTAGCCCAGCGAGTAGCGAGTAGCGGATCTCCTGCAGTTACGCTTTTACTCTGCAGTACAAGCACATGCGCATAGCGGCATTTTTTTTTTTTTCTCTTGACTCGAGAGGCTTGGATTCTTGCTTTTCTTTTTAAAAGGTATGGGGAGGTGGCAGGGATATTTTTATTTGTAGTAAATAACTTCTTTAAATGATCTGACTTTACAAGTAAAGAAAAACCGAAAAACATTCCTTAGACATATTAATTACTGTGTGTGTTCAAAGAAATGCCCTTTTGAACAGCTTGATTCGGTTAACACTTGGACTAAGTTCTGTTAAAATCAGGAAGAAGCATATTGTTATGCCAAATATGCAGGTAAATTATGTTATTTGCAGATGTTTTAAGATGCAAGTAAAATCAGATAAAATTCAATAAACCTGACTAATCAAATTATAATTCCAGGAAGATAAAGCTAGCATATCTAAACCTTATTAAATATGATTCATTTCTTTAGACAAATAGGTTTAAAAACCATTATAGTCCTGCTGTAGTTTCTTACAGGGTTTAGAGTTTTTAAAGTGCCACACGTTCTTTTCCAGTTTTCATAAGAAAATGTATCCTTTAAAGGAGAGTTAACTCTCTTTGATTCTCTTTAATTCATTGAGTATAAAAAGCCAACATTACTGGTCTTACTTACTTTTTCTTTTTGATAAATTCCACATTCTGTTTAACTTAGAATTGAATTAAGACATACGTGTTTTGGAATATTGGGAAAGTACTAGAAACCTTCTCCACTCTGATTCTCACCTCCTAACTCATCTCTTTCATCTTTATTGATTGAGACAAAACACATTGTTCTTAAAATATTTACTAGATTCCTTTAAACCTAGTTACAAAAAGATAACTTTGAGTAGTGGTATGCACTCGAATTCCTTCCCTTGAACAAGAGTTTATTAATAATATTGCCTTTTCTAAGGGAGATATTTGGAAGGCTCTTTTAAGTAATATACCACAAAAGCCTTGGAGGAATGCCCATGGTAGAACCAGAGAGCCCTGCTTCATTGAGGACCTGATATTTAGATTTTTTTCTCTTTTGTACACAGTTCCACCCCACTCTCCATATCTATAAGGATAGTACCTACACCTGTCACATTGGATTAGATTTTAATATGATTAAATTTGACTTTAATATATTTTTCAAATATATACACAAACGGCCTGCCCATTCATAAATTGAATTTTATATTGTAGGAGAAGCATACTGGGTGAGGAGACAGGAAATCTGGGTTCACTTGAATAATTAAGTCATTTGCTCTGTCTGGGATTCAGTCCCCTCAGGTGGAGAAGGCTGGACTATTATGCCCATGACTCTTACATCATATCACCAGATATGTATACAATAATGTCTGTCCTTCAGAAATCTCATTCTCTAGAGGGAGATATTATGGTTTAGTTTCATATTCATTAACCTTATACCCTGAATGAGAGTTTTCTATTAAGATCCGTTCCATGGTGGGTAAGGGAAACTGTTATCAGCAAGAAGCACAACTGAAAATTGCTCAGCTCTGCGAGGTCAACGTGTACAAAAGTCTTTGGAATTTCCATCTCCCAACCCCCCCAAAACAAGCATACTCACAGTTCTCCCCCTTCCCTTGCAACTAACTAGCTAGTGCCAAGACTGGGAAGAGTGGCACCTTATTTCCAGCCCCTATGCTACCAGGTAGGTCTTTCAAATCAGCTCTTGGTCTGTAAACATCAATCTTTGAGAAACTAACTCTCCGAACCAATGTTTCCCTTGCTAATCATAGACCCACAAACAGGAAACTATCCATCTGTTGGTTACTCTTTAAAGAATAGCTGTATAATAAATTAGTAAATAGAAACCTCATTTAAAATGAAGTAGGGAGGCCAAAAGGGGGAGCTCTCATGTCCTGCATCTATCAGGAAGCAACAGGGAGAACTCTTTGTTTGTAATAGCCCTCCCAACTTCCTCTTCCCCACTATGAGAGTTTCTACTTTATTTTAGCAGACTTGCACATGGCCTGCCATGGTTGCATGCTCAAAACGAAAAATCTTTGTTGTTCTCAAATAAATCCATTTTACTGGAGAAATATCTGGCTGATTTTTTGTTTAAGGTCAACAGCTGACATGGATGTTCCAGAGATGTTGAGTTAGACCCATGAGAAGTGGGATGAAGAGAAAATAGGCTGTGGAGTCATGAAGATGCTGTCCCTACCCTTTTAAGAGACCAGGGCAAGACTCAGGTTTTTTGAGTCTTGGTTTTCTAAATTCTAAAGGGAAACACTAAAACCCCCCAGGTGGTTATTAGGACTGAGTGAGATTATATCTTATGAAGTTTATCAAACTTCGTGTTATTCATCTTATTAGTCCTTTCTCTTTTTGCTCATTTTGTGTGCTACTTTAAAGTAAAACACACTTCTAATCAAGAGTGGTTCAAATTCCATAGCTAACATAAGCACGATGTATTCAGCTAGAGAAATGTGCAAAATGACCTAAGAATAACACCCGGGCCCACTGATGTAAGCAGAGTGACCCAGCATGGTGGCATGGGAGAGCTGGCCCTGGCTACTGGCTACTCGTTCTTTTCTTTCCAGTCCCCTCGTGAAGGGCTATGCAAATATGTGTGAAAGCTTCAGTCCGTACATACAGACAGCTGTCCCTTCTTGTGCCTCAGAGTGCGCACACTGGTGATGTGGTCTGCCATTAAGAGAATGGGCCCAGGAAACAGGTCTAAAGGCCCTGAAAACAGTTGTGTGGCCATTTGGGGCAGGATATCCAGGGTCTGAGAGCTTGATCTGTAAGGAAATGCACAGGCTTCAGGCAAGGCTATTATATCAGTCCTGTGGACTCTGCCTCACGGAAGGGGCCACATCTAGAGGGAGTCAGAGTTGGGCTCTCCAAAGCCCAAAACTCAAGGCAGGCATTCTTTTGTCTGGACCTAAGGGTGCGACTGTAGATTTCAGGTATAGTGGAAGTTAAATCCACTGTAGGGGAGGCTTGGGGACGGCTCATAGGACAATATTGCTTGATCGAGGGCTTGCAGGATACACAGGATTTAGGCTCGTAGACAAAAGTTAGGAAGGTGAATCAACAATAGCTATACAATGGGGAAATGAATGTGTGTGTGTGTGTTGTGTGTGGTGTGTGTGTGTGTGTGTGTGTGTGTTTCAGAGACACTAGAGGAACCAGTCTAATCGGAGAAGAAGGGCTTGCAATAATCATACACCAAATGCTTTCGATTGGCAGGACTCCATTAGTGATTAGTGGAAAAGTCACCAAGTGTGAGAGGCTTCAAGGAAAAAAAAGCAACCTCAAAATCTGTCAATTATTATCTTAGAAGACAATACACATGGAATTAGGAGCTGTTTTCTGGGACATAATTCCAAGTGACAGAGTAGAGGGCTTAATGCTAAAGACCTGGCTTTTCACCTAATTCCCCTAGGGTTTAAAAAGTTAAAGTGGAGGAAAATGAAAAGCATGGCTAGGAATGATATTGATGTAGTCCCCAGTCACAATTTTCCAAACAAGCATTGCGTTCTAATGCGTTATCGAACTCAGAAAACTGTCCAGTGCACAGACACTGCTGAAGGAATTCTTGGTCGAGATAATTCTGTCTTTGGCATCATTCTTCCTGTTCATTTGCATCTCCCTGAGAAAATAACTTGTTCCACATCTTGCGAGTTGTGGCATTCCATCCTTACATTTTATGTTAGGGGGGAATGTGGAGTCAAGTCAGCCTATAGCTAGATCAGGTAAATTATTTCTTTTAAACAATAAAACGTTGCTCTTGCATAGCAAATGTCAGTTGAGCCATAGAAAATTCTTTCAATACCTTTGTCAAATATCATCTGAAAGGGAAGTGAAACACTTAAATCGATATCTATACCAAAGATAGAAATTCTTTATCTCATTTCTTTACCTGTTGATGAGCTGTTATAGGCACATTAAAATGCTATTGTCCTGTATTTCATTATAAAACACATGCTCATAATATCACATTTTGAAATGTTTGAAATGTATAAAAATAAAACTTATCTGTAATTCTACCACTGGAGAAATAGCCAGTGTTAAATATTTGATACCTTTTCCCATTTTTTATTCATGTGTGTAAATTATATACATAGAAACATATGTATATCTACATAAAATATATGTGTGCATTTATTGTGCGTATATATGTAAATTAGATACAATACTATGATCATACTGTATCTATAGTTACATATTTTGTTTTTTCATTTAACATTATTTTATGAACACATCCTATATTACTAAAATTTCTGTCAAAACATAATTTATAACAGCTGTACAGCAATTCTATTGCATGTACATATCATAATAAATTTAAGTATTTGGATGCTTAGTATTTAGATACTCAGGTTTTTTGAAATTGTCAGCTTTATGACTTCTACTGTAATAAATACTCATATATAATGTACTCTAATTTTTTCTTAAAATCAACTTCTATAAGTAAAATCAGAAGATCAAAACTTATGAATATTTAAAAGGTTACAATACATACCACTTCCTAGAAGGATTTTACAAATGTAAATGAAAAATGTAAACTCGTAACTATAGTTATTGCAGAATCTATTTTGATTTTCTTTGCTTCTTGCCAACCTTGAATATTTATGATAAAAAGGTATGTGAACATAGATAAATGAAATAAACCTTAGCCAAACTGATAAGCAAAAAAAGTTATCAAAATTTTTTATTCCTTAATCATGAATGTATTTTCATACATTTATTTGACATTTCCATTTACTTTTTTGTGATTTGCTTGTCAATGTTTCTGTAAGTCAAGATTTAGTCAGAAACTGCTATAGGCATTTCAAGCAGGAAGTAAATATGCTTTTAAAAATATGTTTTTATTTTTCAAATACAGTTGGTACACAATATTATATTAGTTTCAGGTGTACAACATGGCGATTAGACATTTATATAACTTACAAAGTGATCACAAAGTAAATCTACTACCCATCTGACATCATACATAGTTATTATTATATTATTGACTATATTCCCTATGCTGTACTTTACATCCCTGTGACTATTTTGGAACTACCAATTTGTATTTCTTAATCTCTTCTGCTTTTTTATCCACTACCTCAAACCCCTCCCATCTGGCAACCATCAAAATGTTCTCTGTATCTATGAGTTTGTTTCTGTTTTATTCATTCATTTATTTAGATTCCACACATAAGTGAACTCATGTGGCATTTGTCTTTCTCTCTCTTAGTCCACTCAGCGTAATACCCTCTAGGTTGCAGATGGCAAGATTTTATTATTTTTTTATGGCTGAGTAATATTCCATTGTATATATGCACCACCTCTTTATCCATTCATCTACTAATAGACAACCAGGTTGCCTCCATATCCTGGCTATTGAATTTAAAGCTGCAATAAACGTATAGATTTACATGTCCCTTCGAAGTGGTATTTTGGGTTTCCTTGGATAAATACCCAGAAGTGGGATTACTGGTCCTTCTTTGTCTATTGTCATAGCCTTTATTTTAAAGCCTATTTTGTCTAGTATGAGTATTGCTACTCCAGCTTTTTGTTTGTTTGTTTTTGTTTTTATGAAATAGCTCTTTCCATCCCTTTACTTTCAGTCTGTGTGTATCTTTTGATCTGAAGGAAGTCTCTTGTAGGTAGCATATGTAAGGGTATTGTTTTCTTACCCATTTGTCCACCCTATCTTTTGATTGGAGCATTTAATCCATTTATATTTAAAGTAATTATTGATAGATTTGTAGTTGTTACCATTTTATTATTCATATATTTTATCTTTTTTTCCTTCTTCTCCTTAAAGTAAGGGACTACTTTAACATTTCCTTAAAATAAGGGACTACTTTAACATTTCTTGTAATAGTGATTTGGTGGCAATGAACTCCTTTAGCTTTTTCTTGTCTGGGAAGCTCTTTATCTGTTCTTCGATTCTAAATGATAGCTTTGCTGGGTAAAGTCATCTTGGTTGAGGGTCCTTGGTTTTCATCACTTTGAATATTTCCTGCCAATCCTTTCTGGCCTGCAAATTTTCTGTTGAGGAATCAGCTGACAGTCTTATGGGAGCTGTCTTATAGGCAATTAATTACTCTTCTCTTGCTTCTTTCTTTGTCTTTACCCTTTGGCATTTCAAATATGATGTATCTTGGTGTTCATCTTGTTTGAGACTCTTTGCACTTCCAGGACTTGTATTTCTATTTCCTTCACCAGGATAGAGAGGTATTCTGTCATTATTTCTTCAAATAGGTTTTCAATTCCTTGCTCTCTCTCTTCTCCTTCTGGTATCCCTATGATGCAAATGTTGGTATGCTTGATGTTGTCCCTTAAACTATTTTTATTTTTTTGGACTTTTTTTGTTTTGCTGTTCTGATTGGGTGTTTTCTGCTATATCATCTTCTAAATCACTGATTTTGATCTTCTGCTTCATCTAATCTGTTGATTCTCTGAAATCTATTCTTCATTTCGGTTATTGTATTCTTCTTTTCTGATTGATTCCTTTTTACATTTTCTATCTCCATTTTTGTGTTTTCTATCTCTTTGTTAAAGTTCTCACTGAGTTTGGCTATTCTTCTCCTGTTTATTGAGCATCCTTATAACAGGTGTTTTGAACTTCGCATGTGGTACATTGATTGTCTACATTTTTTAGTTCTTTTTCTGGAGCTTTGTTCTGTTCTTTCATTTGGGACATGTTTCTTTGTCTTCCCATTTTGGCTGCCTGTGTGTGTGTGTGTGTGTGTGTGTGTGTGTGTGTGTGTGTGTGTGTGTGTGTGTTTTCTATATATTAGGTAGGTCTGCTATGTCTCCTGGACTTATTCAATGGCTTTTTGTAGTAAGTGTGTTGTGGTGCCCAGTGGCATGGTCTTCTCTGGTCACCTGAGCTGGGTGCTCCAGCTGTGTCACTTGTGTGGGTCGTGTGTGTACCCTCCTGTTATAGTTGAGCCTTGGCTGCTGTTTTCACATCAATGGGAACGATTCTCTTTTTTACCCCTACCTCTTTCATTCTTCTGACAACTAATCTCTTTTCCATTTCTAAAAATTTGTCATTTCAAAATATTATAAAAGGAATCACACGGTATGTGACATTTTTAAGGTTGACTTTTATGGCTCAGCACAATACCCTAGATATTCATTCAAGTGGTTGCATGTAACAATAGCTCATTCATCTTCATTGCTAAATAGTATTCCTTAGTATAGATGTACCACAATTAGTTTAATCCTTCACCTTTTGAAGGACTTATGGATTGTTTTCAGTTCTAGACTACTATAAATAAAGATGATAAACATTTGTGTACAGATTTTTATGTGAACACGAGTTTTTACATTTCTAAGATAAATAATAAGGGGCCAATTGCTAGGTTATATAATAAGTATATGTTTAGTTTTCTATATTAAAAACAAAACAAAACAAAACAAAACCCTGTCAAACTATTTCCCAGAGGGGCAGTACTATTTTAAATTACCACCAGTGATGTATAATTGATCCACTTCTTTACATCCTTGCCAGCATTTGGTATTGTCACTATCTTTTTTTTATTTTAGCCATCCTAGTAGGTGTGTAGTGATACCTCACTGTGCTTTTAATTTGCATTTCCCTAATGGTTAATGATGTTGAACATCTTTTTATGTGTCAAATAAAATTTCAGGTAAAGATATTTAATAGAAAAAAATGAAAGAACATTACATTATGATGTGGCAGGGACTTTTGCTTGGTCTCAACACTATGAATATTATGGAATGAATAATCATAAATGGTAATAAACTAGCTACAATAGCAACATATGCATTTCGATAACTGTCAGAATTATAAGGAGAAAATATTTCATTCATAATCATGGTGGAAGACTTAACTCGCTTATATCAGAAATTAGTAGGTGAAACAGACCCCAAATTACTAAGGGTAGGTAAAATTTTCACAAGAAAATTAATGGGTTTGATATAATAGGTATATAGTGATCCCTGTGCCCCGTGAACACTAGCTTTGTTTTAGGCAGCATATTTCTGGTTTATGTCTTTCTAGTACTTTATTTTTAACTTTTCCAGATCATTTTGTTATAGGACTATTTCGTATAGGTACTAAAGCTTCTTTATTTTTTTCTAAATGTAATTTGATAGTTCTGTATTTTCATAAGTAAGTTTTATCTGTTCACATGAATTACAGATATGTTTGTATTTATCCATTTTCAAAACTTGATTTATTTCAATCCTATTATTTTGCTTTCTGATTATCATTACTTTACTTTTCCTCTCTTGCTTTCCCTCTTTCTACTGTATTGCTAAAACTGTTCTGTATTCTTCCCTTCATCTAATTTTTGTTTGAAAATTGTATATACGTATTTTATTGTTAGTAGTTACTATTGAATTTTTGTTATTTCTATTTAAATATGTATTTCAAGCTAAAGCGAGAGTTATGTTGAGTTTCTCATTTCTCTCCTAAAATCAATCGCTTTAGCAGGCTTTCACTACTCATTGAACTACATTTCCCAATCCCTCATTGTTGCTAATTAGAATTTAATTTCACGTTTTAAATATAAAAATTACCAATGAATAGTTATCATTAAATTTACCAGCATATTTTCTATTTTTTTTCTCGTTATGCTTGTTGCCCCCTATTCTTTTCCACCAAGTTCACTTTTCATCTTCATTTAATAATATTTATTGAGAACTTCCTCTGTAGCAGGCACTGTTTTAGACAGTCGAAACACATTGATGAGCAAGGAGACAAAAATCTCCTTTTTTATAGATTTTTAAAATGCTTGTTAAATATAATCTTTTATAGTTCTTTCACAGAAGTTTTATAAGTGATATAAAACTTCTTAATCTGTGTATACCTGAAAATATCTTTATTTCATATTTACCCTTGAAAGGTAGTTTGTTGGTGATAAAATTCTAAGTTAATATTTATTTTTTTCCTTAGTATTTAGAAGATTCATCCTTTTTCTGCTGTTATTGGTTTTCGTTGCTAACAATTTTATTAATCAAATTGGTACTTGTAAGTAATCTTTTATCACTCTAGTAGCTTTTATTTTGACTTTTTATGTTCTGCATTTTCATAAAATGGTATTTTTTTTCTATTCTGTGGAGATTCAAATAATTCTTTATTTCCTGACAATTCTCATCTATTATTCTTGTTTAAACTTTTAAATTGAATTGAAATATATATGTGTGAAAGTGTACCAATTGTAAATGTACAGCTTGATGGATGATCACAACTGCCCAGGTTTTTAATGAGAACATTAGCAATTCCCTAGAAGCCTCTTTTAAAAACAATTACTTTCTTCCTTAAAAATAACCACTATCTTGATATCTAATTTTATATTTACACCTGTTTTTGGACTTTATTTCAATCATACAGTATATATTCAATTATGTCTGGCTTCTTTAGTTCAAGATTATATTAGTAAGATTTAATCATACTGTTTCCTATACATCACAGATTATTTATGGACCTTGTTTTATAATTTTTCAATGTATGAATAAACAAAAATTTGTTAATTTTTCTTTGTCCAATGTTTAGCTATTATAGGTAATGTTACTATGAAAATTGTGTACAAGTCTCTTGGTACACATGTACCAGAATTTCTATTGGATATATTTCCTAGAAATGGAGTTCCTGGGTCACGGGGCAAAGTGTAAATTCTAAGTGTTCTACTTTAGTAAATATGGATGTATGCTTTTCCAAATTCGGTGTCCTAGTTACACCCCTATCAGAGGTACAGTGTCTCTATTATCTCAGTGTTCTTAATTTTAGCCATTTTGGTATGTGTGTAGAAATAGCTTATTGTGGCTCTAGTTTGCAGTTTCCTGATTACTAATAAAGTTGATAAATTTTTCACAGTTATTGGTCATTTGACTATCTTTTTGTGAGATGTTTTCTCAGGTCTCTTTGTGAAATTTCTTTGATTTATCTTTTTTTTTTTTCTTTTTGGCTTTCTTCTTTAAATTTAAACTTTACTGAGGGATAACCTACGTAAAAAATAAACAAATAGTAGAATCATAAGTGTACAGCTAGATAGATTTTCAGTGAGTAAATTCCCTGATTAAGAAATACAATTGTACCAGAATCCCAGCATGACAATTCACGCCCACTCCCAGTTACAGTCATGGCTGCTTAATAATGGGAATGTTCAGGAAAATGCATCTGTTGTGATTCATCATTATTTAGGCATATCACCCAGAAGGCACCCACACAAATCTAAGGTGTGCCAACACTGCACAAATTTTATATTACTGCTCTTTTTTATATCTGGGGAGCATAGTGGTTTGTTTGTTTACATAACATCTCTAAAAATAAGTCCTGACGGTGTTTTCTTTTTAAATGCCAGTGCCTAGCTTAAGCAGCAGCATGATTATTACTAAACATCACTTCTGCCACCACTTCAGCTGACCATCAAATAAATACCCAGCAGCCACCAGGAACTAGAAAAGAGCCAAACTGCCATGGCCCCTCCTCCCCCAACACACACACACCACACACACACACACACACACCACACACACACACACACACACTGGGAGGCTCCACTTTCGTTTGGTGATCTTGGTTATTCCTTGGTGACCATTTGGGCTGTGATTCTCTCTCCTCTCTCTCTCTCTCTCTCTCTCTCACCCCCTCTGGCCCTCCTCTTTCTCTCTCTTTTCTCTTCTCTCCCTTCACCCCCCCACCGCCCCACCTGTCCACCTTGCTGTGTGCCCCCATGCCTCGTTGGCTCCAGGGCCTGTAAGTAATAACTCTTCTTTTTGTTTAAAGTTTCCTAATGCTTATAGCTGAAGGGCATCTTGCGATGGTAAGAACCACAAAGGTCGGCCTAGCTGTAATTTTGGTTTAGAATGGTAGATGTCACCGGCAAGTTCACTGTGCCCAGAAGAGTGCCCCCAGGCATTACTAGCTGATAGCGTCACTATCGATAGAATGAGACAGCACAAAACATAATGCTTTGCTTTATGACTTGAGTTTATGACAGAGGCTACGTCACTAGGTGATAGAAATTTTTTAGCTCCATTATAATCTTACGAGACCACAGTGGTATATGTGGTCGATTGTTGACTGATCCTTTGTTACAAGGCACAAGACTATATTATTTCCTTCCTCTCCAAAGCTAATTGCTATACTGACTTCTAAGACCATAGGATAATTTTGACCATTCAAAAATATTTATATGATTGGAATCCTAAGTGTATATTCTTCTGTGTCTAGCTTCTGTCGCTCAATCATATATGTGAGATTCAGCCTGTTTTTGCATGTACATTAGTTCATTTATTCTCAAGGTTCTAGAGCAGTGCTTTCCAATAAACCTCTGTAATAATAAAAATTTTTCTGTGCTGCCCAATACGGTAGCCACATAAAACTACTGAATGCTTGAAATAGTATCACTGAGTACCTGAAATTTTTATTTTATTTAAAGTAATTTAAATTTAAATAGGCACATGGCTAGTAGCTACTGTATTAGACAGCACACCTCTAGAATAATCTATGTAAGAATATGCTACAGATTACTTATCAGTTCTACTGTTTACGGATGTAAGAATTACTTTAATGAATAAAGCCGCTATCCATATCCTTGTACCAGTCAATTGGCACACACACATACACATTTTGTTGAGTGTATACCTAGGAGAAAAATTGCTGAGTCCTTCTAATATTAAACATTGAAATAAATGTGAGCTGTATATACATTTAAGAAAGATTAATAAAAACAAGTAAGGTAATTATTTTCCAAAATGCTTATTCCACTTTGGTTGTGGGTGGCCGGAACCTGTCCTGGCAGCTCAGAGCACAAGGTGAGAATCCGCACTGAACGGGGTGCCCTTCCATCACAGGGCGCACTCACGCACAACCACATTCACTCAGACTGCGACAATTCAGACATGCCAGTTTACCTAACGTGCGCATCTTTGGGATGAGGGAGGAAACTGGAGGACCCAGAAGAAACCCGCACAGACATGGGGAGAATGTGCAAACTCTCACAGACAGTGGACTGGCCGAGAATCAATTTTTTTCTTTATGACTATTATAACAAAACTATACTGAATGAAACAATGTTATTCGAGAACCTGCTATCCACCCAGCCAAAATTAATCTCTCAAATTTCCAAAATTTTGTTTATATAGTTTGTTGATAATTATCACTTTATACTTAATTAATAGTTAATAACTTAATAGTTATTTGTGTTTATTTTATCTCCTGTAATAAGGCTTACTTTCTCTGAGACAGGAACTGTCGGTATTGTATATACTTTTGTGTAATTTCTAGCATAGTGCTTGGCCCACAGCTGTGGTGACTATATGTTTAATTTTCTCAGGACTACCCAGGTTTATGCTATTATCCTGATGGCCCATCTAGTTAGCACTCCTCTCTGCTCTCAACACTGTCCTGGTTTATATATAATGTTATTTGGTCACTCTATTCATATAAGAAGCTCAAAAGAAAGAAGGAGAAGGAGAAGAAGAACAGAATTGAGAGTTACTTAGCAATTAAATTGATATTTAACGGAGTGAAATACCTCTAAGTGTGACTAAGAAAATCATTGGTGCCATTAAGTAGAAGGGAGTCAAGAGGAGAAGATTTTTGAGGAGGCTGACAAGTGTGATAAGTGTGGCTTGGATATGTTGACTTTGAGGTCGCTAGTATAATATATGGCAGAATGTGGAGTTATACATACAATGTTGGAAGTACAGTGGTGATTAGAGTACTAGGAGCACTGGAAACCAGGCTCCGTATCCCTCACATAGGGATTTGGCAAAGAACAAGACAGAATCCCGCTCTCGTGCACCTTTCAATCCAATGAGAACGGGCACAGTAGACAGCTGTTTATAAGTATGAGTAACTTTTTGGTCTGAGGGATAGAGCTGAAAGGTAGGGTTGTTTTAAAAATATTGGGAAACACTCATGTTTTCAAGGAAGAAGAGCCAGAGTATCCAGAACTGAGAGAGTGAAATGTCAAAAATTTCGAAGCTGTTTAAAAGAAGCATATGGTCTGATGTCAAATGCTAAAATATGACTGAGGAAATAGAGATAATTAGTTATACAGTTTAGAAGTGGACACAGTATTTGTTATCACCACTTAGCACAATTTGTTGACATTCTTAAAAACCTTTTTTTTTTTTTTTTAGAGATTCCTTAAGAGTCTCGTGGGAAAAATATAAATTTGTTTGTCTTGTTTGTCACTAAATTTTGGTGACATTTAATAGCTCTTCAATTCCTAAATGTGTTAGACAAGGTAGCATGGTGGTCCTAACAGCCAACATCATTTAATTGAACATGCTTTTTTCCTTACTAAAGTATATTATATTAATTTTCCACAAAATCTCAATTTCTCTTTTTCTGAAGATATGAATCTTCACTTGTTTTAACTTCAGGAGGATAAAATATTTGGCATTTGAAAATCTCTATAAATATATTTTATAAGAATCATTCTTTTCTTTTGCAGTTTTTCTTTTTTGAATATGGAAGGTTAGGAAACCACAATTTCTTTTCCTTATAAGTAATTTCCCATGCAAACAAAATAATAACTTCTAAGGAAAGTTTGAGGCTTTCTAATAATTTATGATTCAAACCAAATATTTCTTTGGGATTTTCCCACACTCGATCATTAGGGCTGTATATATACAAACTAAACCATAATGTCATCAGAGTAATTCTATTTCCTAGAAGTTCAATAATGTTAAGATTAATAATAGCTAACACTTAAAAAGAGTTTATGGTTTATAAAAAACTTTCACATATGTTATCTCATTGGAGTTTTTGAACAACCTTGTAAGATCCTCATTTATTGCTCACATTTTTAAGGTGAGGCAACTGAAGTTTAGAGAAGTCAAATGAGCTGGCCCAAGTCACATAGTGGCTTAGAGGTAAAAACTTAGGTTTTCTAAACTGAAATCTTCACTCTTTTCAGTAAGAAAATGTTCAAAATAAAATGAACTTATTGTTGGGTTGGAGGTATCACCAAAGTGAAAGAATAATGCTAAGCACTACCACATCAATTTGATCTTTTGCAGGGGTTGGTAAACTACTCCCTGTGGGCCAGACCCAGCCCCCCACCTAATTTCTTGTGCATGTCCTCCAGCTAAGAATGTTTTTTTTTAATGTATATTTTTAAGGTTTGTAAACACACACACACACCAATATGCGACTGATATATACATGACCTGCCAAACTTAAAAATACTTAAAATTTGGTCTTTAAAGACAAATTTTGCTGATTCATGTTTTATGCAGTCTGTATTACGCCCACCAAGCTGAAGAATTTGGGAGGAGACTCACCTGAGCTGTTTTCAGGGCATCCCTGGCCTGTGCATCCCAGAAAGTGTCTAAGAAATGACCCTTGTCGTTTCTGAAGCTAGGGAACTGGACCCCAGTGGAAAAGGGTAATTCCTTCAGTCCTGGCTTCCACCGCGCTTCTGCCTCCCAGGGCAGACTGGCTGTGTGCCTTTGATACTGTGTGTATGGGAGCGATTTTGGAGTCATTCTATATTTTTAAACTTCCCCAGTGTTTGGAATGTCTGGCTTAGAGCTCTATGTAAAGGTGATAGTCTAAGAAAAATTTTTTAATTCCGAGCACAAAAACAAAATGGTTTTCTCATTCTCACATTCTCATCCAGAGCAATGGTATGAGAGAATGTGGAGGGCATCAGGGAGTTAAATAGGTTTTATCTGAAATGTTTACTTTGCCGATTATATCTATCGTTTAAAAGATTTAATATGGGACTCATTTGAAAGATAGAGTTGCTAAATATAGCTTTTCCGCAGAATTTTATTGAATACTTACTATGTGAAAGACACGGTGCCAAAGTTAGGAATATGAAGAATAACGCTATACTTGCCCTCAGGAATTCATGGACTAGCAGAGTGGTAGACTATTAATAGTATTACCATGTTATCACACAAAGTAAAAAGAAATTTAATGGAAATATATAAATGCATTTTTGACATTGAATATGCTTGGATCTTGATAACACTTACAGCTTTTTACTGCTAAAATGAATTTTAGAAGTAACACTTCATCTATAAATGGCCAGTGGAGGTTCAGAAAATTCTACAAACATTTACTTGGAACACACTGTATATGAGGTAGGCCTTTTCCCTCCCACCTATTAAAAGTTCTACAAATAAGACGGCAAGTCTCACCAACACCAAAAGCCACTTAAGCTTCCAATTAAGTGTTGAACCATGAATCCCATCGCTGCCTAAAGGCAACCCACGTAGGCACTGGCAGCAATCACATTTGTTTGCTGTGTCAGCCTGAGAAGGTTACAAGGAGCACAGTGATAATCCACACCAGCAATCAAAGGGAGTTTGGGAAAGTGGGTGGGTCTGGCAGAGGAAAGTTGCTGGGGCACTGGCATATGCATGCATTTGTTATGTGACAGCTACTTGGGGTGGCTCTGCAGTTAGTGTTTTGAATCACATACAAATGTAAGCTTTATCTGCTCTCACCACTGACTGACTCTGCTCTTTTAGTTTTGCCCACTCACTTTCAGATGTCACAGTGTCTACTTTATATAAAACTTGACAGTTTTGCCCATTTGCTTTCAGATGTCACAGTATCTGCTATATACTGAAGTCAAATAATCACATCTATAGCAAAAACAAATCTACCCATAGCAATTTATTTTCCTCTATACACAGCAATTCCAAAAAGAGCATTCGCTTCAATATAAATTGGCCTCAAGTCCCCAGATGTTGCTGACTGCTGCTCACAGAATTATTCTCTCACGCTCTGAAGTTACTTTGGCTATCAGGGCATTCTGAGTTGTCGCAGGCTTCCAGATGAATTATGAGAAATTGGCAGAAGGAGCAATGGTATCAAAACCATGAAATAAAAAGTGTGGATGCCAGGCCAAGTTCAAATGGAAATAGTCATTTTTCCTTTTAGGCCAATGAAAACTTAGTTTCATGCAAAGTATTCAGAGGAAGGTTTCCTTTACTGCATCACCCAGTAAGTATTTACTGGATACATTTCCTGGGTGCAGCATGTACCCACTAAGAATCCCCTTCACTACTGGAAAGACCGCATGGAACAAAGTAAGTTGGAAGAGTAAGCAGGCTCTATTTCAAACGTAAAAGCAACACTAATTTAAGATGTTTTAGAATTTTCATATTTGTAGGAAGAAATGCAAATGTGTTTCAGTCCCAGTTTGCGAGAAAGCGTATCCCACGCTGTGCTGCAAATGGCTTATACTGTGGGGGGACACAGTGGTGGCCTCTGATGGATGGACCATAAGTTCAGCTGCAGAGGCATCTGGAAGAGAATGTTCTTTGAAGGGGGAGAAATTCAGAGGTACTAATTGAAAAATTTCCTTTGCTTTTAGATTCTATCTGACTCAAGTTAATTTGTTTCAACTCATTTTTATGGTAGTTTTTAACGTAAGGCAAGGCTTGTCTATTACATGACTATAGGAAAGAGAAGAACTAGCCACCAAAGCCAATGAGGAAAGCTGGCTGTCTTCTGAGGACTTCTTTTGGGCTAATCTTTGCGGAGTTCCATAGATGCCTTTCCTGGGATTTTCAGACTCCCTGTTCCCTAAGACAAACCACAGTTCCTAATAGCAGAAGGATCTGAAGGTCGATGTAAGGAAGATAAACACTCCCAGAGTCAGTTTGTGAACTTAAGCAAGTCACTTTAGAAATAGTTGCCTTCACAGGCAAAGACACAGGGATGTCTCTTTATTTTTTCTGGTTAACACTTATTCAAGCCCCCCACCTACGATATTAGAAGGAGTTCAGATAACTTTGTCATTATCCCCCACTCCAAACTTTCCAAAACCTCAAGAGCTTACATAGTCTTTTGGGTGGACATTAGTGTCCATTCAGTATGCTCACACTGATGTTTATTCAATGGAGTATAGTGAATGAAAGTATGGGCTCAGATTTCCTGGTTTTGAATGCCAACCATACCATTTACTAGCTATATAATGACCAGATTTCCTGGTTTTGAACGCCAACCATACCATTTACTAGCTATATAATCATGGGCAAGTTATTTAACCTCTCTGTACCTCATTTTCCTCAATGGTGAAATATAAATAATAATAACACATCTTCATTAGGTCATTGTGAGAATTAAGTAAGTTAATACACGAATCTTAGTCTGCTCTGGCTGCTGTAACAAAATACCATAGATCGGGTGGCTTAAGCAACAGGTATTTATCTCTCACAGTTCAGGAAGCTGGGAAGTCCAAGGTCAAGGTGCCAGCGGATCTGGCATCTGATAGAAATCCCCTTCTTGACTTGCAGACAGCCTTCTACTTGCTGGTTCTCCACATGGTGGAGAGGGAGAGCTCTGGTTTCTCTTCTTCTTTTTATGAGACACTAATTCATTCAGCATCATGAAGCCTTCACTCTGATGACTTTATTTAAATCTAATTACCTCCAAAAGGCCCTACCCGCTAACTCTGGCACATTCATGGTTGAAGCTTAAACATGAATACAAACATTCTTTTCATAATAACTTGTAAATAATTATATTAGTGTTTGCTTAGAGTAAATGTTCAATAAATAGTGGTTCCTATTATTACCGTCTTCCTTGCTTCTCCCTGCTGCACGGTGTCATGGTGTCATATGATGTCACTGTTGAGAGTCTATTCTCTATATACAGAGACTGCTGTCCTCTCTGTAGTGAGATCTTACCAGTCTAGCCCTGTAGTGAGAAGCCTCTAAGATTCACAATGATTCCTGCCTCCTGGTATTCATCCTCTTGTGTAATCCCTTCCCCTTGAGTGTGGGATGTACTTAGTGACTTCCTTCTAGTGACTAGAATATGCTAAATGATGGCATGGCATTTCTGAGATTAAGTTATAAAATGACGGTGGCTTCCATCTTGGGCTGCCATGTTGTGGAGAAGCCCTTGGAGCAAGAAACTGAGCCAGACCTTCAGCCAATAGTCAACAAGGAACTGGGGGCTACTAAGATCTATGTAAATGATCTTGGAAGCAGTTCCCTCTGCCCTTCAGAAGAGCCTTCAGATGAGACTACAGTCCTGCTGACATCTTGACTTCAACCTCATGAGAAAACTTGAGCCAGAGATGCTCAGCTAAGCTACATCCAGATTCCTGACCCAGAGATACCAAAAAATGTTTGTTGTTTTCAGCCACTAAATTAGGGGTGATTTGTTAGGCAGCAATAAATAACTAATAGGTTGTCAAAGTCCTCCAAGGGCAGGCGAGGGCCAGGGTCATCCCAAGATGCTCCCACTTTTGCTTCTGTCTGGTTGATGCTCTCATGATCAGCTATTTTCCCAAGGGAATGAGCACTGTGACAGGTGGTTTGGTCTGGAGGAGTTACCTTGGTTAGCTTCCCTGAAGCAACCAATCCTTTTTTATGGAAACTTAGGTCCTTATCCTGAATCCTCAGCTTGGACTCTCACTCTTCTCAATAAACTTGTATTTCAGGAACCTCACTGTCCTTTCTTGTCACTGGGATGTGGTTGAGGTTACCTAGGTCTAATGCCTCAGGGTTCCCCAAGTTTGAATTTTGAGACATCTGGGTGTTTTTTGTTCTTTATTTCCCATTGAGACTCCTTAATAATCTCAGAGAATGGCAACCAAAAACGAGTCATGATAAGCTTTTTTAACACTGAAATTCCAGAGCTTGAATGGGCCACTCAGGTTGGTAATCCTTCAAAAGGTCTCCTAGAAAGTCAGCATGTATACTTGACCTATCAAAGTCTACTATTAATTGATTATTTTACCTTCCTCTGAAACAGCAAAAGGACTTTATAACACTTTGCTTTCTTTTCATTCTCTCTTGACTTTTATGTCATTGTTGCCATTTATTTTAATTATATATATTATTCAAACAAGACATTATTATTGTTGTTGTGCCATCAGTGCTCATTTAGATTTACTTTTATATTTATCCTTTTCGTTGTTCTACATTTCCAACCTTCTGTTTGCAATTACTTTCTTTCCGCCTAAAAATCTTCCTTTAGGATTCTTTTAGTATGATCTCCTGAGGACAGATACTCTTTTTTTTTTTAATTTATCTGAAAATGTCATTATTGCAACTTTGTCCTTGAAGGAATTTCCAGTCAGCATAAAATTCTAGGTTGGCAGTTACTTTCTTTCAGTATTTTGAAGATTTTCTCTTCCACCGTGTTCTGATTTCTGTTGTTGCTACTGAGAGATAGGCTATATTCTGTCGCTCCTTTGAAGGTAATCTGTCTTTTTTTCTCTGGCTGCTTTTAAGATTTTCTCTTTATATTTAATTTTCTGTAATTTTACTATGATGAATCTATGTCTGAATTGCTTTTTTATTTATTCGCAGTTGAGCTACACCCAGATTTCCAACCTACAGATACCAAGAGAAGACAAATGTTTGTTGTTCCTGGGCTTCTTAAATCTTCAGGGCCTTCTGAGCCACGCTTCTCTTGCTCAGGCCCACTTCCATGTCTGGAAGTGTACTTTCCCTTCTAATAAAACTTTTCTTTTCTACTGTAAAAAAAAAAAAAATCTTTAGATTGATCTCTTTCATTAGTTTTGAAAGATTCTCTGTCATTATCTTTTTAATTATTGTGTCTGCATAATTTTCTTTCTCTTTTTCTGGGACATTAATCAACCATATATTAGATCTTGTTACTGAATTTCTAACATTTCTTATCCACTCTTTTATTTCATTCTTTTGTCACTCTATGCCTTATTTCTTGATAGAATTTTCTGACTTATGTGATATTTACTAATTCTCTCTTCAACTGTGTATAATCTACGGTTAAACATATTCACTTAAATCAGTGTATTTCTAAGGTAACCATGAAAATAATAGTAAAACAGTGCATAAATTCCAAACTATTTAAATTCTTAATTTTGATTTTTATATTTTTCAGTTCTAGAATTTTGGGGGATTATTTTCAACCATGATGTGTTATTGTTATGTTGGAGTACAGGGAACAATGGAACAGAGTTTTCAGGAGGGTTTAGGACCAGGAAAAGTTCAGGAGATGGGAGGAAGTTTGGAAACTGGTTCCAGTTCTGACAGCTAAGGAAGGAAGTCCCAGGAGGCCAGTGGAAGCAGGAAAGAGCAGGAAGAGGAAGCTCAGATGCATCATCTCAGAGAGCCATCCAGAGCAAGACTCCTCAGCCTTGTTGAAAGACTCTGAGACAAAGGGTGATTTATTCTTTTCTTTATTGTATGCTGTCTGTTGAGTATCACAGGTCTAAGGATGGGAAGTAAATGTAACTAGAAAGTCAGGTAAATCCCACAGCTGAAACTAATCCCTAATTGAGACTAGGAAGCTACAGTTCCTTGCCAAAAGACAGCATAGTTTTCTGATGAAAGTTTTCTGGTAAAGAAATGTCATAACAAAAGTAATGGTTTAGTATCTTAATCTCTCTGTCAGTGCAGTATTTTGCATAATCTTTCAACTATTTTATCTTCAGTAACTCTCACTATAAAAATGAATGTATTGAGAAAGGAAGGAAAGAAGGTCATATTGTAAATTTAGAATGAGAAATGAGAATTGAATTTACAACTTTAAACTCTATCAATATGAATTGTGTAATGAATTTCATTTTATAATTTTAGGCCTTCCTGCTAAAAACAAACAAACAAACATGCATTTAATTTATGTCATTTCTTCTATTTATTGCTAACACATTTCAAAGATTTATATATTTTTTTTAAAAAGCAGAATCATTATATTA